>NW_024962264.1:29605440-30057666 GCF_019238085.1 Lagopus leucura
GTTGCTCTCATATATATATATATATATATATATATATATATATATATGACCTCTATATACCTATATATGACCTATATATGACCATATATATATATATATATATATATATGACCATTGGGAGGGGCTTGGTTTACCTGAGAACACAAACTAGCTCAGAAACAGTCTAGTTCACCTACTCAGACGGCTCCACCATGTAAAACAGGAAAACATAAGCAGAGACAAGAGCTTTGCAATGGGTTTTTAAAGTGTATGTTCCAAACCTCCAATGAAACTATGCTCTCCAGAGCAGGTTTTTTGTAGTGAAGGGATATTTGCAAACTAGGTTCCTCGTTTTTGGGAAGAGCTTGCTGCAAGAAGCATCATATTTGGAACTAACAATATGAGAAGCAGCCAGTGGGGCAGATCTCTTATTTTTACAAAACAGAAGCAACAAGTTGATGCTGGAAGTGTTCTGCGTGCTCTGGCTTACTTAGAAGGCTACTTAAGCTTTCACACAATAAAGACTAGTCTTGAAACAAGCATTCCAAGTATTTGTTAGCCACAGTTTAATGTTTTCACAAGCAACATATGCCCTGGAAGCATATGCTATTTCAGGAAAAATCCTATCCCCTGATTATTACAACAGCTTTAGTTCTGTTTGTTTTTTTAAAGTCTGTTCCCACTCTGACAAAGTAATTTATTAAGCCCAGACAGTTGTTTCTGACCTTCACTCTCTATCTCACTGTGATGATAGAAGTGAAAATAAATAAATGCATCTGCCAAGCCTTCATTTGAGCTGGGGTGCTTCCTAGAGAGCAGGGAGTAAGAAACAAAGTACTTAAACCATTGTCACTCTGAAGAGTGCCTGCTACTTTTCAGGAGTCATTTAGCACTAATATTTCCAGTCAAGGAACCCAACTCTATTCTATGCAATTTATAGACAGTCAGTTCACAGGTTGTGTTATAAAGGACCATCAGTCTGAAAGTGTTTATTGCTTACTTGATACATTACATAAGTTAAAACATTTAAGTTCATCTTACAGTGTAGGTAACCATGCTTCTTAGTATGCTTTTATAGCCCTAAGCCATCAGCACAAAGATGCATCCCACAGCCCCACTCAAAGCAGCACAAACTGTCAAGGGTCAACTCAAGTCCAGGGTCCAGAGTTAGAGACAGGCAGAAGCACAGCTGCTCATGCCTTCATATCCTACTTGGCACATCTTCAGAAGATGGCCAACATTGGTTTTTCAGGTTGCCAAGTGACTTCCAAATTGGGGGGGGGGGGGAGGGGGGGAGAGAAAGGGGAGCAACCAAGATCTACTGCTCACACAGTTTAATCAGATTTGATACAGGACTTACGGAGCGGCGCAGTCACAAAGGGATCCTACTGAAGAGGGGAGAAAGTTTAGGGGCTCTGTGATTAATCTAAGCAGGTTTAGATAAGCAGCGTCCAAAATCCAGTCAGTGGTATCCCCACCACTGATGAGCGATTTGATCTTCGCGTTCAGTCACTAGGGTCCTATTACTGCATTCCTCCCAACGTGTGACCTTCCCATTCTCCACCAAGATAAATTTCCACTCTACTTTGGTGTCCACCGGCAAGGTGACAGACTCAGACCAGAAGCCATCCTTGTCATACTTGAGGGGAACATAACTGTGCCACTGCCCGAGACACTCATGGTCACCGGTAACACCAATCAGCTGAGCAGCAGAGTGTGTGATGTAGTGCACACGGAAAGTCACGTGGATGTTTTGAAACATTGGGGGCACCGCTGCAACTCTCTTTGCTTTCAAGTCCCCATCAGAGCAGTCTCCTTGTTCCCATTCTTTGCTGTCTGAATCTTCCATGCTGCCATTCTGACCAGCCTCCCCCCAGTCCAGGTGCTCAGAAACAACTTCCCAATCTTCATGGTCCAAGTTACGGCTCTCGGCTGGCTGGCACAGCTTCTCCTCACTTCTGTCCTTACAAACCTCACCAGAGGCTCCTGCCAAGTTCATCACGCACCATCCCTCACCCGCCTGCCCCACCTGTGGTCTCGATTCTCCCTGGCCATCACGTTCATCAGCCAGACGCTGCCCAGCGTCAGACTCCGAGGAGGTGACACACTGCTTTGGCAGCAGTTGCTCGGTCTCTGGAGATTTAGAGGAAGCTGTACCGCTCGGGGTATGGTTGAGTTCACTCCCTGGTGCCGCCGTCAAATCCTCTCCTGGTTTCTGAAGGCTGGACAGAGCAGCAGCCTTTGCCTGCCGCAGCACTTCCTCACTGCTCACCAGAAGGTCCTCTAAGAACAGAATTAAAACAGGCACAGTTTAAGCAAGACATTTAGCTCAAGCCGCCGCGGGTGGGCACGGGCAGCCCGCAGTCCCCAGCCCGCTACCTGCAGCCTCCGCCTCTCCCCTCGCCCGCTGGACCGCCGGGGCCGCCTCGCCGCTCTCCTCTCCCCGTCCGTCGTTGCCGCCGTACCAGAACCAGGCGACCAGGGCGGCCAGGAGCCCCACCACCAGCGCCGGCCATAGCCCCGCTCCCAGCCAGCCCCATCCGCGGGCCTCGGCCGGCAAAGCGGCTGCGGGCAGGCGCGGGGAAGCCGGGGACTGCCACAGCACGGGCGGGCCGCGGTCGCGGGCCATGGCCGGACGCTGGCAGTGGGGCTTCTTCCTTCCCTGTCCCGACCGCGGCTTTAAGGCGAGCTACGGGCCCGGGAGGAGCCGCCCCTGGGGCGGGCCGCGGCTTCCCACAGCACCATTGGGCCGCCCCTGGAGCGGGCGGCTGCGAGAGAGGTAGTGAGCTAAGGAACAGCTGAAAGGTTTACGTTGTGGGCAGAATGCGTGATGATCTTTGTTTTTGAAAGAAAGCGTTCGTGACTGATGAACCTTGAGCTGTAATAACCGCAGAAGTTTGTGCAGTTGAATGGTGCTGGTGGTGGAAAGCCAGACTTCCTCTGGTGTCCCTGAAGAACTCAGTTAAACTCACTGCTAATTTTGTAACCTGTGCGTTGTGCTCTAATGCCTACAATTGGATTTTGCAGCATTGTCCTGCTCTTCCATCATCCTCGTTACTAAGCTTAGGAAGCTTTTTTGGACTACCAGGGCTTCAAATTCTATTAGTACAGAAAATAATTGACAATTATTTAACTTCATATTCCTACCCAGTTCTGCTCCTCTTGGAGTAATGATGCCAAATCTTAATTCAAAGTGAAACGATTACACAAGCAAATCTAACATTAGCTAATCATAAAGTCTAGTAGATGCAGTTTCTGATTTTGTAGTTCAGATTAATAATCCCAGAGTGACAAAAGTGTAAAAAAGTTTATCAGTCCAGCAGGGGCTGGGCTATTAGCACCAAAGATTTAACGCTAGAGAAGGAGTTACAGAAGCAGTTCCAGACAGTTTTACCACTGTTTGTTTGTTTGTTTAATATCCTTTCTTTTTATGTGAACAGAGCTGTTGATTTCTAAAGGCCACTGATGAGATTTGATCATCAGAAAAGAGAACAGCAAACCTCTGAATAACTCTATTTACAGTGTGTAAACTTCTTAATCTTCCTGTGTCGTTAAGAGCAGTGCTACCTCAGCTTAACAGGACAGTAAATGTCACTCAGATTTATAGAAGCACAAGTGTGCAGTCTTCACAGTTAAGTTTCCTGGCTTATGTGCTGTATGGGGGCCTGTGTGAATATGCAGGATTCATTGTTCAGTCTCTCCTCTCCTCTCCTCTCCTCTCCTCTCCTCTCCTCTCCTCTCCTTTCACCTCCCCTCTCCTTTCACCTCTCCTCTCCTCTCCTCTCACCTCTCCTTTCACCTCCCCTCCCCTCTCCTCTGTACTTCACTTGTTGTTAAACACAGTAAGCCTTCCCTAAAGCCCTGCTCTAAAAAGGGCTGAGCTTGTGCTTAAGTATAGACGTCTACTTTGTTGTGTGAGATGTGTTCAAACATGTTAAACGTGTACTGCTCAGATCTTCTGACCAACAATACAGGGAAAGGGAAGAGCTAAGAAGCTGGGACCTACCTGGGCACTTCCTCGGTGGGTCTGGTTCTGGGTGCAGTCTCCTTTACAACTGTTGATGTGTCAAGGGTCTGTTTACCTTCAGTTTAGCCTTGGTACTTAAAATAGGCACAGTAGATTTTATTTTCATAGTTTACTTACGTATTCCTTTTTTCTAGCCTTCATAGCAGAGGCAGTTCCAGCTCTGTATTTATACACCACCTGATCTCAGCACAGCTGAGATCCTCAGTTAGGGCACCTGGGTACTGCTGTTTGTTAGACAGTAAGTGTGCACTGCAGTTTAAAATTCCTGAGCATCTCACTGAAACAGAACAGACTGAAATCCCTATTCTGTCATTTCAATAGAACAGCGTCCTTATGCCAACCACCAGCACAGAAGTAGTATTTGGAGCTGCTAATCTCAGCATTTCTTAAATTAGCTGGTAAAGTGGCTTTGAAAGGAAGACATCAAAGTAATGCAGCTTACAAGTGGCTATTACAGAAATCCTTAAGGAACAGTTAATTTTGAAGGCACAGAAATGCAAGTGATGAAAAGCAGTGACAAAGTAAAAGCAGGTTGCTTCTTAATAAGCAAGAGAAGGGCAAAATTATCCTCCAATACTAAACATTTTCCATGTTTATACAAGTCTCCTCTGCTTCTCGGTCTCCTTTTCACACAGTATCTGCAGAAGAAACTAAACCAGGGAGCTCCCAAGGAATAATTGTTTAATGTCATGCATTTGGATGACTATAAAAAGAGTCACAAAGAACCAAAGGGCTAACAGAGACAAACTTCCTCTTCTCCCAGGCGGGGAAGGACAATTCTGAAACCCAGATTCCTGGGGAAGACCCTAGAAGGCATCTGCTATTTTCCCCATTTGCTCCCAAGTGTCATCAGCATCAGCTGTTGCAAATGCACTTTGAGTGCTGTTGTCTCCTAGTCCTTGGCCTTTCTATAATCCATTGTGGAATGGCCACTTCTAATGAACTGGCCACATTTTAGATGTGAGGAATGTTTTGTTGAGCAAGAGGTTCAGTGGAAAGACAGTTTTATCAATGATTACATGCTTATGATGGCTGCAGCATGTAGCATAACTGGAAAAGGCTTCATAGTTTGGAAAATGCCCAGTAGAATTATACTTCAGCGTAATCAAACACTGTTGCAGAAAACGATTATCTGACCGTTTGGTTCCCCTCAACCAAAGTCCTTACTGTTTTGTGCAGTCTCTGCTTTCATGTAGCCACTGAAATAGGTCAGATGAGCTAACTGATACTAAGTTAAAAATTAGTATTTAAATTACTAATTTTAAAATTTAGTATTTTAAAAAAAAAAAAAAAAAAAAAAGCCCCAAAACTCTTTTTCAGCACAAAGACAGAGGGGGGAAAACAAGAATGAGTGGCTTTCTGCCTTTGAAAGGCAGATTTTTCTTCAGACGCTGTGTGGATTTATGTTGGATACAAGTAGTCTTAGGCAGCTCAGTCATGACTGTAACAATTGTACCCTGTGCAGGTAACAGAATTTGTGCTTAGGAACTCCTTTTTAGCTGTCTATTTATTTTGTATGTCTTCATAAAAACAAGGCTCTTGGCAAATGCTAAGGCTGAAATTCCTGAATCACTGAGCATTTAACAAGAGTTAAAAGAAGAAATGTTCAACAGAAGTGAGAAGAGTCATGGCCCAAGAGCTCCCCAGATGCTAAAGAAGAAGATTCCTGCTCTGAAACAAACACGGATCATCACCGTCAGTAACTTGCCCTGGGTTTTGTTACCTTGTCTCTCTCAGAATTTCTGAAATGCTTGCATCCTGTAGAATCTGGAGACATCTGCCTCCTAGGAGAATTTTGAAGACAGAACGATGTGTTCCAAAATGCATTTTGTGTTTTTTAAAGCTTGTGCTGGAACCAAACAAAACAGTGCTATAGTGAATGGGCAAGGAGGCAGTTTCTCAGATTCTCAGGGACATAACCAATTCTGTTTCTAATTTATGATTTTATTTGGTTCATGAAATCATTTCTGATATGGCAGTAATTTAGAAGCGTGTGCTCTGTGAACACTGAGGCTTCACTGCACCTTTGTTTACTCAGTCAGTGCGGTAGCAGTTGCTGAAATATTTTGAAAAGCTGCATGTGACTTTGCAGAATACCAGCCAGCTGAGTGGGATAAGAACAGGAGCCTCAAAGAACAGGAGCCTGCCTGCCGCTTCATATTGCAGAGCCAGTGCAGTAGGGTGAATACTTATTACTGCAATTCTATAAACAACTGTACAGCCATGCCTGTTGTTAACGAGCCCTAGCCCATATGTGCTTACACAAACGACCTTTCTGAATTTTATATTGTAAGCTGTGCCCTCTAGTGTGGTGACAAGGAATCTCAGCTTTAGCTTCAGAGTGTTTGAGAAAAGCCCTGTTGAAATCAGACCGGTGGCACATCTAGCCCGCTATTCTGGCTCTGACAGTGGCAGTGTGGGATGCTATTTAGGGAGCACTTATGAGCCTGCCTGTGTTTCACTGTCTGATCTCCTGGTGTACGGTTGCTATTTTAAGGACAGTGGAGAGTACTGGGCTGAGTGGTGGTTCTTCCAGTTTTATAGTAGAACAAAATGGAAAAATGAACAAGAAGAGAAGAAATAAAAATTAAGGAGCCCTGTTACACCCTTTGGCTGTACTACTGGGGCATCTGTTCCATGGACAACTCAAAAATTAAAGATTGACAGGCAAGCTTTCTAGAGCTTTTCAGGGATCTCTTTCTGACCTTAACAGCAACAAGAGTAAACACTTGTAGTTTCACAAAGCGTGTTGAGAGGGAAAAGAAGAACAGGCTATAAGCAAGCTTAGAGACAAGGAGCAGATTTCTGATAACGAATAGAAGTTTTCAGTGTTTCACATTGCTGGGTCTTACACTGCAGCTTCTTACTGTCACAGAATTAAAAAGCAAACAGTCACTGTCAAGTGAATAGGAAGAGACATGCCTCTTATTATCACTGCACAGGAAAAGGAATAACATCTCTTAAATATCTTAATCAGAGCTCACAAAGCTTAGTGTATTGTATTTTTCAGTAGAAGCCAGATCAAAATCTCAAGTCAAGACTCAAGACACACTGGGAGTTAGCCTTTTTGCTGCCACAGGGGTCTTCTTGACAGTTGTTAAAATCTTTTTGCATTGGGTGCTTACCCAACAAAGCAGAAAAATGAGAAGGTTGAAGCGTCAGTATACTTTAGACATGCATCACGCTCCTGAACGAAACCATAAACCCGACTGTGTTTCTGTCCCGCCTCTTCCTCATATCAATTGCGAGTGTCGGCTTTGCACGCTTGACTCTTCTCTGTGCAGCATTTCGCATAGCCAGCAGGTGGCATGGGAGGAGAGAGTGTGTGACGGTGAAAGCTCTCGCCTGCCGTACAGAGACGGGTTCTTAGGTAGGTGTTTTACGGCTTTATGGTATTTTACATAGCTTCTGTCCCAAAGACGTGTGGGGAGTAAAGTATTTCCAGTTTCTTTGAATCTCCCTTCTTCTTAATTAGAGCTTCTTAATCAAGTCCTCTGTTACTGCTTATCCGTATGCATAACTCATTTTGCTCTGTCTTTGCATGTTGGTCATAGATGCGTAATTATTCCTGTAACTCTTTTTGCTTTCTTAAAGAACAGTGACCAAACTTGGGCAAACCTCCGAGGTCATCTTACCCAGGCTGAGAAGAACAGAGGGTTATCTCATGTTCATCTTTGCTCTCATTATAGGATGCTTCCTTTTTTTTTTTTCATGACTGGGTGTTGCAGACATTCACAGTCTTCTACAAATCCCTGTATTCTCAAGTGAACTTTAGCCTAGCCAGTTGTTTCTTGTTCAGTATTTGCATAGCTGAGAAGTTCTTCTTGGCAGAAGTAATTTAGCCCTTTTTTTTTTGTGCTCCTTTTTTTTCCAGGTTTTGTCTGACATGTCAGGATCATTGTAAATCCAGCCGAAGCCCTTCAGAGTCCTTGAAGTGTTTTCTAATTGGGTGCCACTGCAACTTGTATGGATTCTTTGCAAAAACACCTGTTTTCCATAAATTTGCAAGGGAACAGCTAATGACCGTCTTCTACCATTTTTTCCCATAGTAGAATGCATTTCATCCTCACTTAGCTGACTCAAGGCAATTCACAGATATAATTGCTATGCAACCTATCCCATCCCTGTTGCATCCTGAGACCTTTGTCCTTTCTCACTAGTGTTAATTATCTTAGCTGTCTGACTATGGCTGAGCTTTCCAGTAGCATGAGGCAGAGAAAGTACTGAAGTTTTGACTAATGTTAATTTCTTTCTCCACAGGAAAAAACAAAATCTCCTGTGATGTTTTGTTCATCAGAAATGTTAATAAGGAGTGACTCCTTGGTATCTAATATCACTTGCTAGCTGCATCTCACTGTGCCCACTTTCCTTAGTTTTCCTGGATATTTGTGCTGCTCTTAATTTCCTTTAGTAGTCTGTCTTAGCATTTCTTCTTGGGTTTGAGGGAGAACTTAACATTTGTCCAGGCCAGTCTCCTGATTCATTTCCTATGCTTCCTCTAAACGCGTGCTGTGCCCGTAATATCAAGGAAGGATAGCTTTCCTGAAATCACTTTTCCGTGTAGATTTTTTCCCATGCCAGTTTCCTCAGTTTGTTAGTCACTCACTTTGAAAGTCAGGCTTTCTATTTTGATGTTCTCCATTCTCCTTTTTCCCTGCTAGTACAATAGCATTTCATATGCTATTTCATTTTTGGTTCTTGATGCTTTTTACCTACCTTTCTAGAGATTTTACCTACCTTCTAGAGATTTGAAAGAGGAGGGGGGAGATAAGAGACACCAAAACAAAGAAGACAGCACACTGAAGAAGTGTGAAAATCTATTGGAGCCCAATAAGATCAAACTAATCAAAGTTGGGGATCAAAGTTGAAGATTTATAGATTTTGCTCAATTTAGTCTTTCCCTGTATACAGTTTTTTAATCCCTATGCTTGCTAGAGACATACTGAGAAATGCCAACAAAATGCCTTTGTTCTTCAGTGGAATTTCTACATGCAGCAGCGTGGCAGGGTCACTATACAGCGCAGCAATAGTTGAAGTATAATAAGACATAATTTTGTTCTGTTACCTTATTTTGCCAGTGATGAGCCATCCAAGCCCCTAAAGCATAAAATATAGTTGAATGTATTTGGCTGAGTTCTATGAAATGTTAAGCATGTCAAGGACACCCCAACATTCACTGAAGCTGTGGTATTCCGTAGCTCATATAAATTAAATAATAATTGAAATGTTCCAGCAAGTTCATGCTCATAGACCTGGGTGGTCATCTAATTTCCCATAGACATCATGCTTTGACTTCTGTCTCAACTTTTTACCCTGTCGGGCCTACAGAAAAATGCAACATAAAAGACATCCAAATATTTATTTTCAAACAACTTTTAACAGAAATTTAACAAAGTTCAAAGTCTGAAAGGCACTGAGAAAATAAACACAGGTTTCAGTGATAGAAAAGAATATATGCGTATGTGTTTGTAGGTTGTAATATAATCTTGTATTATTTTTCAGACAGGAAAAGTTGATTTTGAGAATATACCAGAAATGTGGGGTTTTTTGCTCCTGGAAAAGGGCAGCTCCTGTGAGGAAACTCAACAGGACACTGGTGCAGATTGTGATATCATTTTACATTCTCTTACAGCACATGTTGACAAGCATTACAAGCAAACATCATTTTCATCCTAGGTGCATTCTCTTAACCTAGATATGATGTTAATTACTGTGAAATGAAGCTGTGTGTTGTAACTGAAGGATGCTTTAGAGCCATGTCACTGCTGTCTTCACCTGGCTCATAAAAATGTGTTGTTTACACCATCTCAGGTATTCCCTCGGATTCTTAAGGTGCCAGGCAAAATTTAATCTGCCTTTCTGAGGAAAGACTTTGTTGAGCTTTGTCTGCAGTTGGTCCTAATGAAGTATCACATGAGCCAAGGACTTGCAGAGGAGAGGAACAGAAACAAGTCATAGGGGTCCTAAGTGAGCTTTCTTTTGACAAGTACTTTTCTCACCTCAGCTTGCCTATCTACTCTTTCACACTTTTTCATACATCACGGAGTGCAAGTATTTCATTTGTAGGAGGTTAAGATACTCTTAATTTTCAGGAGATGATTTATGCCAAATCTATGTATTTCTGACTATGATTGTGCTCCCTTTGAGAAGATAACAATTCCCTGAAAGCTGCAAGCACTTTGATCACATTATAAATCATGCAATTGAATTCTAAATGAAACTCTCAGTTCCCTCACTCTGCCTTTCTTCCTAGGTAGCCTCATCTATCACCTTTTGAGAACCCTTTACAATTCATTTGCAAAAGGATTCTCCTAAATATTCTATAAACTCTGGTAGTAAAGTGCTTGTTTCCTCACCCAAACATGCCATATTACAGATCTGGTACCACACAGTTGCATGGGGTTATCTTTGTTGCTGTTACTTATTTCTCTTACCTGAAATAAGAAACCAGGGATATAAATAAGGCAGCCGTAGGAATCTTTCACGTCTTGAAATACTGCTGACATCAAATCTGCATGCCCTAGTCTGAAACTGTTCTTGCAATTTCCTCTTTCTTGAGTGTAACCATTGCAAGAGGATGTCAGTGGTCACTTAGTCATGTGCTGCTTTGGTCTGATGGCAGGAGAAAGCATAGAGTCCTTTCTCACCCAGTTACATTAGAGGAAATTGTGAGATGTGACCAGCAATTGGTGTCTAACATGCCATGCAGTGACTCCATCCTAAGACTCAGGTCATGTGGCTAAGGGTGTGATTTTTTCTTTACTGAACTATTCCCTATTTCACCCTTGTTGCAGTGTCAAAGGATACAGCTAACCTATGCAAGGTATTCCTGTCTGCACTAAAGTTCTAGCTTAATTGCTCTCATATTAGTGACCAGCACTGGTTGCAGATGATGTTAAAAGATCAAAGAAGATGTAACAAGATGTTAAATTCTCAAACCTGAGTTTAGCAGGCACAACAGAGTACAACATTGAACTGGGTCCCAGGGGTTGACAGGGAGCTAGATTCTGCAAGATGCACAGGCCTAGGAACAGCGCAAGAGTGCCATGCTGCTTGTGCTGCTTGCCTTCTGAGGAAGGTGGAGATAGACAGGTACTGCAGTAGATTCTTAGGCACCATTCTCTTCCCCCCACCCCCAGTATTTTTTTTCTGCACCACTTTTGTTTTGAAAAAAAAAAATGCTGCAAATAATTGAACACAGTGTTGCCATGAGCAGCTGTGACTGGCTGTACACAGAGGCAAGCTGGAGACCTGCCCACCCGAACAGCTGATGAACTTTGTTTATTGCACTATAGTAAAATCCTGCTAAGTGTGTGTGCTCATCCTGCCATGGTGCCAAAGCTTTCAGCAGGACTAAGAGAAGGTGAAGCTGAGCTGCTGAGCTACTCATCTGCAGCCTGTGTGTGTGTCTCTTCTTCTCCAGCACTGTCCACTTAAGACCTCTGTCATCAGGCATGTTTTCAGGGAAGCAAGTGTCTTTTGTGCCTTTGGCTCGTGTTGCCCTGCCCAGAGACAGGAGCTGGAGGGCTGTGACACAAACAACCTCATTGTATAAGCTGATGGACACAAACTATTTGTGTCAAGGCTGACATATAAAACATTTGTTTGCTAATGGCTGCCATGGACTAGCTGGGAGTAGGGGTAGGAGCTATGACACATTCTGGCCTGTTTCTGGGCCTGCCAAGTTTGCATTTAGGTGTAGCAGACATTGGGAATTGGGAAGAGACCCCCCGTGAGAGCCATTTTTTTGTCATTTCTTGTCTCTTTCCTCATTTATGGTAATAAGGTCTGCTCACTTAAGGACTGGGACAGCAGAATTTGTACGTGCTAAGACTCCAGAGAGCTCAGCTATACTGCTCTCACTGCTATTGCCTGCTAAAAGATACTTACATTTCAGAATTGTATTAGTCAGATGATTGCCTGAATAAACAGTAATGTAAAACAGGTTTGCAAAATAATCTAACTGCAGCCTTCAGTACCAGTGTGTGTTTTAGAAACAAGAGATCAACTTTTGACATAAGACAGACAGACTGAAAGCAAACATTCATTGAAGGTCTGCAGTTTCACACAAATGCACAGCCATAGTAAACTCCAGTTAGCAGAGACTGTAAAAATCCTTTGCTTGCTATGCAAGACATCTACTTTAGTCAAGTAGATAGTATGTGGAGATAGAATGTATCCAGGTTTTGATGCAGCTGCGTAAATTTTTAGCTGCAGAATTGGTTTGTGAATACTTTTCAAGCCACTAACAACTTGCATGTAGGGCTAATGAAATTAAAGGAAACAGATTCCTAAAGCATTGCAGTGGGATTTTAAGAATCACTGAATCACTTGCTCCCATAGAAATATATAGAAAGTTTATCTTTGACTTCAAAAGAAGAATAAGATGAAACCATAACCATGAATATAGCTACAACTTATTTCAAATCTGCTTCACCAGAGTCTGTCCTATGGTATCCCAGTGTAAGCTTTGTAAGGTCAAAGTGGCATTCCTGTGGAACATGATTCACAGGTCAGGAAAACATGTGCCACTGGCTTGCTGATTTTAAGTGTGCACTCTGTAGGTTACAGTTCACTCAGAATTGAGTATGGACTACTTGAACTGCACTCAGTCAGATTGAATCCAAAATGAGGCATATACGCATAAGAAGTCTCTCTGTCCCCTCCATTCTCGCCGAGTGAATACTGAAGTCAATAGATGCACCTGGCAGCATTACACAATAAACTGGCTTGTGATTTGCTCTGCACTTTGGCATTCTCTGTATACAAAGAGAGTGAAATCAGAGAATTTGTGTCAGAGGCCAGGGTTTTCATCTGCTCCAGTGGGATTTGAGCCCTGAATTTTGACTGAGAGTTGCAGACTTTAATCTGAACTTTTTAGGTAGTACATGCTTCATAATACAGGGGAAAAAAAAAAGTATGTGGTCACCTTTTATATTATCTTATTTTATCTTATTTTATTTTATTTTATTTTGTTTTTATCAGATGCTTTATTATTCCTAGCACACTTCAGAGATGTTTCCAAGTGTGCCTCTTCTCTCTAGTGTCCTACAGGAGTGGTTTAGTAACTGAACCGTGTGACTAATCAGCATAGCAGCAAGGCGTCCCAGACAGTTGACAGTTTCTTACGGCTGTTCCTATAATAAGATCAGAGATACATTTGGACTCTGTTGGCTTCCTGTTTGTAACAGATAATGAAGGAGGAGACTTTTAAGGCAAGAGGGAACACAATCCTGGACTGTTTTCGTGTTTCAGGTACTGGACAGATGTTTACTGCAAGAGAATGGCAGCAACGTTACCTTTGGAAAGATGCGGTCTTTCAAATGAGAGTGCAGTAACTGAGGGCAGTGGCTTAGGTGATGATTAATGTCCTTCGTGAACTCCTTCCTGGCTTCCACCTCTGACTTGAGCTTGCATGTGGGTTTAACAGATATTTTCCGTGCCTTTTGTTGAGTCAGGTGGGATCTGCTCTGTAGAATGATGGGGGAAAGCCCCTTTCTGCCTTGGATGATGATGTTATCAGATGAAGGAGGGAAGCCACTTCTGAAATCATCCAGGCCACTTTTTAAGAACCTCCAGCGCTGGCTGTTAAGTGAATCGGAGAATCTATGTTTGTTGCTGTTTGCTGGCAAGAGTCTTGATGACAGCTTTTCCATGTACCTGAAAGCAAAAACCTCTAGTTAGTGCAGGAAATACTGGTTTTGTAAGGAGGTATGGTAAGACTCAGCTTGCTTCTGTCAAGAAAGCATGCATAGATGGCTAACCACATCTAGCCTGTGCTGTGGTAGTTCAGCTCTGCTGTTTGCCCTGTGCAAAAGTGAGGTATCTCAGCTGGATACCAAACATGTAGGGCCACTCAGGCTGTGAGTGCTCAGGCATGAGAGGAGCTGTGCTAGGTGCTGTCATTCAGAAGCCAGAGGAGATGCTAAGTTACACACCAGAGGCTGAGGAAAGTAATGTGCTTGTTTTCTGTTTTCCCAGTAAAGTTTCACAGTGGAAAAAACTCTTGTGCAAACTTCACTAATTCCAAGTAGCACAGCTGGAGCTTCTGGAGGGAGTAGCAAACATGCTAGAAGGAGACGCAGGCTAATGAAGGACCCCAGGCTCCTCACCAGACCCCCCTGGCTCCTATTCACCATGGAACTGTGCTCATCCCAGCAACTCCACACCACTAGGCCCAGGCTTCTGGGCACAGAATGTTGGAGCACGGAGGTTCTTAGTTGCTAGGAAATTGTATCCAGTGGCATCTCCTGGTCACTTAACTCATCCTCAGGCTTGTCCTAACTTCTTTGCCCTGTCCTTGGGACACACGTCCCACATGCCCCTTTTCCTAGTCCCCATGCTTGCCAGTTCTGCCAGGATCCCTGCCAGGTGACACAGTGCCTTCTCAGCTGTTGCAGATAACAAAGTTGAACTGTGTTATGGCTTTCTGCATTGACAGAGTAGACTCTCTTTGCTCTGCAGCTATGAACAGCACGGCGTATTTCATCTGTGCTCTCAGTTCAGTTCCTCCCTAGGTGCTACTGCACTTGTGCTTGTCCCTTGGCATGAGAAGGTCTTCCTAAGCAGCTTGAGTCTTTTTTGCAGGACTCATCAGCAACAGAGACAACAGAAAGCTGTGGGCTTGAGGAAGTTCTGTCAGCCTTCCTGGACTCTAAATATAGTGGCTCCTCCTATTACCTGAGAAACCCTCCGGGAAGAACAGAGATGGAGTTTAGGATTTAATGCATGAGAGTGTAAGATCAAGCACTTGGAAAGCTTTGATGATAGCGTGCATGACTGTTGCAATCTGCATTGGAGGAACATGCAGTCTAGCAGCTATAACTTGATTTAAGGTAGTGAAGCTTTGACAGCAGGAGATTTACAGATTAGATTGGCTTGGCACTGAAAGCCAGGTCCTCAGAAAACTTTTTACTCTGTTACGTTATCCCAACAGTACAAAAAGCCAGTCTTTTAAACTCCCAGTGCGTGTCCTGCAGCTTCCTCTCCTTCATTTCCTAACAAGATCTGTTTCACCAAGTCATACACCATCATACACAGCCACTAGCAGCACTCTCCAGTCCTACAAAGTGTTCCCTCCATACTCCATCCTCTAGCATGTTTTTTTTTTTGGCTGTGTTCAGCTTGAGAGTGTACCAGTTCAGCAGTGAATTCTCTAGCATTGCTCTGTGGCAGCAGTTAAAACCAGATGTGCAACTGAGCAAAAAAGGGACATGGTGTGGGCAGGTGGTCCTCATAGGGAGAAGAGGATGAATGTTGATTATATTCAAGGTCTGGAAGGGAGTGGAGTTGAGCAGGGAGAGAAATCTGGATGTAGACAATGGTAAGGAAAATGTGATGTGGAACAGTGCTCTGTCCTCCCACACAGACAGCCTAGTTTGCTATCTCCCAGTCTTTGGTGTCACACGCAGAAGCAGCAGACCAAGCCAGAGGTAGCTAATGAGAGGGTCTGAGTAGCTGCATTTGCTAATTTTGGTATAATTCAGATTATGAGGAATATGGCTGTGTGTATTTTTTTTTTTTTTTTTTTTTTTTTGAAGTTACTACATGCCCTATATCCCAAGTATCATGTGCATATGAGAGTATTTGTTTTTCTGGCTTACAGTTCATGGGATCTGTGTCTTTTTAGCTGCAGTGTAAAAAGCTAGAGTCAACAAGGACTTTGTTGCTGTTCTCATAACAGCTAATGTAAATTTCCTCAGAGGAAAAGCGCTATAGTTAAATCTCTTATCTTTTAAAAATACATGGTCCCATATCTAGAAGTCAGTGCTGAACACATCCCCCAGCCTGGCCTTTCTGATACATTCACTTCTTGTGTATCCACATCCAGCTAAACCAAGAGCAAAGTTACTGCCCACAAAAAGCAACTTTGTTCACAGAGCTTTCCAAGGTCACTGTTGAACATCATGATTGCTGAGTAGTTCTGTCCTACAGTGAACTGCTTTTCTGCCAGCAGTTAATTTTTAGTGTGTGGGAGTCATGAATTAAAGCTTCAGTACAGTGAAATCTGATTGCTCAGAAGGCTTCCAGGAACGTCTCAATTCTGAGCTGAAATCAGTACCTTATAATTGCATTATTGTTTTACTAATTATGTGTAGTACTAGAAACATACATAATATGTGTGAATTCATTGATGACAAGCATGCGTACTGGCTGTGCATGAAAGACAGAAGAGCAAAGACTGACAGCATTTTCCTTGTATGATACTGATGCAGTTGGGTGTTTTCCAAAAGAGGTTCCCCGTAGACTTGGGAGTATATTGCATATAAACCTTCTACAGATCTTCCTGGCCCATGCTGTGAGACATCCAGCCAGCAAATGCTCTTTGTAGTGAGCTGACATGAAACTTGAAATGCTAAGGACCTGTAAGTTACTTGTAATATGTTTTACGTTTTGTTGATGAGCTGGGATGAGTTAAAGAGCAGCTAGGGGTTAAATTCCTGACAGTATGCAAAACAGGAGAATATTCCACTATTACAAAAGCACAGTTTTTGAAAAGCAGATCTCAGTCCTTGTAATATTTACTTCTGTTGAATGTCCCAGAGGAAAGTAGAGGTAGGATACAAAAACACAGCAGTGGAGATGGAAATAAATAGAGCACCACAGATACGCAAATGAAAGAGCACCACAGATACACAAACCGAAAACATTCTCCAGAAGATGAGTGGAGAAGTCTACCAGAGGTTTAGATTGGACAGAATCTGTTAGAGTATTTATTGAGTCGAACACTTTTCTAGTTACATTCACATTTGCACAGTTGAGATGAAACAACACTTGGTTCTGGAAAGCCTGTTTTAACACTGCCTCCAGGTATGGCTGGATCCAGTTGGACCTGGTGTGAACAAGTTTGTCAACAGTGATGGATGATTACAGCACCTAATTCTGAAATAAGGACAAGCATGATTCCTATCTTGGGTGAAAAAGAACAGAAATCCATGAAGCAACATGGATGGAGACAGAGAAAATCAAGTTACACTCCTCCTACCTGCTGTTTCCACCCTCTGTTGTGGCTAACATAAAACATTCACTAAATAATTCTTTAACAGTTATTAAAGGACAAGAGTTGGAGTAAGGATTTCTGGGATCTATTTGGCTGATACCAAATATATCAGCCTATATGATTCTTTACATCCTTCTTTGACAAGTTCTTTCCTTCCTTTTATAGATGCCTAGGAGCCAAATAACTGCTGCTGCACAGAGCTGAAGAAGCCACAATGATTACCTAAGTAAGTAGTGTCTTGTTGGTCTTAAAGATTCTCTCAGTGCACTGGACAGGAATCTTCCATTCATGATTAATTCCAAAACAAGGTTTCTCAGATTATTTTATCACATGGAAATCAACAGGAGAAGCCCTGAACCAGCCTTCTGAGAGCATGAAGCTTGCCTTTTTCATCATGAGAAAATCTTAGGGAGCCTGGCAATAAATGTGGGTGATGGAGGCAGCACAAGAGGTATCAACTTTTATAGCTGACTCCATGATTGCTTGCTTAGGTTTGTCCATCTGTGGTTCTCCAGACCCTGACAACACACTTCTCCCTGATTAACCTCCCCTCCGTACCCCTTGTGAACTGATATTTCCAAAGAGATTCTGCTGGCAACATTTTGATGCGCTTCCCTTCTGCAGATCCCAATGTTGTCTGTTCAGACCTGTTTTGTCTGCCATTGGGTGTGAGGAGTGGAACTTCACATAGAAGGACATCTTCTCTGGTTACCAATTTGCCTTTTATTTTTACCTAAGTGACTGTCAGTGAGGCCTCAACACGTGAAGTGGCACCTGCTATATTTTGCAGAACAGGTCTGCCTGTCATTTTACCCTTATTTATATGGTTAGTGCCAGAGGCATACCAGAGCTGGAATCCTAGTTGTAGTAAGTTCTATACAAGAACAGAAAAAGCAAAAATTTGTCACAAGAGTTTACAGTGCAGGTAAGAGAACGGTGGAGCACATAAGCAGAGTTATTAGATTGAGCTTCTGTAATCACTATCATTTTAAGTGGGAAAGATTCTTGAGAATGGCAGATTAAATAGTAAAAAAAAATATGAAAGGAGTGAGGAGATAGAGGAATAATAGAATGTGTAAGAGGAAAAAGAATAAGGACATGACAATTTTGTGGGGTAAGAACGTTTAAAAACATTTCCAAATGTGGGCCTTATCTGCCCTTTCTTCTTCCCATTTCCTCGGGACTTTGGCATGGGAAGATACACCTCTGTTGTCTCAGGGATTTGTAATTATGGTATACGGTATTGTGCCTTGAGCCAGCAGCGCGCCCACTGCATTCCCATGCTGCACTTCAGAGGTGGAGTCACTGTTCATGGGAGTGCTTTAAATATATCATTGCTAGTAAGCAGTTTCTGATTTCTAAAGGTAAAATAGTTTGCCAAAGAAAGAAAGAAAGAAAGAAAGAAAGAAAGAAAGAAAGAAAATAATCCACATAGAGTATCTAGAAAATCTGTATGAACAAGTAGTGTCATTTTGTACATTCCACAGGTAGGTTTCTGGCAAAACAAAAATTGCAGCATTGAATTAAGCTAAAAGCAAAATTCTGCAGGAATCAGTGCTTAATCTACAAGGTCTGGGGTCTCTGGGCTTGCAAAAAAATCTTTCATCTGTCTCAATGGCAAAGCAAATTTACATAAGAAAAATCATGCATCTTGTATATAATAACTCAGATGTGGTCTCTACAATCTGTTAAATGTTCTCACCTTCCTTTTGACTTTCTGTGGTTTCAGTATTGGTATAAAAACAGCATGGTCTTTGTTAATAAAAAAGCTTCATGGCTGTGACATGTAGAGATGGTAAAAATGGCTTTGTTTCACTAGAGAAGTGTTCTCTTGTTTATTTATCTTGGTGGTGTTTTTTTTTCTTTTCTTCTGAACCTCTGATTTGGAGACAGTGGACCAGTTGACTTACATTGGAGTACATGCATCAGGATATCCTCAGGACAAAACATAAGGCACACAGCAGTTGCACTACTTCAGGTGAGGCAAGAACAAGGGCTCCTTTACACTGATTCAAGAAGCCATGGAAAATGTTTAATGCATTCTGGGAGGAGATACCCACTTCTAGAAGTCGTCATGACAGCCAGTCCCCACCAAAGACAGTATTTTATGGGGTAAGGGAGAGTTTATGGTTCCATAAGGAAATTCCTATGGAAGATTTTTCAAGGGGAGAATTCTATTGCTATAGTTCAACTAGTCTTCAAAAAAAGGGTTCTAGTATTTATTTTGTTGCTTTGTTTTTGGAGAGGAGAGGATGAAACTGAGTGAAGTCACCACTTAGCTATGGGAATCCAAATTAAAAGTTGTTAGCAGAACAGTGGGTTTTGTTTACTGCATAAGAGGAACCACAAGAGTTCTAGTTCCCCAAGTAATTAATGAAAGTTGACTTCATAACCTTTCAAGAGAGAAAAAAGTACATTGTAACATTGTCCCCAGCATTTTTAACAGGGAATCTATCTGATAGTTTACTTGCTCTCTCTAAGGGAAGGCGTTACTTGAATCCGGACGACTATGGCCAGCTGCCCCATGACTGGAAAATGCTGGAGGAGTGGGAGCCAATTCAAGACTTAATAAGTGCGAGTGTTGCTAACAGCATGGCTGTGGCTATGGGACAGGCAGAGGTCCTGCATCCCTGGGACTTCCCTTCCTTTTGTGAAATACGGAGGCTGTGATGGAAGGCAGATAGCACAGTGTCCATTTCTGGGAAAGCCACAGCTGCGTGCTCCTCTCCCTCCTCCTGCAGTGCTCCAGGAAGTGATTTTGGGTGGGAAGCTAGAGCAGGAGCGCCCGCTGCCTTTTAAAGGAGAAGTGGATACATCACCTTATTTCTTATGCGTCTTAACTGCACTACTGGGAACTGCATTGCACTGAATTATGGTAGAATCTGATCCCTACGAAGCTTTATTCGCTCTAGAGGCTGTTTCTGTTCCCTACAAGTCTTCCTCTAAAGAATAATTATTCTTCCACTTGTTTCACAGCAAACCCTTGACACGTGACTGCTGCACCAGGAGGCGCCCACAGCAGGCAGGAAGATTTCAGCACGAACCAACAACCAGGCCGCACAACGCTCCGCCGAAACACGCAGGCGGCCCCCACCCGCGGCGGAGCTACCCCCGCCACCGGGCCTCTCCCTCCCTCCCTCGGTGCCCGGCGGGGCGGGTGGCTCCGCTGCCGCAGCTCCCGGCCCCGCGGCGGGCGTGGCGAGGCAGCCGCCCGCCCCTTGCGCCGTGCCCGGAGCCTGGCGGCGGCCGTGCTGACGGCGGTGTTGTGTGTCATCGGCGGCAGCCATGAGGTCGCTGTGTCTCGTCACCGTGGGGGTCCTGGCTCTGACGCTGCTCATCGCCAGCGTCTCCTTGTTGGTGGCGCATGTCTTTCAGACGGTGGTGGACCTGCAGGTGAAGCAGGTGAGAGTTCGGCTGCAGTCCCTCCCGATGGGTTTATTCCCTCTCAAAATAACCCTGGGCAGCAGAGGGAGGGAGGACGGGGATGGCGGAGTGGCACCGTACAGTTCCTTGGTGCCCAAGCGCGGTCGGGTGAGGACCATGCACCTCTCAGCGACGAAACGCCTGGTCCTTTATGGCCGGGGCGGGGCTCGGGTTGGGCTGCATGAAATCAGACAATATGAGTAAAAATAAGCGCTCTGAGACAGTTTTACAGGCTGTGAGACATCTGCTGTGATCTGGCGAGGGGGGGGGGAGATGCTGCAACACACAACGGGGCAGCAGGGAGCACCTGAAGCACTCCTCCTGCCTCCACCTTTGCCCATCTCCATCATATATTTCTGGCAGCTTTTTCCCTGCTGCTCTATTTATTGCAGCCTCTGGAGCAGACGGGCTGCATGCTGTGGTCTGGGGACACCTGTCTTGGCATCCTCAGGAGTGCAGAGGTCCTCCTCAGTTTTTGTTCCTCCCTTATAGTCATGGTTGGTCATAAATCCAAATGCTGGTCATTTGGATTTCTGTCGTGGTCAACTGCATTAGTGTTAGAAACTCCCCTACGTATCATGAAAAGCACTCCTCAGTAGCTGTCTTCCCTTAAAGTGTGTGTGAAGCATGTAAATTAACTAATCTTCCTAGTCTGAAGAATGTAATGGCCTGTATTACTCAGAGAAACCAAGAGCACTACTGCGTGATGTGACCAGTGCTATTGTCTGGTTGGTGACAGAAATCTGCTGTCCTAACCCACGTGCTGTTGTTTTTCTCGAGGCACTGATAGTGGGCATTTCCTCACTGAGAAGCTACAGCGTCTTAAATTAATTTGATTTCATGAGTGCAGTCAGCTTAAAACAAGTTCCAGGTGTTTCTGTTGAGTCTGGGGTGTAGCCAACAGGAGGCCACCATAGGGTGAGCTGAGGTGTGGGCTGTCAGTGTGTGAGCTGAGGTGTGGGCTGTCAGTGTGTCAGCTGCTCTTCAGGAGCTCCTCCTGGCAGTGGAGTGTAGCCTGGGTTATTCTGCAGTCATTCCATCGTCAGCTCATAGGCATTCTGAAAGGCAGAAATGAACTGATGTGAATGTTAATGTATGCAAAGTTTTGTGCAAACCAAGCCATTCTGTCATCCTCTGCATCACAGCAGAAGTTGTAGTTTCAAATATTTCATGGACTTAACACAAGTGCAGGGGGGTGAAGAAAGAAAAAAAGGTTTGGTGGGATAGCGTAGGACTGTCAGGAATTAGTTGTGATCCTCCTTATGCGTATTACCTCTTAGCTGCATGCTCCTTACCCTTAGTGGTTGATTATATAAGAGTAAATTGATAGTCACTTGCCAGAGCTTTGGGTAACGCAGGAAACAGTTCCTAGAGCTCAGTCTTTTCCTACTTAGTACTCTGCAGCTCATGCCAGTGTATCTGGGTTGCACAGGATCAAGCATCCTGCTCCCCATGCAAGCCAGTGGCACCCTGCTGGCCATCTGCAAGAGCCAAGCATTCAAACTGTGGAAGAACAGCTTTCAGCCCTAATCATTGTGTTTCCTCATCACTCTGCTGATTCTGCTTCTTTCCACGTGTTCTTTATTCCACATGTTTTTCTTGTTTGTGTGTGGCCTAGCAGGTTACTATCTCTTGTGTAACCATGTCTACAGCTTAGAAAATCTTGTACAAATACATAAATCTCAATTTGCCTTTGAAATGCGGCAAGACAAGAGCTTTTTGAATTCTATCACTGCTCTGAAGTCCAGGGCAATGGATGTGAAATGCCATCTCAGTGCTCGTGTGTTTCATGCTGGCCCCTCTTTACCATCCACACCCACCTGCCTTTGGAAGAATTGCAGAAGGGGAAGGAGGTTGTCTTCTACAGGTAGTCCATACTCCATTGAGGGTTTTCTAGCAGTCCTGCAACAGCACTGCAGTGAAGTAAGTGAAGCAGCGAAGTAAGCTTAATTGGAAGGCTGCATTTTGGACCTTCTGAAGCCCATGTGTATCCAAACTCACAATCCATAGAGCAACGATGATAAGTTGGCTTGCAGTAGGGAATTTGTATGCCACATCCTTTCCAGCCAATGACAGGGAGCATGAAGTCCTCCTGGGCTCCTGGAGACAGTGGAAGTATGGGAAGGACAGGGGAATCAGCAGGACATCACACTTCATATTCCCTGGAAAGTCAGCAGGCAATTCTGTAAAAACGAGGACAGTGGGAACACCTTTCTCAGAAAGCATTCAAATTTATTTTCTCATTGTCAGTCTTAGTGTTGTTTTTTTTTTGTGTGTGTGAACTAGAATGCTGTGCCAGATCAGATGTCCATCTAGTCCAGCACTGTGAGTTGTTGGGGTAGCACCTGAAACTGATCAAATCATGGGAAAAAAACTGCAATAAAAGAGAGTAAAATAGCTGCCCACAGGATAAAGGCTTGCCTAGCTGCAAGCAATGTTTGTCTTATCATATATATTTGTTGCATGATTGTGGATTTTACTGCCTTAATTGTGCAGTTTATGAACATGACAACCCTTGAGCTGTGTACCTAATGCAAAACTTGGACAATCAGTCCTTGTGTCTTTACTCAAGTGTTCTGTTTATGCCACATATCTTATGCTGATAATTTTAGAAAATGCTTAGTCTTATAACCCCTTTAAATTTCAATGGGCTTTTGTTGCCAGCAGTCTCTAGAGCTGAATTATTAGGAGTATGTAAGACCCAGAGGGTCAGGGAAGATATTTTATCGCTTGACTTATTTTACATATTGATCACTGTAAGCTTTTGCTTAATGTGAAATACTCTCAGCACTGCTTAGTCTGGAGTTGAGTTGCTCCTTTTGAACAGACAGTTCTAAAAACACAGGGTCAGAGAAATCTGCTTGTGTTGGCCTGAACGTTTACCCTATTGCTTCCCTTAAGAAGTTGTGATTCAGTTCTGTCACAGATGGATGCATCGTCCTGGAATTAGATAATTTTGCAGTTTCAGGGAAAAAACTCAACTATCACCAGCAGTAAAAATTACATTTTGGAGGAAAAGCTCATTTTATATTTCCTCTTTGTGATCTGAGGCTAAGGCAAGGAAACACCAGCAAATGGACTGTCACAGTAAATAAAGCCAGTGGGACAGATGTTTTTGTTGTTTGAAATTAATATGGACTCCACTGAGAAACAAGAAGCTGTGCAGCACAGCTATGTGAGGACACAAGATCATGTAGTACACTGCTTTTAGGTGCTGGTCTTGCAGAAGGTGCATCATACGTCTCTGAGACAGCATCTCAGAGTCTCAGGCCTTCCTGGGCTACTGCCTGTAGGACTGGAGTCTGATCTGAGGGTTCTGAATGCTTTGTACTTCTGCATGTATCAGGAGGGAAGGACTGAATCTCTGACAGTACAGCAACAATAACTTGCAGGTGAGGCTGTATCTTTTACATATCTTCAGATTAAAGAGCAGTCATGTAATCTAGTATTTTGCAGCCTGCCTGTCCTAGTAGTGACCACAACCTCTGTCAAAAAAATGATCCCACACATGTAATGTCAGAGGCTCCTCTGCTGTGAATCAGTCAGCAGAACTAAACTCGGCTGGGGGCATGGACATACGTTTTGTTCAAATATGAGCTCATAATTTTTCTCTTAGCACTGGGCGATGTAGTATCGTGTGGCAGATGCAAATATTCCTGGTAACATTTGGTGAAAAACAGAAGAAAAGAGCACACTGTATTTTGTTATTTGAGAATTTTATGGGAATATATCTAAGTCCTACTCAGAAGTTTGTGAATCTGGGTTTACACTGCTGCTGTCACTGTGCGGAGCTAAAATTAGTCCCTGTCATTTCTGTGGGAGATCCAAGCAGTGTTACGCAGATCCAGCAAATAAATCGCAGTATGACAGTGTTTCACTGCCCTTTTGCTCTGTACTTCATCTCCCAGGGGATCACTTAAAATTCAAAATCTCAGGAACATGAAACTGGAATTAATATGACTGGGGTTCACTTTTTTAAAAAGTTGACCATTTAGACTGAGCAATCTCTCATTTTAGTTGCCTCATGTGAGAGCAGTTTGAGTGGTAAATAGGTGCTCTGATAATGCTTACTAGTTCTTAGGGAATAGTACTCATTCCCAGAGTTAAGGTCAAGATGGGTGTGAGTAGTCTGATACAAATATTGGTGCCACATTCGTACTCAATTGTATTTCATGCACGTGGGAAATGTGAGCTGTGTACGACTTAGAAAGGGGACTGACATCAGTAGGGTACTACACCACTGCCTCTCAAATAACCGACTGTGCATATGGAGAAAAAATATAGCGGTCATTTCTGGATTCATTGAATACAATGCTGTGTCATTCCCAGCCCTTTCTGGCAGTGTAATGGAAACAGTATGCCTGATTTAATGAGATTTTCTATTTCTGATCCTACAAACCAACTTCGGGAAGGCTCAGAATATAGGCCTGAGCCACGTTGGCATAAATTGCAAAACAGCAGATCAAGAGCATTGGATTGTGTAGGAAACAGCGGATGTGAGGAAGAAGAAATGCACAAAGCACCTGAAATATGGCTTGCATTATCTGTGGCATTTGTAGAAAATGTGGTGTGAAATCCTCACAGGAAAGCAGTCTGCATCTGCAGAATACTACTGGCTGGATGGGCTTACTTTGCTATTCAGGAATACTGCTGCCATTCCAAGCTCCCGCCAATGTGTGGTTTTTTGTTTGTTTTTTTTTTTAAACAGTCTTCTCTTTATCCAATCATACAAAATTAAAAGCTGCATGCTGAGAAAACAGCTCCTTTAGTGGGAAAACCAAGAAAGAATCCTGAGACACTGTGGCTGATAAAAGTTAAGACCTCAGAGATGTTAACCAAGAAATGGCAGCTGTCCAGCCTGCCTTGCTTTTGAATTTGTGCTTAACAATATTTGACTTGTTTTCTCAGAAGAATAAAAAGAGCAAGTGTTGATGAGACCCATTTAATTGCAAATTATTTCCCCTCCTTCTTTCGCCTACTGGTGATAAGCTTTTCAAAGATAGAGTTTTGTTTCACGTATTCTCGTAAATTCCATTCTGCAAGCCATGTTTTTCTTTACTGCAGCTTTGGCGCAGCAGTGTTAAAATATAGGAAAAGCCCTGATTTTTGTGGTGTTCTTAGTGGTGCTTTTATAGTTGTGGTGAATTTTATGTCAAATGGAATGGTAAGAAAATATGGGATTGAGACCTATGTTATATATTCTTAAGGCAGCTGCATACAGCTACAGCTGTGCCATTTCTTCTGACACATGGATATAGGAATTACTGATTCACTATGTAAGAGCTTCTGTAATAAAATAATTATTTGTAGCTCTTATTTTGTAGGCCCATGTTTTGCTGAGTACAAAATACACAAGTAGTCTGGAGATGCACACCTTCTCATTGCTGTAATTAAAGGCAGAGGGCAAAGAACATTTGCCCTATTCAGAGTCCTCAGAAAGGTGTGAATCTCAGCCTCTGCTTAAATTTCTGTCATTTGCAGCTTTTTCTCCCTGGCCAATGAGAAACAAAGCCCAATTGCTTTGGAGACAGAGTGTCACAGCTGTACTGGAATCTGACATTCTTAGGCAAATAAATCATAAACACAAGGAAGATGAACTTCTTTTCTGGCCTTTTTCCTCCTGAGATATCTTGTTTATGACTTCTTGGCCTCACACTATTGAGTTCCACTTCTTTTTTCTGTAATACGGCTTGTTTTGTGCTGTTTTACACCAGGTTATGTTTTTGCTCATACAGGGAGTGCTAGAGGATCATTGTGCAGTAGCTGGTAAGTCTTCATTCTGAAAAATGTCAGGCAGAACTGTCTGTAGGAAGAAGCAAATCAATAATTCCAACAAAGTATGCTCTTGGGCTGCAAGTATAGTTGTATTAGTTGTATGTGTCTGATTTGGTGATGTGCTTCAAAGCAAAGCACAGAGTGTCTGTAGAGTTGGGATCTCCAATCTGTCCAGTCTCCAGTCTGTCTTTTTTCTGATGGCATAGAATTTCTCCCTTTCCTATGACTATCATTCAGCATCTACCACTAATGGCTTATTTGTCTTTCTCTTATTTCAGGGTACAGTATTAAAAAATGGCACAGAAACCTTTGAAGCTTGGGAAGATCCTCCTCCGCCAGTCTACATGCAGTTTTACTTTTTTAATGTGACAAATCCACTAGAAGTGCTTCAAGGTGCTACTCCTCTTGTAGAGGAAAAAGGGCCATATACCTACCGGTAGGACCATTTTTCTGTGTTTATATTTCACTAAACCTGGTGTGTGTAAGGAGGCAAAAAAGTGGGATTCAGAATGTTTGGGATCCCATTCTAGGGTGAAATCTAGCTGTTAACAAATGCTTGAAAAACTATTCAGTAGAGAATAGATTCATTCATCACTACCTGGATAGTACACCTGATAGGCTGACACATCAACAACCTGCAAGCAGTTTCAGATTCAGCCAGCATCTTCTCAGATTTTGTGCAAGATTTTGCTTTTGCACTGCTGTTCCTCAGCAGCTGGATGCAAAGGGAGCCCTCTGCATCATGGCCTACTGTACTGTGAGAGGAAGATACTGATTGGCTGAGATGTATTCCAAGAGGAGCATTGCGTAAAGATGTGATTCATGTGTTCACTCAGAACTTAGTTCCTAGCTGGAATTGCACAATTCATATCAGTAAAAATGTGGGCAGAAAACCAGTTACAGAATGGAACTACAGGGATTTCCCTCAGCCAGCCCTCACCTACTTAGATTCAGATACATCTACAATTTTTACAGACAGCAGGATTCAGTAAGGCCATGTGCAGTGTTGGAGCTTATCCATCCTCCTGGCCTCTCCTTCTGCATGATATGGCTCCACACTGAGCAGTCTGACTCTTCTGGACCTGGAGAGATTTCAGTCCGCTTTACAAGTAAGTTTTCCCTTACAGTTTCATATTGCTCCTCTGCACACAGTAATGTACACCAGGAGCAGTCCTGTGGCAGTAGACATGATGGCCTTTGAACTGAGGGAGGTATGAGAACTAAGACAGAAATGTAAATTTCTTGTTGCCAATGTCACTGTCACACATTGATCCAGACATTTTTCTCTCAGGCTGCCTAATTCTCTGCAATATGCCTTCCCCTTCTGTTCCTTTCCTCCCACAGCTCAGCTTTGCGTTACTTCCTCCCTTTTCCCATTTCCTCCTTTTCATTACTTGTGTTTGTTAAGACTTGGCAAAGTAGTTATGCTACTTTGGCAGAATACCTCTATTAGATAAACTGGTAGAACTGGAGAAAGAAATAGAGAGCTACTGACTTGTGGCTTGTTGGCAGAGCTTTCCCATGCAGCACACGCCGCAGGCTGTCTGGGAGCAGGTTGGGGCAGGTGATTCCTGCCTTGTTCATTGCTGTCCAAGGGAGGCAGTCTGTACATTCCAGCTTCTGGTGTCTTTGGTTTGCCCAATTTTGTCATGTCTAAACAAAATTCAACTGTACTGTGCTCCATCGGATGGAAGAAACAGGAAAGTTAAAAACCGAAGTGCTCTTTCCCAGTAGATTCTTTCTTTAATCCTTGCTTAACTGCTGTTGTTAACTGAACCCGACTGTTGGCAGTGGGTGGGGAAGGAGGAGGTACGATGGAGGAGCAGGATTGGGAAGAGGTGTTGCAGGCATACTGCATGCTAGAGCCAGAGAGTAAATGCTAGGTTTGTCTCACAGGTCCAGTGTAGCAAAGTAATCAAGAGCCATTTAGGTTTAGCATGTGGCAGAACATCTAAAATACTCTAAAAAGAAGTGCATGGCTCAGTTGTTTTATCAAATTGGGTAGTAGGTAGAAAAGCTGGAAGTGAACCACCCCCAGAAGGCAGGGGAAAATGTCTGGAGCGGCAGAGAGGAGGAGGAGATGGCTAAATAGTCTCATCCTAGGTGATTAAGTTTGAAACAGTTCATGGTTTTGACCAACATAGATTGTAAACCCAGTTAGTGCAGAAGTAGATTCTCAAACAAAAATGCAGCCACACTTGTCTTTTTACATCCTGTAAGTTGGATTTACAATAAATAAAAGAATTCATTCTAAATGGAAGCTGCTTATCTGCCCAAGCTTGCTAAGTCCCGAAGATCAGCTGAATATTTTCTGCTCGTGCACACATGAACAGATTGTTGTCTTTAACATCCGTTGTGCTCCTACCTGTGTCCCTAGTCAGGGAGTATTATTTTCCTCTGTAGACTTTTTAGAGCTGGAAGGGCTTCTCAGGTTACCTCTAGCCTGGTTTAGATAAGACATTTCACAGCTGTTCATTCCCACCCCTTCTGTTCAAGCGTTAGGCTATAGAGTAGATTAATGTAGAAGAGGCTTTTGCCAAATCAAACTAGAAAGTACCCAGACCAAAATGTTCATAGGTGGTAGGGATGCTGAGAAGCAGTAGATGACACTGTTTTTGTAGGAATGTTGGGAGATGGTTGATTTTTGTAGACCTTTCCAGTTTGATTTAAATTAGAAAGACAAAATCAAATAATACAGCCTGTCATTAAGCTTCATTAAAGATCTAGTGCAGCCAGGAGTGGAGTTATGATCTGCAGTGAATGAAAAACGTTGTAACAGAGTCTTGCAGGATAATTCACCTTTGCATCTTTGGATTTAGAATTTACTCAGGAAGCAAAGCATTGTAAAAATGAACAAGCTCTTACACAAATGTATGCTCATGCAGTACAGTCCATTTAAACATATGCCAGAAGGATAATGTCATGAGAAGACAACCTGCCACTTCTGCTTTCTCATTTGCTGAAGATAGATATGTATCTCATTTTGAACCTAAGCCAGCCGGTTCTATAGAATTGTGTTTCTTGCTTGCAAAATGCTGTTGTTCATGGACTAAATTATGGTTATGACATGTGCTTCATGGTAGTTAAGATATGACTTCCTTACTAGACCTTACTAGACCAGGTAGCATTTGATGTTTCTTCCAATTGGACTTGTCTGTCAGCAATCTTAAGTTTTATGTTGCTTTTCCGAGTGCTTAGACAGCACCAGAAGCACCTCTGAGGCTATGAGCAGCTCACTTTCTTAGAGCAGTACAATAGCCACAAGTTGATTGCAGTTAGCATTAATTGTACACGTTTAACTTGCTTACAGAGCAAACTCTTGTTTTTCAGAGAATACAGGCCAAGAGTGCATGTTCAGTTTTTGGACAACGGCACCAAAGTATCTGCTCTGAATCCAAAGACGTATGTATTTGAACCTCAGAAGTCAGTTGGAGACCCTGAAGTGGATCTGATTAGAACAATTAATGTTCCTGCAGTGGTGAGTTCTCCTCTATTTCTGCTTGGGAGTCGGTGTAACTCGTGTTATACCTACCAGCTTGTTGCTCCATACTGCCTCTCCCTTTTGTGGTAGATAAAGATGATTGAAGAACTCGAGAGGCAGTTTATATCAAGATAGATGCTGCATTCATTTTAGGTTTGAACTGTTGTGGTTTTTTTGTTACATTCCTTCCTCACCAAACACCTCTGTAGCATCAGTTTTTCACTCCTTGTCTGAGAGCCGACAATTTGGAGATGAGCAAAAATCAGGCTTGTTGGCTTTTCATGACTAAACAAAATTAGGGAGTTACTGAAATCAAACACATAGGAGGAACTCTGACATTTGAATGCGTTTTTGTTGTTGTTTTCAATCAAAATTTCAAAAATCACCTGGAAGTCTGCATCACAAACTGGAAAAAAAATTATACAAGAGGGATTTCAGATGCCAGTGAATGAAAAGGTACCACCAATTACAATTAAGACAGGCACTCACGCTCTGTTTTAGGTCAGACTACAGAAGCAGACCATTATTTTTTGATCTTACACAGGTACTGACAGCTCAAGAACAAGCAGATACAAAGCAGTTATACCTTGCAAGGAAAAGTAGACAGTACAGAAATACTTGTTGGTTGTGTAACGAAGCCTTTACTCCTTATGCTCATTTATACCCTGTAATTGAAGTCCGTTATTAATTTTTCCCTACAATTTCTAAAAATGTCTGTTTTGATTTGGGTGAATACATAAATGTACTCTATGTGGTATTCGATAGAATGCAGCTTACTGAAAGTTGCCAACAGTACAGTCTGTATTTACAGTTCTTCACAGGCATTTGAGTGTTAATATTCTCTTGTTCAGATTTTTGACTGAGATATACTGTAACAGGTAGTTCTAGAAGAACTGCAGTTTGGTTCATCCAAGGAGTATTCTTTCCTTTTTCTTTTCTTTTTTTTTTATTATTTTAGATACATATCATTAAATCACTTTTCCAGCTACAAAATAAATAACTTTTGATGTTTCTATTTTGGAGATTACCTATCTTTACTGTCTTTGTTTTTCAAAATGTAAACCATGACTTCCTCAGGCTGAAATCCAGAGCACATCTCCAGCAGTTCCCACTGTTTAGAAAGCGGTGTTGCCAGTTTCACTTAAAATCCACTCTAAACACTACAGAAGGGGTTGGCATGAAACCAACCTGGGTGTGTGCCCGTGTCTGGCTGAGGGTGAACCTGTAGGAGCACTTCCATGTCAAGAATAGCTGAAGAACCGGTTAGCCTGCATGTTACTTGCCACAAGTGGAAGTAACAAAACTGAAAATACAAGTGAAACATGTGCAGTGCTGATATGTGTCTGTCTGTGTCCAGCTGTTACTATTTATCCAACAATAAATCTGACCATTTATCCCTGATTTTAATCCCCTGGTAGACTGCAATGGAGTGGACCAGAGCAACATCTCTTCAGTTTGCCACGGAGGTGCTATTGCTCCTGTACCAAGAATCCCTGTTCACAGTTCGCACAGTGCATGAATTACTGTGGGGCTACAAAGACAAACTCCTGTCAACCATTCATGTTTTGCATCCTGAAATCGACCCGGTGTTTGGCTTCTTTAATAAGGTAATTACTGTGCAGGACTTCCTGACACTTTAAACTGGGAGTGATGTCAGTGCCACAGTGTTGGGACTGTCATTGCCAGCCAGGCTGCTCGCAAACTGAGGCTGTAGAGACAGGCTGCAGAGGTAGCAAAAGGAAGTTTCCTCTTCAGTTTGGTTGTATCTAGGCTCTGACCTGTGGTCCAACTTCAAGTGTTTTATCTCTTCCCTTTGTCATATATGCATGAGTTTTCCAAGAGTGGATATAAACATCTCTACTGTTGACTGCGCTCATTTTCATAATGTGGTCTTATTTGCACCAGCACTGTGAAAGAAAGAAAATTTCCTGAAAGATTTCCTTAGTAGTAGTTGAGACTGTATGTTATTTCTGAGTGATAGCCATTGCTGGCTTCCTCAGTGTCTCTGACTGCAAGTCAGCTTGGGCTTGTTTCTCAGAGATTATCTGCAGTACTCAGTTTGTTTTCTGTGGGTTTATTTTGCTATTGGCAAATTTCAAAGGGGAAGAAGAGCTAACCTAATGTTAGATCCCCTTCACTGAGGAGGAGTGAGAATTTAGCACAGCCACTGCCACCTGATTTCATATACAAGGTGAAGTTTGATTTGCACGCACTTCAAAGTAGTCGCTCCCAGAGTGGAATTGAAGTGATGACAACTCAGACTCCTGTCATTCTGATGTAGTTACTGGCCAAGTGTTAACAAGGTGAGTGGAATAACAAAAACTCACCTATGTGTTTGCAGATGAATGGAACTGATGATGGAGAATATGTTTTCCTCAGTGGAGAAATGAACTACCTTAACTTCTCAAGAATTGTGGAATGGAAAGGAAAAGAGTAAGTTTTTCAGTGTGATTAGGCCTCTGTTAAAATTTGCCTCTTTTCATACTTCTAATGAGCAAAAATTTTCATCTTTATGTTCTTTTACCAAAGAAAAAAAAAAGGTTATTTTATTCTGGAGATGATGGTACTTGTTAGCAGCTCTAGCTTCAATTGTGCCTCCAGTATTTTAGCATGGGTCATGTAATTATGAAAAGACAGCCCTGCCCTTAGAGAGCAGACTGCTGTGAACACTCACTTCTGAGCCCCTGTGTGCCCTGTGGCAGAGGTGGCCCCTTCTCCACTCTCTCCTCTGGGACAACCCTGCATGCCCTGTGGGGCTGAAGTACCAAAGCAGCAGGCTGTGGCACAGACATCCTGCGTATCCAGGCAGCACCATTCCTTGCTGCTCTGTGCCCAGAGCTGGGGCTGAGAAAGCTCATGCCTGGGTGCCGGACACTTATTTGGAGGGCAGCAAGCATTGCACAGAAGCCAAAGAACTACATAAAGCAACTCTCTCCCATTAAATAAAACATTTCCCATCAATTACATGTATGGGAGAAACTCTTGCAGATGGATTCTTACTTGTTTGCCACCAGTTTAATAATGAGACAAATGCAATTTAAACCCTATTTTTGTTAGTAGAGGAAATAGAACTTAGCACTATACAGGTCTGTTAATCCTTTGCTCAGAGCATAACCTGGACTGACCACCAATTAAAGGTCTTTTAAACTTTATTCTCTTTGCTTAATTTTCTTCAGGTCATTGAACTGGTGGACAACAAAGACTTGTAACATGATCAATGGAACAGATGGGACATCTTTTCATCCATTGATTAACAAAGATGAGAACATTTATATATTTTCTTCTGATTTCTGCAGGTAAGAAAAGGGAATTGGACTTCACAGCAAAGCATTTGTGTCCATTCCTATTGAGGTTTCATATTAGGTTGATATTTTTCTGTCCATCATTTTATTTAACAGTATCAGTGTTCAGTATTTGTTTGTGCTACGAAGGACAAGAGAATTAAACCACAGGCACCCCAATATGCATCAAGTTAAAGATGTGTTGTTTCTAAAGAAAGGTAAAGTGGAAATCAAAAAGGTGTCTGGAGAGTGGCTGGACTGCCTAGGGGGGCTTGTAATGAGAGGAACAGGATTTATATGAACCTTGCCTGAAGCTTCTTTCCTTAGAAAATCTTCCTGTGACTCTACTTTTTAGAGAACACAGACTACCTTCTTCAGAGATGCATGGCTTGAAACAGTGCTACTTAAAATGCAACAGTGTGCAGGAAAACATGGTGTTTCCTGACATTCCACCTGCAGGTCTCTTCCCTTCCAAGTTTTCTTGTCTATGGACAACAAAAGTGATCTGAAATTCTCTATCTAAATCAGTACAGATGTATATTATGATAAATCTAGGACTTGCCAAATTTGTGCCTTCCTCTGACCTTGCCCCACTGTGTTCCCCCTCAATAATGTGTACCAGCACTGCTTTGCACAACACACAATATCATGGTAGGGACCAGAATCAACCCCCAAAATGCTGAAGGCAAGCATCAGTGTTCATGGAACAGCACAATTTGTGCAGTATTGTCCATTTGGTGCAGCAGCAGAGTGATGAGATACACATGTGTAGATCAAAAACATATTACACTGAATGCAGAAGATTGTTGGAATGGGCTTAGGCTAAACTTTCAGCTTCCTTTAAACTGAAATAGATGGACAGGCATCAACAGAGACATTTGCAGCAGGTAATCAGCATGTGCTGAAGACTAACAAATCTTGGTCTGGTTTTTCTTCCTTGCAGATCTCTTTACCTGGTGTATGACAGCTCAGGAAGTGTTGCAGGTGTCCCAACCTACCGCTTTGTGCCCTCCCCTATGGTGTTTGCCAACACCACCGTTAACCCAGACAACGCTGGATTCTGCGTACCACCAGGAAACTGCCCTGGTGCTGGTGTCCTCAATGTCAGCATCTGCAAGCAAGGTATATTGCCAGGCAGTGGAAATAGATTGGAGGGACTTCAGTGGGAGCGTATTGCTCCTTTCTGTCTGAAATATGTGAGGACAGTTTGGTGAGGCCTGTAGAAATGCGTCTACACTCAGTGAAGCCAGTCACCGACAAGTGGTTGGTTGGTTGGTGTTAAACTGCTGTAGTGAAGACGTGATCTGAGGGGATGTTCCTGTGAGATGCCGTAAGCTCCAGCAGTGATTTAAATCAGGGAAATCAAAAGAACCAGTATCCACATTGAGCAGCTTGGGTATTTATAGTCTTCTCTTATGCAGGTAGTGTCATTTGTGCCTAGGTGAATGCAAATAATGCAATACACAAGCATACAGCCTTGAGACATGAAGCTGTGCTGATGCTGAACATGGAAAATTTTGGATTGTTCAGAGGACAGGGAGTCAGAGTGTAAACTTTGTAGCCCCAGAGTGGACTTGTCATTCTGTGAATGCCCAGTACAAAGAATTTTGATGTCTTCAAAGACTTCTTCAAATCTTTTCTTTTTTCAATTGTGGTCTTCTGTGTTTTTACATTCCAGGTGCTCCCATATTTCTGTCAGCTCCACATTTTTACCAAGCAGAGCAAAAGTTTATAAGTGACATAGAGGGCATGCACCCAACAAAGGAATACCACGAGACATTTGTGGATATCAATCCTGTAAGTACAGCCTTCTTTAGAGGGTTATACAGATGAATCCAAGCTCATAGACTTAGGTCACTTTCTTGCATGATGTGTATCAATGTAGTCCCCATTAATTACAGTGAAGCTTCACTAGCTTATGTGGAACTATCTATATTTGCCTATATAGAATAAATTTTGCTGGGTACCAAGAATTAAAATGCTTTTCCTATCATACCTTTGCAGTTAGTGATGCTATCAGACTGGCATTGAAGGGGTTAAAATACTTCTGAGAAGTAGATGAGGCTTTTTCTCCTCACTTTGCTTTCAACCCACTGGGTTTTTTTCCTCTCTGTATTTTCCCCAAGTTGAAGCTAGGTGTGTAGACTAAGACAGCAGATAGATATACTCAATGGATGTTGAACTCAACTTAGGTAGCACGGAGCCACAGAAAGATTGATACGCAGCCATGGTCAATGTGTCTTTCATGGTAGTTTGCAGAGTTTTTGGTAATCTCACCATGACATGTCAGAAATGAAGGGAGCTTTCAACTCATAATCTGTAGTTTTATGCTGTTCTCTAGATCCACATCTGAAGGTAGATCAAGAGAGAGAGGAAAACCATGGCCTGCCTAGTTTGCAGAAAGAAACAGTGTGACTCATCAAGCTGTTATGTTTAGCATGAGCAGGAAGAAATTGCATAGTTTCTTTCAAAGCCTGAAGGTCTAGTGCACGTGTTTCTTGGCATCTGGTTTGGTGCCAGGCTCTTCCTGTTAGCCAGCTCCTACTTCCCCTTTTGAAGTATGAGAGTAAAAGGAGCTGTGTGCCACCTCCTTCTCACCACCACGGACTAAATTTGGCTGCTTGAACAGGGAAAATACTTCTGCGCCTCCAATTGAAACTTTATTTGTGGTGGCAATACTCGGAGAAATGTTTTGTGCTTATCATCTCTGGGGCCATACACTCCTATTCACTGAGATCTGCAAAAAGAAAGGTTTCTCTCGTATTCAGAGATCAGAACAAGCAGCATTAGTTGTCAGCTTTTTCCAAAACTACATCTAGATCTGAAAGATGGGGGATTCCTCTGTAGCTTAAGTGTGGTTTGCATCCCATGATGGCACACTTATTTCTGTTGTGGCCTCTTCACATCTGTGTAATTCGGAGGCAGACTGAAGTCTGGGCATATAAAATATAAGAATGTCTTCCTTTGGTGAATGTGGATAAATAATAACTCCAAGGGAGTCATGTACCACTCTGGCAAATCCATATCAGTGCAACTATTAGGTTGTATTCTCCTAATTCCTATTAGTTCACATTCATTATTATTATTATTATTTTAAATTCACTTCTTTATTTTATTCCCCAGCTGACAGGGCTTGTCCTGCAAGCAGCCAAGCGGATGCAGATCAATGTTCATGTCAGAAAATTACCTGAATTCTTGTAAGTGTTCTCTGCTGCTGGGTGAATATCTCAGATCTAATTTGATATTCAGAATTAATGTGTCTGCTGTATTCAGATGGAATATTGGTTGGAGACAGAACATTTAAGAGAGAAAGCCAGTCAAATCTTAATTGCAGATGTCAGTATCCTCCTCACTCGCAGCCCAAGAGGCTATTGGAGTTCTTTCTGCAGAGTAAAGACTCAAGAAAAGCAAGTTGCTGGAGATAGGTTGCACACAATCCTTGTAGTGGCATCCGTATATCACACTGACCCTCTCCAGAAAGGACCTGCCACAGCAAAAGGAGGGTAGAAACTTGGGGCTTTGCTGCTGATTGCAGTGAGTAATGCCATCTTACTCTTCACTGCTTTTAGGAGGCAGAAATACTGCAGCTGCTGTCATTTCTCAGCAGCGGTCATGTGAAAACCATATGAGAAGACATGACCCCTTCAAGGCAGAAGATCAGGTGGTGGATTTTAAAACACCACTCATGAGGAAGGGCTTGTTTGATCAGGTAGAGAGAAAGACCTTGCCTGTGACTACAACGGTATGATAAAGGATAGAAACCTCTATTGACATAGGTAGTCAGTGCAATCCTGCGTAAGGGAGTACATGTGTGCGTAAAATAGCTCCTCTGCTTCTTTGTTCCAAATGGATTCTGCAGGGTTTTCTAGTTGTCTCAGTTTGAGGGACTTTCCACAAACTGCAGATAAAGTTGTGTGGAAATACCAGTACCTTTACCTTGTGTCTTTCTGACTTGTTGATTTCATTGTTGCCTATGAGATATAATAGCTGTTTTTGCTTCTCTGCTTCTGAGCTGCTACTTATTGGCATGCTTTTGCTATATATTACAACTAAAAATAAGTGTTTTAATCAGTCCAGTCCTCTTAGGATGCTCAACCTTTTTTCAGACTAACACCACCTTATTTTCTGGTGCCCAGGAGCTGTTACATTAACACAGTTTAGGAGTAGGCTGTTACTTCATGTACACTTTTTTTTCTTCTTCGTGAATGTTATGTGACAGACAACTGTTTCTGTGTTTTACAAATATGAGTAACATTCAGCCTCAGCTTAGCTTAGTGTTCCTGCTGACTGACATATCTGTCACTCAGTTACTAACAAGCCTCTCATTGATCCCTTGTTTTCTCTCCTCACCATATCCCAAGCCAGAAATTATTTAGCTTCTTGGAGATTGACACTGTCCTAGTTCAGTGGGAAAGTGAAAACCAACGTTAGAAAGCAACAGCCCAGTGTTTTTTTTAGGGGCAGTTTCCTTGTTCATAGCTCTGTTATAATCTGTATAATCTGTCTCCAGAACCCTCAAGTCGAAAGAACGGAAAAGCATAATTTCTTATTGCTGTTTTTCTTTTTTTTTTTTAACACAGTGAAACAGGTAACATCCGAACACTAATTTTCCCAGTGATGTATATAAATGAGGTAAATAATTTCATTCGTTCTCTGCAGCATTGTGAGATGTTTATGTTTGCAAAACTACTGACTTTGAGCTAGCCATGAAAAAATTATGTATTTTTTCCTGTTGTTTTATGTAGTGATAAGTAGGAAGTTGTTTCCTATTAACATCATTCTGCTGCTTGTTGACCACTGCATTAAGTTTAGTTCTGGAAAATCTTTGTTGGGTAGTCTTTTTAATTGTGAAGATATTGACAGTAAGGAAAAAGGCTGCTCGGGTGAAGAGGCTGAGCGTGTGCAGAATCTCATCTTTGTTTCTGGGGACTTCTGCAAATGCAGTAGTAGTACAGACTGTGCTGTGTTGGATCACTGAATTCACTGGATTCAGGGAATGCTCTAAGAGAGTACCTTGTGATGATATGTGTCATTATTCCAGGCCAGTGCTATTGCATTCCTAACCAGAGCATTTTAATCACTACTTCCTTTAGAAATGCAGACCAGATTTGCCTTCTGGCCTCAGAGGAATAGCTGGGGATTCTCAGAGGGAAGGTACATTACGCAAGGAAGCAAAGGTGCAGAGTCGTGGGAGTGTTGTTAGCTTACCCCCACAAAAGTAAAATGGCCTAATATGAAGAATGGAAATATTCTTTTTTTCTTCTCTCTTCATCTCTTCTCTACTCCAGAGCGTTCTGATTGATGAAGCATCTGCCAACAAACTCAAGCACGTCCTGCTGGAAGCCAGTGTTGTAACTGGAATCCCTTTTGTAATCATGGCAATAGGAATTGTTTTTGGGATTGTTTTTAGTGTGCTTGTGTGCAGGTCTCAGGGAGTAAGAGAAGAGGTAAGTAACACTTGAATTTGACTTTGTTTACTGTATGTTTGTCTGTGTTTGGTTTTCTTCTAGTTGGTTTTACTTCTTCATTGTCTACACAGAAACATTTTAATGTGTCGTTTTTGTTTAAAATGACCTTTTTAGGGAAGGGATGTTTTAATAGACACAGAATAAAAGCACCAAAACAAAGGAATGCAGCTAATATAAGAGACAATTGTGGTAAGACAGGTAGCATTTTCTGTGCCCAATTTCCTTGCTGATAGTAGTATAAAAAATAAAAATCAGCCTGTCTAGAGGACCCTGAAGGGTAATGTGCAAAAAGCCCACTGTGTTTGATGAACAGATATAGTCACAGGCAGTCTGACAGTGTTCTCAGTAGAAACTGTCTTATGCCAGTTGATTATTTTTCAGAATCATAATGCAATTTTATAACTAAAGAATGGATGAATTTTACAAACAGCAGCATGCAAATAGTTCTGTCCAGATAATACTAGTTTGAACACCTATTTATGAAAAATTCTGTTTCAAAATGTCATGGTGTTAAGGCCATTACTTAACAACGTTGAAAGCCAAAATTTCACCCTAAGACAGAAGGGTCCAGATGAGATAAACTTTGGATTCTTTGGTTGAAGGAACAGACTGGGTACTCTAGTAGGCTGCTTTCTTCCTGTAGCTGCTGTGGTCTTAGTGTGGTGTTGCTTGTATGACGCTACCCAAGCACCTCTTTAGAGCCATGTAGGAAAGCACACAGAACCCCCAGAGCACACAGCTGTGCTGCGTGTGCACTTCTAGCCTGTGGGACCCAGTGCCAGCTGGGGGTGCGGCAGCGGTGGCAGCAGCTTGGCAGAGAGGTGTGCAATCTCCCTTCCTCAAGCAGTGGCTTCGAGGAGCTGATCTCTGGCTCTTTTGCTTCAGTCTTGTATGCCTCCAGGTACCCAGGAAGCATTGCACCACCAGGGGCTCTCAGGACCACAATTCAGGTTCCTTTTCATGAGAGCCCAGTCCTTTTTCCTTTGGGCTTTTGAGCCTGCTGTGTCACAGGCAAACTCGGGTAGAAAATCAAAACCATCCCATTGCCTGAGGGCCCTGTCGCAAGCATTCCTGCCCTTCACTACATGTATGGCTCCATACCAGCCCTCTTGGCTGTTCCTGAACATCTCTTCACAGTGAATAAAATGACAGAGGGACACGTACTTTTTGTATTTTCTCTATATTGCTTTTGTTGCTTTTCCTGCAAATGTAAAAATGATTCTGCCAATCAGAGCTATCTTTGTGATGCAGGGTGACTATGGTCTTCTGTCACATGGAAGGTACTACAGGGAGCCTGAGCAATCTCAGTTGTCCAGGCATGATGTCAGTAGGCTGAATGCCCATGTCATCTGGAGAATGCAGCACCCTGAGTGGAGTGCATCCTGGCCCTTTTCCTCCACTCACCCTGATCCCCTTCTGCCTCTGCACAGGCACAGGGAAATCTCTTTGCATCGTCCCAGTGCCGGTACCTGCCAAAGCTGCCATCCACCCTCCAGCACCTCGCCTGCGCAGTGAGGGTTCCTTTAGTAAATCTGCACTTAGAAGTAGGAGCCAAGAGCTTTTTCCTTTCCTCTTTGGAGTTTAAGAAATTTAGCTTCCCCACCACGGAAGCGCTCTAATGTGCCACATTTAATTTTCCTTTGTTGCAACTTTTTTCTTTCAGAGCACTGAAGAAGAAAGGTCCCCGCTCATCAGGACATAGTAGTAGATCTTCTTAAATACGTGAGCTTGGAGAATAAATCATTAGAGCTTACCTAATACCAGTTACCACTACCCAGTGTTGTCCACTGTGGAAAAACAGTCGTGTCAAGTGTAATGTTCAAAGATGGAAGAGAATCCGCACTGTCATCAGGGGAGGAGACTTTTCTTAGCAGCTAAGTTACAACTACAAAACTACATTTTAAAACTGCTCGAGATCCTGCTTTTTTCAGCCCTGCGCTCTCTTGTACCTACACTGACACTCAGAGACGATCATAACCACTTTATCGGTGAAAATAAAATGGCCTGATTCGTTATAGAAACGACGGGTAACACTTGCAAATGGCCTTAGAAGCGTGGGCTGCAAAGAACCCTCGTAGAGATGCAGCAGGTTCCTGTGTCACTCACACACCTGTCGGTTTCCTGTAGCCTCACTGTTGTCTTTTCTGTAAAGTACCGCGCGCTGCTTACTACGGGTTTGCACTGACTGTTTGTTATTAAAGTCATGGGTCCTTTCACAAATGGATCTGTACAACTCATCCAAACCACTGAGTGAAATTCATTAAGTATCTCTCGTTAGCAGGTAGAAAGAAGCCAACGATTGGAAGTGCTTTTCCATTCTGATCTTGTAACTGTTCTGACTCTGCTCTGATCCCATTGCCTTTAGGGGGTATCCTTGAAGTTTGGGGGGTTCTTTTCCCTTCAACTTAAAAGAGAAAACAAACCAAACATGCACTGTGATGGTGGAAGGTACGTCGGTGGTGTGCTTTTTCTCACGGGTGGTATCACAGCTACCAGCACTGTGCTTTCTGTGTGTGTTGGTTTGTCAGTGACATCTGTTGTTCGAGTTAAAAACCTCCAGACTGAGCTACGTGTGGGGCCTGGAAAAGCTCTACGTGTTTTTTACTTGCCAAGTGGAAGCTTGCTTTTAAAAAGTCACAAAAGTGGGATTTTTTTCTCCTGATGGAGTATTCTAATTGAGGTGCACTTCAATTAGATCTAGATAATGAAACACGTTTTAAAATTTATCATTTTCTTCTAAATAGAAGTTTAAAAGTATTTAGAAGTATTGTGGGATTTATTTTGTTTGTTTTTCTCCATTGGTTTGCTCTGTTGGCTTTTTTTTGCCTCGCTGGTGCCTTGTTCAAGTTTGGTTCCAACTGGAACGGCTGACGATGCTTGCCGTTAGTACGATCCGCATTAGTAAGCGTGCTCGCTGCCAGCGAAGTCATCTCCGAGCTTCGAGAAAGTTCTAAGAGAACGTTAGCGCTTCAGCTAGCGAAACGCCTCCAGCAAGAGGGGCCGCGACGGCAGCCTCCCTCCGCCCCCCGGCGCGCAGTAGTACCTCCGGGCCGCCTGGCGGCGCATGACGGCGCGGACGGGGCCCGGCGTCCCGCAAGAGCCGGAAGGGCTGTGGGGCTGGGACCGGAAGCGCCGCCGGTTTGTTCGCGGCGGTAAGGGCTGCGGGCACGCCTCCTGCCGCTGCGGCCCCCTCATGGCCTTCAACTTCGGGGCGGCGGCGGGCGCCGGGGCCTCCAACCCCAGCGGTGAGTGCGGGGCCTCCGGGTGGGAACGGAGGGGCGCGGCGGCCGCTGAGGGAGAGGCGGTGGAGGAGAAGCCGTGAAGGGCCGCCGGAGCCGCGGCTGTGAGTGCGGCTGGAGCGAGTCCCGTCGGCGTGCTGCTGGGCGTCCCTGGGCTTCCTGTGCCCTGCGGCTCAGAACGCCATCCCACTAGTAACTTGGGGAGAACGGGCTTAAACCTTGCTTTTAGGTGCTTAGTAATTCGCGCTTGGTGCCAGTTAATACCTTACTCTCGTTATTAACCAGCCTGCCTCGTCTCTGGTGCCAAAACAGTATGTCAGCTGTTACTTCTGAACCTGCCTTTCTCCCAGAACTAACGCTGCCTTGCTCTCTTTCTGCTTCATGCTTGTCAGGATTTGGTGGGCTTGAAACCACAAACTCCACCGCCGGTGGGTTTAATTTTGGGGGTTTCGGATTAGCTGCTAATCCCGCAGTGAATTTTAATATTGGGAATTTCGGTGTTTCTACTACCTCAACTCCACCATTCAATTTTGGTAACAGTCTGGCAAGTGCAGGTAGATATTGCACAAATACGTGTTCTGTAATAAATGTTAATAGCAGAGGTCCAAGAATTGCGTTCGTGACTCAGAATCTGTATTGAACTTTCTTCATATCCTGTGCAGACTGGAGGTTTAAAAGCTCTGGGAGTGAAATAAGTTGTAGAGCCATATAATTGTAAGGGATTTTTTTTCCTACTAAATTCTCCAGAAATAGCTGTTAAGGAATAATGGCTGCATGCCTGATTAGACACTGAACTGGAGATGAATCTTGGTACCCTGCTAACCTTACCCAGTCCAAAATTGAGTTTTGCTCACACAGCAGAACTGGAACATTGGTTCTGCCTTTAAGTCTGGGCCATCAGAACTATTGCAGGGCTGATCCCTAACGCCTTGTTTTCTCACGTAAGATTCTTGGACTGCTGCAGTCATGGTTTTCATTCTCTCCATGTCTCCTCATCGGCCTTCTGTTGGTTACCGTGAATGTGCTGCACTTCAGTTGTTTCTGTGGAGAAACAAATTTTATACGATCAGCATAAAAATGAACAGCCCTCACTGTTATGTTCATTCCTAAATCTGTTCTGCCTCTTGACGTGGTGCACGTCCCTGCAAAGTGATTCTCTGGGAGGGTTTTGTCCAGCATGGTGCGCACTGACTGCTTGTTGAGAAAACCCTTTGTGTCCCCATGTAGGCTTATCAATTCTGAGTGACCAGCTGATAAATTTCAAGTTATGTCTTTTCCATTCTGTAAAAAAAAAAAAAAACGCATTCAACTGCATGGATTTTTCATGCTTTTTCCCATATAGAATTATCCCTTGGTTCTCGTTGCCGCTGCTCGTATAGGAGTTATATTCATTCCACAGCATCGTCACTCCCTGTGTTAGAATACTCCTACCTGTTTTGTGAGTTCAGGGGATCTGGTTTGGTTTTTAATTTGGTATGAGTGCTACTGGACTATTTCTTGAGCTGAATTGAAACTAATCCAAGAGAATTTGGATACATTATTTAGTTTAGTAGTTTGCACTTCTAGGTCCTTCTCTAAGAAAGGATGCTGAATTGCTGTGAATAGGAATCTATCTAAAAATTGTGTCATCTGATGGTATTCCTGCTAGGGTTGCTCACTTGCTGATAGGACTGAAACCTGAAAGTTTGAGGGAGCAGCTCTTGTAATTAGTTGTGTTGTTTGCTAAATTAAAAGAAAATGTGGCTGCATGTCAGCTTTGATTTGATCTCTTTATTTTGTATGTATATACAAGACGGTAAGTGCAGTAGGTCTAAACTGACTTTTTTTTTTGCTATGGACATGTGAATAAGCACTGGCAGCGTTGCTTTGTTTTGATGCATTGTATGTACTGAACTGTCTATCTCCATTTGAACATATGTAAAATCCATCAGAAACACAGAGGATTTGAAACATGGGGCTATTCAGATGTTCACATGCTGCACATTGGGTCAGATGGTGTGTTAGCACCACTGCAGCAAAGAGAGTGCAAAGAGATGGCGTGGTCAGAAGGACAAATGCAAAGGTTTTGGGAGGCATGGTGGGGCTTGGGCCTGTGCTTGGGTTTCCTCCTGCTAGCCAGCAGCTGGTTTTCTTGAAAACCTGTGGGAAGCCAACAAGTTTAGTGTGTTCTTCTCTGGATGACAGTTGAACCTCAAAGTGAGGGTTGATGGGGAAACTTTCAAATGATGGGAAAAGCAGCCTTGGGGAAAAAAGACATTTCATAATTTTACTTGTGTGAGAAAGGAATCATTGCTCTGGCAGCATTTTTGTGTGGGTGCAGTAATTGTGTGCACCCTGGTCTCAGACTTCAGCTGCTTTTCTTTTTGCTCCTAGGATTTTATAAATGTCAAAAAAGCTCATGAAACATGATTGCTTATTAAATGCTTAGCCACAATATTAATTTTTAGGAATTCCAACCACTCTAAGAAAAATTATTGCAAGTTGCGTCTGCCACAAGTAACAGGGCATTTGTTACTGCTGCTTTTCTGTTTGCATTCTTGACATACCGTGGATGTATTGGCTTTCTGGTTTGTGTTATTTCCCATTCCCTTGGATAATGAACTTGGTCCCCATGGTCAGTGTCCAAAAAACCACATGCTTGTAAAATAACACATAAAGCATCTGTCTGCATCTCATAACACCCATTGAAATATGCAGTTAGTTGTCATCTTGTGCACAGCTGCCACTCACAGCACACAGCCTGCCTTACCTGCAAACTTTGTTCATTAGGTGCATTTGGAGGATTTGGGACAACCACTACCACTGCAGCGCCAGCATTTAGTTTTTCTGCTCCCACCAACACAGGCACCAGCGGTAAGAGCACAAATCTGAAAGTATTCACTTTAGAATGAAGTGTAGCATTAGCCCTTCATAATAATTAATGTTTTGCAGCTCACGTGGATTTTTATCCTGTTCTCAATAATTCTTTGCTTATTTTCCCAGGACTGTTTGGTGCTTCCCAGAACAAAGGCTTTGGATTTGGTACTAGTTTTGGGACAGGAACTGGTACTGGCTTGGGTACTGGGTTGGGAACTGGGTTAGGCTTTGGAGGCTTCGGTACCCAGCAGCAGCAGCAGCAGCAGCAGACCTGTAAGTACAGCCTTCTATTCATTTATGCTTTGGCTGCCAAAGAAAGACTTAGAGGGCAACTGGAGCTTGAGTGGTAAGACTGAAGTGTTCCATAAAGGGAGCCTGTTACACTTGAGCTTAAGCTGAATGGAGGCTTCTCAGAGATCTGTCTTTTGAAATACCTACGTTTTCAGCCCTTGCCCTTTTCTTGAATGAGCTTAGACAAGTTTCTGGTGACAGTATTTGCCACTTAGAGTTAGTGGTGGGAGAGAGTGGGTTCAGAAATGATGTCAAGCAGCCATGGCTTTGTTAGAAGGAGGAGGGAAACTGTTCAATTTAAACAAGTTGGATTATGAATGACTGCAAGCTCTGAGCCTGCTGAATTTATAACAGCAAAGCTACCTTTTGCATTAAGACATTCAGGGTACCAGATCATGTGTACGTGTGAATGTATTTGTGTTATTTAAATACGAAAGAGCAAGTCTCTTAACTCAGCCCACATGAACTTCTTTTACTGATGAAGATTGGGTGTAAAAAGGTGCTTGCATAAAGCACTGCCACTGATTTATGCTTATTGTGTGTTTATTTTAATTCTGAAAATGTGAAAAGAAGTAGTGCCAATGATACACAGACAGCATGTATTAACAAGCACGCCCGTCTTTGTTGGTGAAGGAGTTCATTTGTTTCTCCGTCCCATGCAGCATTAGGAGGCGGTTTGTTCAGCCAGCCTGCTCAGACACCTGCCCAGTCAAACCAGCTCATCAATACTGCCAGTGCTCTCTCAGCTCCGACACTCTTGGGAGATGAGAGAGATGCCATCTTGGCAAAATGGAACCAGCTGCAGGCCTTCTGGGGAACGGGCAAGGGGTACTTCAGCAATAACATCGCTCCAGTGGAGTTCACACAGGAAAACCCATTTTGCAGATTTAAGGTATGAGTTTTTCACCTGCTCACAAACGGTTCTGAAGTGATTACTCTGCTGGCTGATTCCTTGTCTGAATAGCTCACAAATATCAAATTAATTTTATTTCTGCAAAGGGTAATATGAAAGCATTTTTCCGGATAATTTTTGCACTGCTGATGCATGTATTGATATAAAGAGGTCTGAAGGTGTACAGATGCTAAAAGTCCAGATATTGCTGAGATTCTAGATAGGAAGTGCATATGTGGCTCATGAAACATTCAGTGATTATGAAACTTACCTCTTCTATGACAGCACTTAGATTAGTGTGTGTGGATCAGATCTCCAGGAATTAATTTTAACATGCATTTGTTTAGGTTACAGTATTACAGGAACTATTAAAAATGATCTTCACATCTTTCAGTATCTGGAACAGGAACTCCAGGGTGTTTGGGGTTTTTTTTGTCTCCTTTATTAAAACCAACTAAGAGCCTGGTCAGTGCACACTGTCTTAAATGTATCAGCTTTGTATATCAGCCTTAAATATACTAGCCTGCATATCTTGATCCTCCACAAATCTTGTGCCTGCTGACTTTCTTGCTAAGCTTTCTTGCTAAGCTTTGGACTTGTGGATTTGGGTCAGGCCAGGCATGGTGATTCTCTCTTTTCCCAAGGCGATCCATTGAAGGGCAAACTTTCTAACCTGAGTGTAGGTTAATGGTCAGTTTTGGTGTTCATATTGTGACAATTTAATAAAATATTTGTGTCAGCTCAGTGTATGCCTAACAACCATTTGGTTTCTCGTGCATTGGTTTCTTTTTAGCTGTTATCTTGAGCATTTCGATGATGGAGCACATGAAAGCCTACTTTCTTGGAAGTCATCACCTAAAGCAGCTTTAAAGCTTTATGAGTTTTCAAAGAACAGCAAAGTATAAATTATGTGATACCAAACTGGTAATCTTGGAGTTCTGTTTTCTAAAATAAGGAAGTTCTCATTTCAGGTTAGACATGGAATGCCACATACTGCATTTACTCTTGTGATGTGAGAATTGGCACTGCCATCGTGAACTCCCATGCCTTATGTGAGATGCTGAGAAATCAGTTGTCTGCTGGCCGTGGCAGCTGCCTACAAAAAAGTAGTTAAGTTGTTAGTATAGGACTTGGAGCAAAGCTCCTTTGGCTTATCACCTCTGTACACACTGGGCATCTGACAGGAATGAAATGTTGCTGGAAGGGCTCCATGGGTGCTGAGGAGTTCATTTGTGCATAATTCCTGTTTTGGAACAAATAAGAACTACTTCTAACCAAGAAAAGTGTGCTTTTAAGGTATGGTATAAAGCTTGTCATGTGAACAGCCATGACAAAGAAAAAAAACAAAGCAAAACAAAACAACCGTGCCAGCCTGAAAATATTTAATTTTGTAGAGAAATCCTGAAAAGGGATCTTTATTTTTTTTTATTTTTATTTTTTAGTCAGACCTGTTGGAGGAGTGGCGTATATGTGGTCTTAGTACTAGTTTGCATAGTAAAACATGGTACTGCTTAGTACTTTACCTTGGTGTATAATGGGCTTTAGTCTTCCTTGTGTTGTTGAGTCTTTTCCCACAGGCTGGCTTTGTTCAGAACTAAGGAAATGAAACGGATGCTTTTTGTTTGTTTTTTTTTGTTTTTTAAAGTAGGTGATGGTATGTTTCTCTTTTGAGGTAGTAGAAGAAATAAAGGGCTTACATCAGGGACAAATGTAGCTCCAGTAACGTGGAGGTCCCTTCTTTAAAAACATGAGTTTTTGTCCCTATTGTTCTGAATTGTTCCTTAGCTGTGGCTGTTGTGCTCCCTGCCACAACAGCCCAGCCAAGTTCTGCAAGGCTCACCCTTGTGGGAAACAACCCTCTGCAAACAGAGACCAGGCTTTGGCACACATCCCCCGCTTGTTTCTCTCTTCAGCTTGACTTGCACGTTGGGAAAGACACAAGTCATCCACATGCACTGATGAGGCCTTAAAAAGCAGCCTTTGTCACAGCATGTCACTGACAATAGGTTGGTGCAGTGATTCTGAGGCAAGATGAAATGAAACATGCCTATCCCTTTATAATGAGTTGTCCTTTACAATGAGTTATCAGCTTAGGTCTTCCATACAAGTGTGAGGAGTTAATTTTGGAGCCAACAGTGTTTTATTTTTTTTTTATTGGGGAGACTGCACCAGTACTTAACACAGATAGCAGAAAGGATTCTGCTATTAGACTGTGATGTTGGACTAAAACATCTAAGCTTACTACAGCTTTATCACAGGATAAAGATATTGTTAAATTTTACAAGCAAGTGTGCAAATTAACAAATGACAATTAACAAAGTAAGGAAAACTGGCTATCCTAAATTCTTGCCCAAAAACCTTACTTGGTGCGTGTATTAGTTAACAGGAATATTTCATCTTTTTGTTTTGACTTATACTGCCAGGCAAACTGGGTCAACAGGATTAGAAATGTTAAGAAAGCCATGAAGATTTGTGGCTGGCTTTCAATTAGGCATGTCAGTAACTATTTTTTATTTAGACATCTGGAAATGTAAAGCTGTTTTAGAATTCTCTAGTGAATTTTCTTGAAGCTGCCATCTCCCAGTGCATAGTTCTGGTTTACTGAAAATGAGGAATGGACGCTTAGAAACTTTTTTCTTGAAAATTCTGGGTTTTGTTTTTTCTTTTCTGAAAGATACTCTACCAGTGGCCTCGTGAGGATACTTACATAGGGAGATTGATATTATGCCTTTGCATATCTAAATATGTTGTGACTGGCATTTGGAACCAGTTGAGGGGTTCATCTTGACTTAGTCTCTCCCCTTCATGCCACATGATGTGTTCTGCTGAGTAGTGTATTTTTGTTTGTTTGTCTGCTCATTTGCAGGCTGTAGGTTACAGTTTAATGCCCAACAACAAAGATGAAGATGGCCTTGTGGTCTTGGTCTTCAACAGAAAAGAAGTAGATATTCGAAGCCAGCAGCAGCAGCTCGTGGAATCACTACACAAAATTCTTGGAGGAAACCAGACCCTTACTGTCAACGTAGAAGGTGTTAAAACGATGCCAGATGACCAGTATGTGAACTTGACACAGCTTGATTTTTTTCTTCGGGGTTGCACGTTATAAAAAGGGATGGCACCTAATCTGAGTGCCAAGCGATAGTGGTTCTGTCTTCCTCTCTTAGTAATTTTTAGATCTCTTTATCTTGGTCTCACTGCATCTTGTTTTACTTCAGGCATTAAGCCCATTTATCTTTCTTATGTATGCAGCTTGTTTTTTCTGGAGTGCACAGCTGAGAACCCTCAGCTCAGTTCAGGAAATAAGCTTTTCAGATGACGCCGATATTTCTGCTTGTTACTTTGCTACCGTTTCATTACTATTGCATTATTCTTAATGCAGTACTAGTGTCACTGTGTAGTATGGCTGTTAAAACTGGGGGTACCATATTTTGTAGACTATTTACAGTGCCTGTAGGCTATTTTCTGCTGCGCTGTGTTAAACCCTAGATTTATTTCGACTTGATATCTCAGTTAGCTAAAGTTAACCATCAACATGGAAAAGCAAACTTCAATTCAGGTTTGTTCTCCATTCAGTTAGCCTCTCTATGCTGTTTCTTTGTCTCACAGTATGTGTTTGTCTTGCTCAGGACAGAAGTGATCATTTATGTTGTTGAGCGTTCACCCAATGGCACTTCAAGGAGAGTTCCAGCAACCACCCTCTACGCTCACTTTGAACAAGCCAACATAAAATCATCCCTGCAGCAGCTGGGGGTCAGCTTCTCCATGGCCAGAACAGAGCTCTCCCCAGCCCAAGTCAAACAGCTCCTTCAAAACCCCCCTGCTGGTATGTGGTCGGGGGCTCCTCAGGGCACGGTCAGGCTTCTGCCAGGGGCTTATTGGTTCTCTGGGAAAAATGTGGGTGTCAGCCCACTGGAAAACACCGTTTAAAGCTGCAGGTGTTTTGAAGGCATTCTGGTGTGCTGACCTGTTCTAATTACAAGCTAGCTTAGCTGCTGAAGTGCAACCTAGTCTGCTAAAACACTTGTGCAAAAGCTTAATTTTTCAGTGGTACGCCACACAGCCACGGACTATATGTGATTTTGGCCGCCACTGTCACTTACTTTGACTTGTCTGATGGAAGTTGTTTTGTGCTGTTGTTTGTTTTAAAAAGCTGTATGTCAGAATAATCATGTCCTTTTTTTTGCTTCCTTGGTTGTTGGCTTTTTTTTTTTTTTGAGTGGTGAAGGTGGTGTCTCTTAGCCCATATCTGTATGTCACATGGCTACAGATAGTAAATGAGTATTTTAGCTTGCTGCTCAAGATAATCTTAGTATATGCTCCATATCAATGAAATGTTATGTGTGGCACTTGCAGTGAACTCCCTCTGGTGGGTAGGGAAAGCAGTGCATGGTACGTGACAGGTTCTGTGTAGTGTGTTTGCTAGGACCAGTGTTGAAACACAGCAGTTGTTACACCTGGATTGCAGGTACTTGGGCAGAACAGCCAAGCTGCAGGTGGGGATAAGCAGCAGAGTTTCATTGCTGCAGCGCTAAGGAAGGGGGCACTGTGTTGCAAGATGGTCTTCACCACTGGAGATGTGTCATAAGGATGGTGGTTGGGCACAGTTTGTTAGTCTTTGTTTACAGAAATAATAAGGAATTTTTCTTGTTTAAGCATGACTGTCTGCTTGGATCAATTGTTGATCGTTGCTTCCCTGCCCTTTAAGGCCAGCAGGAGCGTGTCTTTTGGCACCCAGCCCAAGACCAAGATTTTAAGAGCTACCCTTGTTTGATTAACCTTAGTTTGTACAACTGTCATTAAGCATATTTCTTGGGGTTTGTGTATTTCCTAATATTTTACCTGTTTAACAGCTGTAAGATACATTTTTTACATTATCTAGTCAGATAATTTTATTTATTTATTTTTTTTAGGTGTTGATCCTATTATTTGGGAGCAAGCCAAAGTTGATAATCCTGATCCTGACAAGTAAGTCTGATAGTCTGACTATTATAAAAGTACCTAGAAAGAGGGGAGAAAAGCAGAATATAGTGTAGTAGTCTTCCAGTAACTGGTAAGAAACCCCTTATAGGACAACTTTGTCCAGTGCTGATATAATTTGAAGAAATGAAGTTAACTAGAAATGGCTGCCCTAGTTCCTTTACTCATTCAGGTGCTTAAAGAGGAGTCAGGATGAAGAACTTTCTTTTGCTTTTTTTTTTTTTTTTTTAAATCTTAATTTATCAACAGCCAAGATCACTTGTAATCATTAATTATTTCTTACAACATGTTTGTATTAAATACTTACTTATAGGCTTATTCCTGTGCCCATGGTGGGTTTCAAGGAATTGTTGAGAAGATTGAAGGTCCAAGATCAGATGACCAAACAGCATCAAACTCGCTTAGATGTAAGTTGTCTTAGTTTTATCATGATTATTTGCTACTGCTGAAGGATTTGTTATAAAATGAGCATTTCTTCTGTATGCTAAAAAAAACTGAAGGTAGAACAACATGCATTGGATTGTGGTGACTTCTTTTTTTTTCACCTCACTATTCCATAATATATTACTTAATTATATTCTTTGGCCAAAAGTACGTTTTGGGTTTTGGTTTTTCAGGCTCAAGTTTACTGTGTTGTTATAGGCTAAATCAAACTTGGATTTTTCAAAATGGCTGAATTAAGTTGCATTGACTCAGACTTTTAATTTGGATACCCATATTTTTCATGCCTTCTGGAAATCCCACTTGCAGATGAAAACAAACAGCAGCGGCCCAGCAAAAAACTTATTGAAAGAAAAAACTTATTTGAAAGCATCTTTTGCAAGGACCTTCAGTTGCTGAACTGAGTACTATTTTCAAGCTGGTTTCAAATTAGGACTACTGTGCTCTGTTATCATAAACTTATACAACTTCAAAGTAATTTGTATCCTCTGCAGATAATATCAGAAGATATCAGTGAGTTGCAGAAAAACCAGACTACAACTATGGCAAAAATTGCACAATACAAAAGGAAATTGATGGCTCTTTCTCACAGAACGTTACAGGTAACACAGGCATTGTTAAGTGACTCATTCTGACAACCAGTTAGGTGTCAGAAAGCAAACCAACAGGGGATGGGGTCCCAGATGACCTGTGCAGTCATGTGCACGGCCGATATTGAAAATGAAATTCTATCCTCCTGTAAATGGAATTAATGTGCAGAGCTGTCAGGAAAGCTTATTCAGAAGCTGTGGGACTACTGTGAAGTCTTAAAGCAGCAGAAGGAGTGACAGAATAAATCTCATGAGCGAGTTACCGGTGGAAGAACAGAAAGAGAGAGGGGTGGGCTGGTAGGGAAAGAGATGAGCAAAGTATTCTGTAACAAAACTCAAAGGCTTCTTTTGCAGGTGTTAATAAAACAAGAGATCCAAAGGAAAAGTGGCTATGCCATTCAGGCAGATGAAGAACAGCTTCGTGTACAGTTAGATATAATTCAGTGTGAACTTAACGCGCCAACACAGTTCAGAGTGAGTAGTTGAAAGATTTTTGTCGGGAACTTGACCGATGACCCTGTTCTTTTCCTCTACGTGTAAAGTTTTCCAAACCATGCATGTGCTCTGACAGATGTAACGGACCTTTAAAGATTCCTTCCAACTCTAAGGATTCTATGATTCTATATAAATAAGTAGCATTTAGTTTAAGTCTCTCTCTTCTCTTTTCATAGGGCAGACTGAATGAGCTCATGTCCCAAATCAGGATGCAAAACCACTTTGGAGCAGTGAGGGCTGAAGAGCGTTATTACATAGATTCAGACCTCTTAAGAGAAATAAAGCAAGTATGTATTACCTGGTTGACTGCTGAGATACTTTCCATTTCCTAATTTATGCCAGCGAGGCAATAATTTGGGAGATGTATTAAGAATTTTGTGGCTGTTTGATAGTAAACTCCTTTTTCCTGTTTTCAACTGCAATGCTTCAAGGTCGTATAAAGCTAGAATTAAGCTGTTAGTGCTGAAAGTGTTGTTTTTTCTTCTTTACAAAGTAATTTGCTATGTTTTTTGATGTGCTAAGGCTTCTAGATATGACTACTTTGAGAAATCTGACTTAAAATCTGTGAAGTTAAACAACACTCACACTGGTTTTTAAACTACCTGCAGCATCTGAAGCAGCAGCAAGAAGGCCTGAGTCACCTAATTAGCATTATAAAAGATGACTTGGAGGACATCAAACTGATAGAACATGAGTTGAATGAGAGCATTCCCATGAGAGGAGGTTTCTTCAGTTGACGAGCAGGATTCTGCTGGGCTCACGTGAAATGTTATTTGAGTTTATCATTCACCTTCCAAGGCCAAAACTGGTGAGGTAAAATAAAATGTGCATCTTTCAGGAGCAATGGTGTATTGGCTGTTATTTTTTTTAGAATTTGCAAAGCCTCTTCTAAGCTTTTGAATTTGACCTTTGGAAGGTTTATATTTTGTAAAGCTGTATACGCTTTAAAGAAAGAAAGAAAACTGAATCTGTTCAGATACTGTTTTACTATAAAACAATATGTACTATTGTACATTTTTTTTTCTTTAATTACAGCGGAGTTGTCTTAGAAATGCAGTGCTGAGGGACTTGTTCCACTTGTGACTTGGTTTGTGGAAGCTTAGCTGCTTCCATGTTTTTGTCAAAACAGCTGAGTAATGTTATGTAAAGAGCTAATCTAAATCTTTACAGAAATGTCTGAACTATGTTGGTCTTTGTAATGCTGGTAGTTCTTTGGGGCATTTCCAGGGTATGCCCTTCCTTTGGACTGTTTACATATGTGAATTTTACAGTGCTTTTCTGCCCCTCAGCTAAAAACAGTGTCTAGATATTGTCTTCTGCTTTTTTTTTTTTATTTTGAATTTCTGGAAAATAATAAATTCAGTCTGACTTTGTAATAAGTGTGCATGACGTTGGCTCCTTTTCAGCTATGTCAGTAAAGCTGTGAAGCTTCCAGCAAATCCAAGTTAATGCATTTCACTTCCTCTAGGCACTGCACATAACAAGCTATTCAGTTTGATGCCACAGCACTCCTTAACAGCTTCAGTCCCCAAACTAAAATCCAATACCCTTAGATCCTACCTGGTACCAAGTACTGCAGAGTGGTACTAGAGGCACTGGAGAACCACCTTTTCTGTCCTCAAGTTGCCTCAAGCTACAGAAAATAACTGAAACAAAAATACCTAATTCCCTAAAGGAGAAGGTTGTACAGCACATTTAGAACTCACCTTAGAAATAGAATTTTGTTCATTAGCCCAAGAAGTTGATTACCAAGGCCACAGCACCCCTGCTAGAATGATTCTGCTGCAGGTATGAGAGAAAGAGAGTTTGTGTTTCCTTTACACTTTATTTAAAAATTTAAATGCTCCCCCATTGGTTTTTAAGCTGCAGTTGCATCATGCTTCAGAACTGAACAACCTCAAGCATAAAGCAGCATTGCTTTAGCTGGGGAGTAGTTAGTATCAAAAGGGTACCCTTGGCAGATTTAAGAGCGTGTGGGAGAGACTGTTCAGTAAATATGAGATGATGGTAGTTTATTTTTTCTATGCATTGCTCCACTGCGTATTTTAGTAGATATATCTTACTGAAGCAAAGGAACAATGGGAGAAATAGATGTTGTCACAGAAATAGTACTGTTTATAGTAGAACTGAAAATCTAGAGAAGGCATGATGAACAGCTTTGAACAAGGCATCTAGAAAAAAGTTTATTATTAAGGAAGACTGTGCTCTAGCAATTGCTAGCTAGTAAAGCAGTCCCTCCAAGAAATACCTTTACTTTAATTTTACTCAACTTGAATAGACTTGTAAAATGTCATGACATGCATTGATGAGAGAAATTAACTTGCCTCTCCCCTTGAGCAGAGTTATCTATTTATAGCACAGTTCCTTTTACAATGCAGTCATAACTGAGGTATAACTTATCTATTTTATCATTACCTTCCCCAAATGGATCACAGCTGTTGGCTGGGTGGTCCCAGTCTTCAATGAAGAGCATCAGGAACCTGCCTTCCCTTCCTCTGGATTGTAGCTGCGGGCACGCTCTGCAGTTAGGTAGGAAGCAGTCCTGGCTTTGCAGACAAGGCATTGGATGTGATGACCTGCCCTGGCTTCTCACTGCTGGGACTGTTTGACAAGGCGGAAGGCTTCTAGGAACTCGTTGAAGTCAATGTTTCCATCTTTATTGAAATCAATGCTGCGAACTAAGTCATTGATGCCATCGTCTGTGAGTTCAATGTTCATGTGGGAGCTGAACAGCTTCCAGGTTTGGTGGAACTCCTCAAATGAGATGAGACCTGTGAGGCAGAAGAGGCACAGCTGCCTCAGTACAAGGCTTGCCAGCACCTGCTCAGATTCACTGCCTGCTACCCTAAAGGAAGGAAGTGACTTTCGGATTCTGCAGCTAAAGTTCCTAGCACAGAGAACAATGGATAAACTACAAAATAAAAGTGGCAAAGAGACATAAAACAATGTGTGGGAACAAGAGAAAGACTTGTCCGTTCTCCTCCCTAATGTGATTTGGTGGAGATAACTGCTCATGAGCAGATAACTCAGAACCCAGAGACACTGCATTATTATCATTGCTCTCATAACCATTTTTTCTGCTGAACTCCTCCGGAAAATCAGCTGCACAATTCCTTTGAAATGCCTCATTTGTGGACATATGCATTGATAATATAGAAGCTCTTGAGGCTGATACAGGAAGGAAGATACATGCCCTTTACTGTTCAATCAGAATCCTTCAGTAGATACTAAAGGAAGACCAAAAGTAGAATGGAATGTAACGCAGTGACCAACACACCTTATACACCTCCTTACCTGAATGATCTCTGTCTATGATCCTGAATATGGTCTCCAGGTTGGATCTGTTTCGATAGATAACTTCCAGCAAGCTCGACTGGATGTGCTGAAAGGCAACATATTGTCGTGCTCATTCTACCCTTTTCAATAGGTCTGTATTTCTGCTCTGATCGCTAGCTGCAAATCTTCACATAATTAAAAATGTTTATGGCTCTTGGGAGTTTGCCAGCAGTGCACTTTGCACTGTGTATATGTTATGAAATGAGTTCATGATGTCTCAGCCTTCTATGCAGCTCTGAATTAAAGCACACCAGCAACTTGTCACTTCCAACTATACCATTTTCCCAAGTCAACAGAGGAGAAAGGGACTCAAGCTATAACCATTGCAGTTGTTTCTGCTAAGTGCAATCAGGAAGGCTGTGAATCACAGAATGGAGTGCAGTTTTCCTATTCAAAAACCTGTATCCAAAACTAGCTCTGGGCTTTTATCTCATACATATCATCCATTTCTACAATGGAACAAGCACCTTTAGAATACTCAAATTCATGCAAGTGCTTTGTTGACTTCATTATGCTTTTGGATCATACAGGAACTATCCACTGTCCTAGCCTTTCCTGCCATGCTTAGCCCAATGCACTGAGGTCTTGTGAGCTGCTCTGCTTTGACAGACGGGGGTGAGGCCTTACCTCTTGGCTCCTCTGCTCCATGGCCAAATCATCCAGCCAGGACTTGTACTCCAGCATGCCATCTGCTGTGCTGCGCACCAACTGTGGTCTCAACATCCGCCACGGCAGTCCCAGGTGCAAGACTGACTCCACTGCTGTTGCCCAGTTGCTCAGCGTGATCCTTCCTGTAGGGGAAAGCCATGGGGACTGCTGAAACCAGTGGCTGAAAACATGTAAAGACTGTCACTCCCAGGTGCTATATGTGGCCAGGCTAGAAACCAACCCCAGAAGATCTATTATGCCAAACTGCAACACAGTTGGCACCAAACAAAACGCTCAAGATGCCCTGCTAGCTAGTAGGGTCATGAAGCAGTAACACAGCAAAAGCAGTTAATGCTCTCCCTGCCACCAAAGCAAAAAACCTACAATAGCATGCTTACCCAACCTACTGCGCTGCTGACAGAGACAGCTCCATTTCTCCATGGTACCTGTGAGCACTTCAGTTCATGTAAAGGCCTTACACAGCTTTACAGACATCTGCCTACAGCAGCCACTGCGCAGTACAAGTGGTTTCTGCTCCCACCAGCCTCAGCAAGCTTTTGACTACTGCAACAAATTAGGGTATGGAGCTGCAAACCTCTGAACACTTAATTTTGTGTATTTCATTGCAAATCTGTGACCTGCATCCAGTCCTTTCCTGCAGCTTGTGGCCTGCACAACTACATGAGTAGTTCCTCAGTGACCCAGGAATGTAGAAAAGCTTCCAGTTTAGCAGTTGCTCTAAGAGTTAAACTGGACTCGTGGGAACAATTTCACAGCCTGGGAAGGAATACCCAACAGGAAGGCTGTTCTGCTGACTGCCATGTCCCTGTTTCCCCCAGGGCACATACAGACAGATCCGCTCAGCTTAGTTGACTCTCCTGGCTGGTGCAAAAGCAGCCGAGTATTATGAACTCACAGCTCTCTCCTTAAGACTGACAGTGGTAGCTGGCACAGAAGGGATTCCTCAATTTCCACTTCAAAGAGATTTTAGACTTCAGGATTGCAGAGGCTCTAGAAACCACTCAGCCAAGTGACAAGTGACAGATGTGTTCCAGGTCATTTTTACAGTGCTTTCTCAGTACTCCTGGTGCAAAAGGTTCTCCTTGCACCAAGTTTGAACTGCTACACATTAAGCTCATCATCTCTCGCTTCTCTTCCAACACCCCCTCATAACAATAAGGCATTAAAGCAGAAGAGAGAGTGAATAACAGCAAATGGGACCGATATTGTTGCAAGGTCTGACAGCCTGTGATAGTCACTGACAGCTGTCAGTGAAGAATCTCCCAACCAGACATGCACTCACCTTAACCTCTTCCACTTCATCCCACCAGAGAATTAACTCAGTGTCTCATGGCTCAGATTTACCTGTATTGTCTTTATCGTACAGCTTGAATGCACTGATGAGGGCAGAGGTGTGAGCAAACAACTTTTCCCGCAGGGCTCTGAAGGCTGACTCCTCTACTCTGCTGATTCTGAAGCATGCAGAGAAGAAAGAAGCATTTTAAGGACATGCCATGAAATGCAAGGGAAGCTGCACATCCCACTCCTCTGGCACATCCATGGATTGCTCACACCCTCACACAACAGCCCTACACAGCTACTGCTTCTCTACAGTGTTCGTAACAAGGCACTGCATACCTAGAGCAGTATTTCCCACAGCTGATGCAGTAAACCCCTGCCAAAGCAACAGAAACCTGTCCTTGCCTATATAAGCTGTCAGCAATTAGTACAAGTCCAGGGAAAAACAACCTATCGTAGCAAACTTCCACAGTTGGTACTGTGGTACACCTGTTTCTGTTTACGTATTTTTGTTTGAGTTGTTCTATCACACCAGTCCACATATATTTTTAGCAGCTGTACAATTTTGTAAAGTAACAAAGTGAAAAGGAACTTCAGGAAGGTCAAAAGTTAAAACATGACATTGGAAAGAAAAGCTGGAAAATCAGCAGCCAGTACCTATTTTGACCTTCCTTAATTGCTTCCTCCTTGTCCCTTGTGAACCTCCCTTAGGGCTATGATTTAGAACATCCAGCTATGAAAGTTCAGCTTTGGAACCAAACTTTCTCAAAGCTCCCAAAGTTTTCCCTTTGGAAATTTTGACTTGGTGAATTCTTATTAACAAAAGCCTTGCCTTTGAGTCATGGTGAGGGTGTGGGCTGTCTTGTTTGCTTGGTACTGAACAAAATGGGGCACCAGGTCTGGCCCCAGCTTCACATAGGCTCCCCTGTTGCTGCCAATCTCGTAATAGTTTGAGGCTGAAAATATGGTCAGTACCTAAAGAAAGGTATTTACAGTCAGAATGTACATCCTCTGTTATACGTATATAGGTATCATGAAAACAGTGCATTAATCCTGTCTGAAGTCAACAGATGATGAAAGAAACATTTTCACAGGGAAAGCAAAGAGTGAGGTGAGAGTTCCTCAGGGGTGATAACAGCCTTGCATCGACCTGGCCATATGCTGAGCTTCTGCAGCTTCTCTGCCCTCTCCCCGCAAATTTCCACCTTCCACTGCAGTTCAGCTGAGGCCACTGAAGTCACTCTGAGACTTCCAAAAGCAAAACTTTAGGGCAGCAGCTTATTATCACTTCTTTTGTATTTAATTTTCAGAAACTGCTTTAATTGCAGGCAATTGCACAAATGAATTCAGGTCTTTTCTCACATCGGAGAAATGTGCTTTACCTGTGTAATGGTTCTTCACAACAGAGAAACTGTTTCTGACTGCCCCAAACTAAGTACTCAGCTAGTAGCATATTTCAGTAACTCCTGATATGGCTGCTCAATCATTTTATATATACTTCAACAACAAAAAAAAAACTAAAACAAAACCAAGCCAACAGCCTACAACACTGGAAGAAATGAAGAGCAGAGACAACAGCAGGATGGAAAACCCAGCATCCTTCCACCACCCCCTCACCAACCTTCCGGTTGTGACAGAACTCATAGCCATCTTGCTTGCACTCATGGGAGCGGATGAGGAACTGCAGGTTGTACTTCTCAAGGATCTTCCCCGTCACATCAGGCCCAAAATAGCAGCCACCACCTCGCACCGTATTTTCTCTGCAGCCCTCCTGAGGCATGGGGTCACTCCAGAGGATGTCTAAAATCTGAAATAATCAGAGCAGTTCACTGAATGATGTGTACCCATTGACATTTACTAAGCAAATGCAGCGCCATCTCTGCATCCCTGCTGGGACTGCTGCTGCTACCATAGCACAGAGATCTTTCCTGAATCACAGCTGAATCTCCATATTGCTCTGCAAGACTGTCACAGCCCTGAGCCACCACAAAAGTGATGATACTGTTAGCCCAGAGCTGCAGCCACGCCAAAAGCGCCTGAGGAAGAGAGAGATCTATGAATTAGGCCTGATACAAGCTTTCCCTTTGCTCTTGGTGGATTTCAAGGAGACTTTTCTGTCTTCCTGCAGCCGAAAACATGTTCCGGGACAAGTAACCCAGCAGATCCCCAGACCAAGAGCGGGCTTAGTACTAAACTCCTTTGCATGACAGTCTAGATGTTCAGCAGCCTTCACTACTGTAAGTGCTGACTCAGTGACCACTACGTGGATTAAAGTTTAATCTCTTTAACCCTGACCTGAATATACAGCTTTATGCTGATAAGGTGTGTAATACCAGGATGTCATCTGCGATGGGTGGTGAGGAACAATGGTTTCATAGCATGCAAAAGAATCTCCCAAACAGTCTGGTCCAACAGAAAGCGGAAATCAAGTTCCCAGGCTCTGAGAGCAACATACTCAACGTACAGCTTGGATAAAACCAGAGAATCAGTCTGTTCTTAGTATCCAAGATCACAACTCCCTTGTCAGCAAACGACGTGTTCACTCATAGCATTGGCCTCAAATATCCCATGCACACACTATAAGTGATATAAACACTGGGCTCTATCATTAGTCTTGCCTATCATTTATCTCCCCCACAGTGAATCACAAAAACCTGTCACCCCACTCTGTGCCTGAACAGTTTGATTTATACAACAGGGGAGTGCTGTGCTAGGTACAAATGCTGGAACAGAGCCTGGAGTGCAGACAGCCAAAAACCCAGTGGAGAGGCTGACATACAGGGCTAGGAGAAAGGCAATGGCAGAACAGCAGCTAGCACCAGTCACACAGCCTGCATTCTACAGGAATCTCATGCACAGCTCTGCACTTGCTAGTGATTTATGCCATAGGACACGCTGGAAATAGTACAACAATCCACCAAAATGTCCCCAGTGAGCAGAGAACAGAGCAGTTAGTCAAAAAACAGCAGAAAATCCATTCGCTCTTCTGATGGCACTTCAGCACTGACTTGCTCCTTAACTCTACTTTGCAGAGCAGCAAAAATCTCTTTGCAAAGAGGTCTGTGCATTGACCCACACACTTTATAGCAAGATTCCTCAAAGGAACAGAGAACAAATCTGTGGAAGGCACCAAAAGCAAAGCCCTGCTTATACCACTCACCTGCTTCCACTCCTCTTGCCGAGTCCAGCACGGCCCATCCAAATCTGTTAAGGAGACCAAACTGGAGCAAGTGAGCTCCTCCTCCTCCGAATCGCTGATGTCCACCAACTTGCGGCACCACTCGATTTGCTCCTGCACTGTCTGCCGGACCCACCTGGAGAACTCCACCCTGTTGGCCATGCTGGGAGCCTGGGCTGGTCGGGGCTGTGAGGGTAAGCTGGACATTGTCTCATTCCCTGCTGAATCAGGCTTTGCTTGGCTCTCCCCATTTATCTCCTTTATTTCCACATTTCTGTTTGACTCTTTTCTTTTCTTCCCTCTCAATACAGAAATAAACTGGAAGAGGAAGGAGAGAAAGCACAGATAGTTAAATGGCTTGGAAAGCTGGATCTCTAGCTCTAACATCTTCAAACAGAAATCTATCAAGCGACCAAGGCCACTAAGCTTCAATTAGTTTTGCTGCTATGAAATGGAGATTAACTGTAGGAGGTTATTAGTGCCACTTGCTCAGATGTACCATTCTTGGCTTAAAGCTAGGGCCACAAACACAGCCTGAATATGGATTCATCTCTTCTTCATCAACTTTACACTGCTCAGAAATTTCATAAAAGATAGATTGCATGGAGTTAATCTGCACTTGGAACAAGACAGAAGAATGAAGGAAAGACAAATCACTAATGCAAGTGCTTGCCATTATATTTAGAGAAGGGAAGTAGTATTTTCTCAACTAGCACATTTAACACAGATAAATTAAATGACTTCTCACAATCCCTCTGGAAATATGGTGTTTAGAAAAAGAAAAAAAAAAAAAAAGACTAATGACCTATGGGATGACAAGATCCTGTCATTGCTGTGTTATTACTGTCAATACCACCACACCCATGTAACAATGTAACTGTCCACCATTTACCTGGCTACCATACTCTCAGCTTCCAGAAGTCAATAACACTTCTTCCCTTCACATCTCCTGCACACACCCTATTAAATGAAATCAATGCGCTCCAAGACCGTACACAAACACACTTTTTGACTACGAAGACCATCCTTTACATTTCTCTTGTCAACAGCCAAGTTTACACATAGGTGTAAGCTCTCAAACCACAAATCAGCAACACAGATTGCTCTTGCAACATCCAGAAAATAAAACATACTTTGTTCCTTTGGATTTTCTCAAGCATGTCCAGATCAGTAGTATCAGAGACACCCCCATGTATAACAAGGACTTTCTGATCAATCAGGGTGGCCAGAGGTAGCCAGCAGAACACATTCTGAATCATCTTCAAGATTTTCTTCCCATGCAACTAGGAGGACAACGCAGAAAGGCAAAGATGAAGCCTCAGGCCTTCAAAGTCCACATTTCACTTGCTGCAGAAGACACGAACACATGCCTACCTTATATTTCTGCATGACTTCCTTTGTGAAACCATACCTGCAGGAACAGAACAGAAGTTGAGTGGGATTTTGCAGCAATACCCTTGACATTGTCATTAGCCCCACAAGGAACTCATACCGTAAGTTGACCATGTGGTCTTCATGGTTCCCACGATTGAGATGAACCTCTTTTGGATATATCAAAAGGAAGGTAAAGAGGATGATGAGAATCTCAAGGGACTGTTTGCCCCTATCTACAAAGTCCCCATTGAACACATAGGACTTGGAAGGAGAAGGAAGGCCATTCTGTAAAAGTAAGGACAGGTATTATGTTACAAGAAAGGTTTCCCCATGATCCTCATATACCTTCCCACCAGCTGCATGCCCTCTTACTGCTGCCCCAAGTTACCTTATAGAACAGAGCCTAACTTATTTTTATCCTCTAGGCTCCCAGTGGCAAATGCACTGAAAAGTGAAAACAAGGAGTCAGAAGGCGGTGCCATTGGTATTAGGACTTTAAGAAGAAAAAAAAAAAAACCCAAAAAACCATTCACTGGCACTTCCCAAATGTATGTGTATGTTCCAACAGTTCTCACAGATTTAAAAGTCAGTGAAGGAATGAGCTTTAGCTTTGTAAAGCCATTTAAATTGACCTGGAGAATTAGATCTTAAGGGCCCAACTTGCAAATGCTTCTTAGCATGATCCATGTGATAGCTTTCATAATGTCTGGCCAGCCTCTCCCGCACCAAACAAGGTGCTTACCTTATAAAATATGAGGAACAAGTCATCCAGCTGGCCATGCAAATCTCCTAACAGGCACAAAAAGACAAGTCACAACATGTTTACCTTTAACTGAAAAATATACAGATAAATAACTTCCTATAAAGTATCTCCTCTATAAATTAATGACCGCTAAAATACTGGAGGAAGTTCAAGGTTTGGCATAAGGTTCAAGGTTCCTGTTCCAACCCAAGCTGAAACCAGGCCATAACGGAATCTTGCTGCCTACAAGGTTCAGGAGAGTCTAAGCTGCAGATCAAATACAGCATTGGTATGGTAAACCCAGATAGTTCAGAGAAAGCTGCAGCTGCCTCTCAACGCAACACTTTACACGCGGACTGCATTTATGTTCCACAGTCATATGGTACCAAATCATATGTTTGCCATCCCTTGCACCAAGAATTCTTCCCCAAAGACTGCGCAGTGCTTTCCCACTCAGACGTACCACACACAGTGACCTCCTCACTGTAGCAGGTGGAGACGTGACTGATGTTTGGCAATTGCTTGAGGTGCTTCCTGGTCTCGTGTAGAAGGTTTAAGACATAGCGAGCGTGGAGCTGCTACTAGGAGAAAGTGAAGGAATTAAAGCAGGAAATCAGTGACTTCCAAACAGTAACAGCTGTCTGCAAAGGCCCCAAGGGCCCTCTGCAATAGCCTGGATGGGAGACTCGTGCAACTTTTACCATGACAACAGTCACAGCTTGCAAACAGAACAACACAAATTCCAGGCAAAAGCAGCTTCACCTTGGCATCAGCAAAGGTGGCAACAATATCCAAAAGCCCTCACACCCTGTGGTGGATGCAATCCACTAGACAGCACCATCCTCTGGAGCAGCAGAAATTCCAGACTGGTATCACAGGTAAGAAGCTGCTATCTTCTACATTTTTCTTTGCTTTCTTCACATTAAGTCGGGTTTTGCCATGTGATCTGCACAAGTATGTTTGCTGGAGGCCATTGAAAAAGCATTTAACAGGCTTTAGAGAATTTGTTTTTAGAAGTCTTGTTTTGTTTGGGTAAGGGAGGCTTTGACACATTTGCTGTTCAGCACATTGTCTGAGGGATGGGAACAGAACACTGCAGTTATACAAGGATTTCTCTTGTTACAATTGCTGAATTGGTACTGGACTTCTTCGTCAAACAAACAAACAAACAAACAAACAGTCCAAACAGTTTTAGACTTTTTTCTTTCCCCATTTCAAGTATACTTTTATCTCATGAATCAAATATGCACAGCAAAAACAATTTTTATTAATTCTTTCCACCTGGGCCATCCAAATTTTTTTTTTTTTTTTTAACAAATAAAAGCATTGCAAAAAAAAAAAAAAAAGTTTCAACATGGACTACTGTGGGTTTTTTTTTCCATTAAAATGAAGCTAAAGGTTATTAGTGGCACATACCTACAAAGATTTTGCAGTTTGTTAGAACTGTATTTCTGAAAGGAAAAGTTGCACTTTAAAATACCTACCAGATCATTTCTACCCCTTGGATTAGCTGCCTGCCAGCTGCTGTGTTCAAATTAGCTCAGCTGCTGGGCAGTCCAAACACAAATCAGGTGCCCCACACCTCTGTATGCAAAAGGGGGAAGCGTGTTTTCTTTCAGCATCCTTACTTGTTTTTGTTTGAAAGCTTCCAGCAAGGCAGTCGCATGGTCAGGAAGGAGTGGGAAAGAGAGACGGGGTCCAGTGTAGGAGTCTGGCACCTCCATGGATTCATAGTCACAGTACTTCTCCAGCTCTGCCTCTTTGAAGCTTTCTCCACTTATGAACATGCGACTGATAAAATCCCCTGGATGGCAGATTGGTTGGTTTCATTGTTCATTTAAAATGAAAGAGATGAGGAAAAGTTAATTTGGCTCAATACACCATTCTTGTATTTTGATAAAGACAAGCTGTTGCTCAGGCTAGTGCAGCAGCAGAGGCTAGCTCCTGGTCTGACACCACCACAGAATTTGCAGTGAGGAAGGGGCTACAGGGTCAAGGTTCAGTCAAGTATGCTATGCATCAAATAGTGCTGGCAGCTACACCAGTTTCTACAAAAATGTGGGTACTGGTTGCCATGGTTACATGAAGTGGTATTTTCAGTGACAAGCACAACTGCATAATGAGCTGTTTCATGTCACACTGTTTTTCTAAGCCTGCACCCACTCACATGCTCAGCATCGTCCCAAATTTGTATAAGTATGTATGTTTTTTTTTTTTCACTGCCATAAGATGTCACAGCCCATCTCAAGCAATGGGGCACTATTGTGCCGTTTTGTACAGACACTGAAAAAAATATGTCCCTTCCTTGACAGGGCTTTGCTTTAAGACATATCGGGTGACTCTGAGAAAAAAGGGTGCCAGCTTGAAAGGAAGGAATGAGTGCTTCAGCAGGTTACGTAAATAGCTAATTCTGACATGGCACCATCAGATTTCAGACATAAGTGCCTTAGCAAGTTCTCAGCATTAGGAAATTACATGTAATGCTCACTGCAGATTCAGAAAGATACTGTACTAGTTGCAACAGCACTTCTTTCCCCAGACAATGAGACTAAATGTAAGTAACGTTGATACTCTGGAGCACAGTTCCCTAGATATAGCTTCTCTGTACCTTCAGAAATGGATTCTGCAAAGCGTTGGCTACCACGGTTTACTTTAAGAAGGCAGATTTTTAATATTGTTCTTAGAAAACATACAAAGGTTTTATTCCCCCTTCCAGCTCCTAAGGAGTAGGAAGCTCCACATCCCTTGCACAGCTCTGACAACCTCCATATAATTCACTCTGCAATCTCCTGGTGCCTTGCCCCCTCTTCCCCCGCCTTGCTCTTCCCAAGGGCAGCACTGGACAGGGTGCAGTCTTCTGAGCTGCTGGTGCCCGATCTCCAAAAGACACATACAAACTTACTTTCTTTACTGCTGCTTGGTGTGAAGTTGTCCATGAGGTAACTGAAGAAGTTGTGAAGCTGCAAGAAGAAAGCTCATCATAATTTGCTCTGGAATATCCCCAGCGCTCACTCGAAATTCTACAGAGTGGCACATTAACATCATCTTCTTTTTGCAAGTATCATCCTTGCCCTTCTCATGTTGTCTGGCATGTACAACAAATCAAGCTACATGTGTTCTGTATTGTTTTTCTTATAACGAAGTAATAGTAGTAGCTTTCCCTTCAGCCATACACATGGAAGAACACCCCTAAGCTCTCTCCCTGCTTGGCAGAAAGGCAGTGATAGAAGAGAATGTTAAATAAAATTAAACGAAGCAATCCAATGAGGATTGGCTCTTGTATTCAGACTCAGGAAAGGGCTTGTGATTTTAAATGCTCCTTAGGGCTTGTTTCAAGGCTAATTTCTTAGGGTTATATCACACAACCAGGTAGGAAATCTTTACGTAAAAAGGAGGCAGGAAACTCAGCCCTGAAGCACTTGCAGGGCTATCAGCCAGCAGCCAGAAACGAGTGGCAAAGCCAGCATCCTCATGGCAGAGAATTCAAAGAGGAGGCCCTGCCTGCCAGAATGACTAATAATGGCAGGCCAGGAACATTCCCCTAAGAGGGAAGAGAGAATTAGTTCCATAGGAGACAGAGTTTACTAAATAAAAACCAAAACCCAAACAAATAATATTCCATATCCACAAATAACAACCCCCTCTACGTTTAATGCAAAGTTGTAAAATTCTTGATGCATGGAGATTACTTTACTTCCCTAATACATGATGTTCTTTCCTCCCCAGACTGCTCCATTCACCTCTAGCTACTTTTACAGAAGCAGTTCCTGCAGACCCTCAGGAAAATGTTTTTTTTCTCTCCATCTATAGAATCACAGAATTGCTCAGATTGGAAAAGACCTTGAAGATCATCAAGTCCAACCACAACCTAACCATACTACCCTATCAACCCTCCACTAAATTATGTCCCTGAGCACCACATCCAAAGGGTTTTTAAACACATTCAGGGATGGTGACTCAACCACCTTCATGGGGAGCCTATTCCAGTGCTTAACAACCCTTTCTGTAAAGAAGTTTTTCCTGATTCATAGGTTACAGTGTCCTAGAAATCGTGATATCCTACGTCTTGCACACTCACACAGGAAGAAGCTGCCTATTCCTGCCTTACAAAAAGTTTGCCATTGGCTCATCCTCACGGAGAGAGTATTTTCCCTGTGTACTCCTTTCTTTGTCACCTTACCTTGATCTGGTCCTGCTCACAGGCGTACTCAATGGATTGAAAGATTCTCCAAGTGCACCGTCGGCGCATTTCCAGGCGAGCAACATAGCGCCGATACCACCTTTGGATCAGAACAGCTGCCTTGAAAGCTAGGGAACAAAACCAGAGCAACCTGCTGAGCTTCAGTTGCTGCACCGGCTGAGATACCACCCTGCTATGCTCCTTTCCTGACCTTTACAGCTGAAGAGAGATCTTTCTCTTCCAGGAGGAAGTTTTCAGAAAAGGTGTTCTGATGCCTAAACATTAAGTATAAGAGAACACCCACATCTTTTCACTCTATTTTGAGAGGTGATCTCACCCTGCCCAGAGATCTCTGAAGTACTTCTATCAATACCAGATCTTCAGCACGTTAACAATTTACTGTTGCCTGCATGTCTGTATACATCCTTCAGCGTCAACAGACAGGTGAATCCCTTCTATCTACTGTCATCATTTTCATGTCCCTCCTTACAGTCTAGGCTTTGGGCCAGGCACTTGACTGAGACCGTGCAAAATGTTGGAGAATAAAATAAGATACTGAGTCCCTTTCCAGAACCTTAAAACTAAAAAAAGTTTTTACCCCCCTTCCTTTAAGCCAAATAAATACCCCAGCTTCTGCATTTGTGGTCGAACATCAGGAAGTGATCTGTGTTAGTGTAAACGTTAATGTTTCATTATCTTGGAGTAAAATAAAGAGAAAGGGGAAAACCAGCTCTTCATCTGCTTAATGACAGAAGGAATGAAAGGCCAGGGGTTTCCACATGGTTTCATGGTTCAATCCACAGCCAACACTGTCACCAGGCTCTTCCCTCCAAACGATGGCCATACTACGTGGTGTTTAACACATAATTCCTCTGCACGTCTCCAATTCCAGCAATTTTCATTACAAGATCATTTCAGTTGGGGTGTGTGCTTTAAAGCAAAGCACACTGGTACAATTTCCCATTTACTGTGTGTGCTTTAAAGCAAAGCACACTGGTACAATTTCCCATTTACTTCTCTGAATTCTGCAGCCAAACATTGTACTTCTCTAGGAACACTTATATCTACCTTAGCTGGTCTTACCACTATTTGAACTGTCTGGTTACTTTACATTGCCTTTTACTAGTTGGCACCTCTTTTTATCAGGCTCTGTGTCCCTTCTTGTTCTCATTTAGAGCCCTGCATTTAAAGCATTTCCTAACAGAGCTTCTTTGTATCAAGCTTCAGCTAGGGGAAGGACAACTGCTCTGCCTAGAGGCTGGCCCCAAAATCAAACAGACACTACAGTTAGCACAGCTGCAGAAACTTGCATTCCCTTGGCACATGGTCTGTGAGAGCAGTGCTGTGTTCACCAGAGCAGGAAGAGCAATGGGGTGCACGGGGTGGAAAATCTTGACTGATACCTCTCACCCTTGCCCCAAAGGCTTCTAAGTTCTGGTAAGAGACACAGACAACACATTCAATTAATTATCTTGTATTATTCATGCAAGTTTCCTATGTACTTCAGCATGAAACACTTCTTGACCTTTACCTGAAGATATTCTGATGGCTTACGTATTGAATGTAAGAATCCTTCTAGTTTATACTACTGTAAAACCATTAGGAGGTGTAAAACATGGCAAGGAAGGAGCTGTTGCTGTTGTGCAGATGGAGAACTGAGTCACAGTGTAGGCATGGACAAGGAAGTAAGATTTGGTTAGCCTTAATTCAAGAATAACTTGTGTTAGTTTTTGCCTGGGCTGAAAAAGTGCCTTCTGATCTGCTGGGCTCTGAGGAAACGAAAAAAGGCTGACTGTTTTTCTGTAGATTGTGCTCCCCCAGTGCTACCTCTTCAAGCCTCCTTTGTCGCAGCCTCCACACCAGCTGCCTTACTCTCTCTGCAGCAATTTGGCTGGCATGCAGCCAAAGCCATAGTCACAATCACTCTAAAATATCTAACTTCTAAACAGGTTACATTCCCTTAACAGGGGATACAATATCCAAATACTGCAGCAGGAGTCAGGTGTCCTTCAAGTGAATCCCGAGCAGAAACTGGTAGTCAAGACTCCATATGTATAAACAAAAAACAGATTCTTTGAAATATTACAATCTATTTTATGAGGATCCAAGTAGTAAACAGAATCATACCTCATCATGTAAACTGAAAAGCATGCCAAAGTGGCAGCACTTGAACTCAATTATGCCTGTTTATGCTAGCACTAAAGTTCACAAATCAGCTGTCAACAAATACCGTCTTCTTTCTCTGAAACCATTTATAACCAAAGCAATTGTGTACCAGAATAATCTTGCCAAGTCTCCTGCATGGCAAGAGCCAGCAGAGTATGATTTCTTTATAAGACACTGCAGAAATAAAGGCAGATAGCTAGAGATAATGTTGCTGCTTTACCAGTTCTGCACCCAAATATAGTCTTTAAGCGGCAGGTCCAGCAAAAGGAGCAGTGTGCTATCATCATCTATCACCCTGACAGCACATGAGGTTACAACACACACGCATTAGCCAGAAATTGATTAGTTTGTCTGATGTTAGTTCCAACAGAAAGGCTTTTTGCTGCTTCCTTTCTGGTCAGATTTGTATTGTTTATCTGAACAGCTGATGTTTCCTCAAGCCTAGTGTGGGCTTTCTGCATGACATCTGAAATTCCTCATCACAGGAATGTCCAGAAGACATAACCTTCTCTCAGGACTATTGAGAAAAATGAGAATCTGGAAATGAAACACATCCCACCACAACCTTCCAGCAGCATGTGCAGGAACAGACAGGGAAAGGTTACATTTCAAAGAATCACTCACCATTTTCAGACTTCTGTAGAGAGTACTTGTAGTTGGCATTTACAGAACTACCAGATCCCATGTTTTCCAACTGGTACTCCTAGAATGCCACAGTCTGGCCCAGTATCACCAAAGCCACACAAGAGGTGCAGGAAAGCATTTGATCAGAATCCAAACTGCTGTAACATGTCCCACAGTGCTGAGTCTATAATTAAATATATTAACACTTATTAAGATCAACAAGCGGATTTCCTGTCTTGTACCAAAGTATCTTTTCTGCTAACATGTATTTCCAGCTACTTGGTTGTCTTTTAGACCATCTGATGCAAGGATTCCTGTCTTACTGTTTCAAATTTCAAGTCAGCTGTATGAATAGGAGTAATTCTGACACTTCTTGTGTGTTACACATCTAGTTACTGTAATTGTACAGTAGATGGATAAATCAAGCATTTGTGTATTCACACAATGTTCCACATGTTTAATTTTAGGTTTCTAAACTCTTAGCAATATGGTTGTCTTTGATGTGAACCTCCATTTCAAATGCTACCAGAAAATCAGCATGATTGAGCTCTGAGAACAGACGTCAGCTCTGAATCCTAATGATACCTCTTCCCTCACACATGCACAGCTAAAGCACTTGAATAAGGCAAAAAGTGCTAAAATACTCCATGACTGCATATTGTACAGCACATAGAAAAATATCTTTTTATACTGATCTGGTAAATAAGTTGATTTGGCAGCTCTTCAGTATCTGCAAAGATTCATGCATAAATCCTTCTGTGAAGGATAACTCTTGTTATGAGGGATGAACACACATATGGTATTTAAATCTATTTGCAGTTCCACAGCACGAGGGGGGATAAGTCTAAAATAACAATTAGCTATCATAAGAAAATAATCAGCTTTGTTAAATAAAAACTGCTTTTCTTCACCTTGCGGATCTGCTTGAGTGCGGGGGCGTCCGATGCCATCAACTGCTCAGATCCTGGCCAGCATCAAGGGACAGGACAGCCAGACTTGTGTTAACCTCACTGCTTGCTCTGTTCAGAGCAAAAGGATCCTGTTTCAAGAACAGGTCAAAATTCTGAAACCTCTCACTGAGGACAATCAGGGTGCCTTCCACTGTCAGACATTTCCTCTGGGAGGAGTGGAAAATAGGAAAAATAAAACTGCATGTGCTACTATTTACAGTAGTTCCAGGCTGTATCACAAAGAATTTTAAAGTTTTGGTGCTTTTTTTGTTTTGTTTTGTTTGTTGTATTTGTTTGTTTTTTAACCCAGAACTGGGTACAGGGGAGAAAGCCGAGAAAGGAAAGGAAGGAAAAAATTACCTTAATCAATGCTAGGTCTGGTGCTAGCAGGAGACCACATCTCAAAGGCTTCTGAAGGGCCAGAACAGTAGGACTGTAGAGGCACTTCTTCCCATTTGAGAAGGGAGAATCCCTTCTCCTTTTCTCACTTCTTGCAGCCCTTTTGCCTAGTCGCTCTCTTTCTACTCAGCCCACATCTTTCCTCTCAAAATAGCTACACAGATGGGCAGAAACACTGATTGAAGGGACACATCCGGTGTTGTGTAAGGTCCATGTGCACTCCTTGCTCAGGGAGATGATCCATACTGAACTAAATGTCAGCACAGAAAGTTTCTAGATGGATAAAACGCTGAAGTTTTCTGTCCTGCCCAGAATGCTGAACTGCACAACTTCATGATGTACAGATGATGCAACAGGAGAATACTTCACAATGTTGCTAATAAAATATCACTCACTCTACTTTAACATTATTTAATATCAATGCCATAAGTGGCCTGAAATCATTGCAAATTATGCCCAAATACATCTGATGCTTTACAGTATTTATGTTCCATAACGCAGTTACTCTGACAGCTTTTCAGACTATTAACTACTTAAGCAGACAATTGCGCACACAAAAAAATCCAAAGCTCAAGCAATTAAGGCCATTCCTTGTCTCCTCCTGTATGGCACATCCCACTTCAGGAAGAACAGATTTTCAAGCTCAGAATTTCTATGTGTAGACTTACAATTCCCGTATGGATATTCAAAGAAAAATGCCTTCCCAAAGAGACACATCTGAAGATTTCAACAATTATGAGCTATATCCTCTAACAGCTCAAAAGAATGGTTCATTCTAGAGACATCTCCAACCATCTCTACTCACTGCATTCTGGTATATGCAGCAGGGCGATCTGAAACAGCCCAGCACGGGTTCCTTTTAGATGAGATGACACCAGAGGACATGCTCTGCCTACTAAATGGGAGCAATTAATTCACAGGAGCAGATTCAGGCCAGTTCAAAAAAAAAAAAAACAAAAAAAAAAAACAAAAAAAGCGCCCAGAAAGGCAGCTAGTGCGGCCAACTGTTGCTCCACAGGGCAGGACAACACAACCTGTGTGCCTAGCTGCACCTCAGGGACCTGACACTGCCAGCCTCAAAGGAAGGTGGATGCTTTAAAGATACCTTTAAAAATACCAGCATGAGAAAAATTCATTTTTTAGGAGCTAGAACTCTGCCAGATCAGTTTAAAAAAACAAAAAACAAACAAAAAAAAACCAAACAAACACAACAACAAACACATTTTAAGTAAATACCTACAGTGTGTTCAGGGGTACCACGTATCTGTTTTGATCAAATATGACCTTGAATTTGAGATCACTGTTGGAGACACAAAATAAAACTCTTCCTTATTTCCTCCCTTTCCAGCAAAACCAGACAACACCAACTCAACCATTTGCTATTGCACAGTCCTACTTTAAGGATAAGTTCTGGCCATCCAAACAGAGGGATGATCGAGTATTAGGAGCGCCTGTAGAGTGCTCCTACCTAGTTCTCTTATTTGTTTAAAAGGTCTCTCCCAAGCAATTCCTGCAGCCAGCCACTTTTTGACTTTGTTGTCTCAGATTCTTCTGAGGGCCCCAGCCTGAGCAAAAGAGCGCAATGCAATAAATCAGAGAATCCAAAGAAATGAAACCTGCTTCAGGGGTGGGAGGAGTGAGGAAGAAATGAAGTCAACCCAACTGCTCAGCACCTGTGATCCTTCCTCATCCACCCCACAGTGAAATTCATCCTTCCTATACCTAAAACTGTTTCAAAGAAAAGTTGACCCATAAAATGCAGGCTGAAATACCCAATGACAGTGGCATTGCCTCAAATATAGATTACATATGTATTTGAGATAAAACGATGCATATGTGAGACAGTTGGCTCCCTATTCCTTGTCTTGTTCTTCCTGTTGTTCCCCTCATGTGGAGATGATGAGGTTTTGTCTGGTGCACTCAGAAATCTTCTGAAACAGGCTTCCTGCACTTCTTTTGAGAAGCTGCAATACATTCATTTGCCTTCAGCTTGTGACTCTCCCCTGGGATGCAGTGCTGCATAGAGCATCCTCTAACAAACACACGCTAAGTAAAACAGGTGGCGAGCCCTCACGTATGCAGTTACATCAGAACTAAAACATTAAAAAACATATGGACTGAAAAGCTGCACATGGATATAGACAACTAACAGAACAGCAGAAGATCAGATGCAAAGAGGAGATGCATGTTTCCCATTCACCTGGGTCAGCACTGGAAAGCCAGAACTATCTAACAGCTGTACTCCACATCATTTCCCAAGCCATGGGATAATATATTTGATTTTGCAACACAAGCTGATGACTTAATACTACCCTATGATATAATAACACACAAAAGCAAATAAAGGAAAACTTGCATAAATCCTCGTGTCTCAATTAAAGAAAAAAACTACCAAAGAACCCCACAAACAAAACGTGAACAAATTACCAGTCCAAAACAGCAACAACAAAAGCCCATTGCAAGTGGGTTTTTTGCAAGTATTAATTTTATCATTTTAAAGCCAATGCAAGTGACATCATTTTGAATCAAATTCTATGCACTGTAACAGCACTGAGCTTGTCCAGACTACAGATCTGTGCAGAATTTGGGGCTCCTCCCCCGTGAATCAAAAGCCTCCTGATATGCACATGGAGCTAACATCAAAGCAGCACATTTCCTAACTAAGACTACACATTTTTCATATCCCATGCACAACTGAGTCCCCACTACTACATTTTACAGACATTTGGGTGACTGAGGGAAGAGGTAAATAGAATCTGGAAGGCAACAAGAAAACAAAATGCGCTCACTGAGAGTTTGCTAGGAAGAAAACAGGGAAAGAAAGGTGTGAAACAAAATTTATCAACATGGCACTTAGAAGCCACCAACGAAATAAATAAAGTCAAATAATTTTCACAAGAATAAAATGCTCACTAGCACTAGAGAAAGTGATGATCCTTCCTTTCCCTCCTAGATTAAGTACTCATGTCCCACGTGTACATCAGACTTGGCGCTGCTCATAGCTGGAAACATGATGGTGAAACAATTTATTTTATATATGCGCTGAACTCTGCACCTGCACAGGTACAGCAAAGCCAAAAAGGAGAACTTAGAAAGTCCCAACCATAGATTTATACACCCTGACATATAAAAGGACATTTCACCTCAAACTATGGGTGCCGAGTGGCTACTTCTGAACAAAAAACCCTGTTACAGAGAAAAGAAAAATACAACTTACCTTGCCACCAATTGCTAGCTTAAGGACTTGCTAAAATACGCACAAAAGCAGCTTGCTCTCCACTTTTTTTTTCCTCCTTCTTATATAATCTCCATTCAGTAACAAAGTGATCAGTAGTCTCTGATTTACTTGATTACAGATTCAGAAACTCCTCCTCAGATATCTGAATAATTAAATTGTTCCCTTAGGCATGCAGAAGAAACTGCCATTGCCTTCAAGAGCTGCAGAATAAAACACGTGTTGTTGTGCAGGGAGCGCAGATCCTTCGATTTATTTACTGCAGTTGTTCTGAGCAGCCTTAAGAACGTTCTCCCATGTGATGCTTAAGAAAGGTTACAGGTCTGAAATGGATTAGGATTACTGAGGAGGATTAGGAATGAGAAAGACGGTAGGTTGGCCTCTCTCATCTTAAAGAATGAGCTCTTACACACTTTCAAGATGCTTTTTGTTAAGTGCGGATTTCTCAAAGAAAAAGAAATAAACATTTCACCTGTTCTCCATGTTGAGCCGAAAAGTCTTTGGTGCTTTATAACTAGGGAGCCTGGGCTACAGACATGAAAGAACAGAGGAAGCAAGGGTAATGCCACTTAGTTTTTATTTATTACTTATCAATTCTGACATAAAACTGGTCTTGAGAAAGCAGAAAAGCTGTTTTACTTCCCATTCTCTAAAAAGCCAGCACGCAAAGCAGATGAAATGTCAGACAAGGATGAGCAGCGAGCAATTCCAGTAACTACAAGTGTTCCTTTCTTTTAAAGAACAAACCAAGCAGATCTCACAAAGAACCAAAACCCACCAGAAATAACCAGCGCTACATTTAATGTTTTCTTACATAGCCACCATTGTTGTTGGCTTTTTTTTAAGCTATAAAATAAGAACCAGTCTCTCTGCATTCTTTATAAAAGATTTCACTTCTTACACAAAAAGAGCCCGAAACATTTAATGGGTTAAATCATCTGGCTTGTAAACTTACTGTTCATCTTTTTAGCATATAATTCAACTAGTTATGTAAATCTTTCTGATTGGAGGAATCAGTAAATAAATACTTTCAGTAAAGCTTCATTTTGTTGGCAGTCAGGATGCCTGGACATCTATGCAGTGATAAAACACAATACAAAGCTTCCAGAAAATATTTTAAAAGAGCAAAAGGAACAGAAGTAAAACTGCATTTCTCCAAATCTAGCCTCCTGTACTCCACTTGTTTTTTTGTTTTTTTGTTTTTTTCCTCCAATAACACGCTCTGTGGGTGAGCCTGAGCAACTTCTGAACAACTGATAGACATGAACAGGAGTGGAAAACTTTTGCTGAAAATTCACGGATCCCAAATATTTATACACTCTGATCTGTTTGTATACATTTAAACAAATACATTGGTTTCATTTTATAAATCACTGAGAATCCCAGCATGCCATTACCAGAAGGTAATCAGCCTAACACTGCTGAGGTCAAGAAGACTATGCAAAATTATACCTGTGAGGATCATTTCGTCTTTGCTTGTGGGTGGCAGTTACATAACGAAAACCTGCTGGAACGAGGAGTCAGGGACTGCTCTGTGAATTAAAGCACTGCCATCTCGATATCTTGGAGATATCCTGGCCTCTGTTATTTACATCTTCCTCCGGGAAACATCTGTTCTTCAGCTTTTATCAGTTCTGGTATACAGTTGCTAACATCGCTGTACTAACTGGGTCAAGGCAAAGCTGGCACGCATTTATCCAGGCAGAAGTAGAGGATGCAGGTAAGTAGGTTATGACACTCAGCCAGACTCAGTACAAGGAGATAAAGGGACCACATCTCCAGAATGCTCTCTCAGGAATAGTTTGCATAACTGGAGTACAACCACTGCAAATGACAGTGCACATATTCAGGAATGTCGCCTAGCTAAAATTCTAGCAGGCATTTACCACAATTTTATCCAGTACCCCAATAGCTTTATGTAGGCATCCATCGGTCTCAACTCTCTAAATCCTTCTGTATTTCTGGATGTTTGCAGGAAGTGCCTCAATTCATGGTATGCAGTCATAGCATAACCAGAATGAAATAAACCTGTCTGCACCAGAAAAAGTGAGTTGTCAAGTTTCCATTGATGACACCGTTTCTTAAGCTCACTTGCTATTCCAGCACAAGCCTCCCTCATCTATTAGGGGGCAAAAGTCTTTATCAGCACATCTCTTTAAACAACTCCCAATTTCTGATAAGTAAACGCACAGTAGCCTATGGCTATGCACACAGCTACTCCTTCTAGCCCCATTTTCTTACATTACACCAAAAAATTATTCCTTATACAGACTGAAAGTCTCTATGATCCAACATCTTACCTACTACTAGAGGACAAGTACTCTTCAAATCACTTGGGAACCTCCACGTGACTACATGACTCTCAGACACCTTTCAGAAGCCCAGGAATAACAGCTGAAGAGCCTGTGCACTGGAGAACTGCAGCTGAAGAGGAAAGATACCTGCAGCGGTATTCACACCGTGGAGAGTCACGTTCCTTTGCACTGATGCAGTAATTTTTGTGCTGAGCAAGGTCTACAGAGCACATTAGGACAGGATGGCCAAAGGCTGAGACAGTCTCAGGATCTGCAGCAACCCTGTTGGCCTGCCAGCTTCCGCAGCACCCATGTCAGCTCACTGTGGGCACTGAGTGATGCCGCTGGGCTAATGACCACAGACTCCATACAAGTCAGATATAGATGACGTTAGCAGTAACACCACAGGTTTCCATAAATCAAGCAATCAGCTGCGTATTTTTATTTCACTATGTTCACACCTACACTCCACACAAAATAGATCAACTTTTTATTTATTGGTCAGAACGTGAGTATATTCAAATTGCACAATTCTTCCCAAAAACAATAATAGCAAATTTTAGCTATCAATATCTGCTAGAACATCAATATAATTAAAATAAAATCAAACTTCCATTACAGTTCATTAACAGTATCATCTGCAACACTTTAAAGTACTAACAAGTCTTTATTGCCTGAATGGTTCGCCCAGTTAGTAATCTGAAACAACTGTACTGCTTTTGGGAGTGTTTTTAAAAGCATATGCTGGTCTTGGAAAGCTTCTACTTTTCTCCTGTTCAATTTGCTGAAATAAAAAGATAGACAGATAAACATAAGAGCTCGTCTGTATACATGCGTAGAAAGAAACAAACTCTTCAGAATCTGTAAAAGAAATAGTCTTGCTAAAATCTAATGTCTGATATAACTACTATGAATATAACACCAATGAACATTTAAAAATCTATCTGAAATGCAGTGCAGCTTATTATGGTCCTGCCAGGTCCACACAACCAGAGTTTCTTGGAAGAAATATACATAACTTAATATCTTCCTTTGAACACAGTAAAGCTACCACATGAGACACTGTGCGAGCAGAAGCACTTTGACTTTTTCCAAAAGTGGACAGGACAAAAATCTCAAAGGATGCTGATGTTCAGTTGGCTGTGAGAGGCTGACACAAATTAAACTCAATCTTTGCTTGTGCCAAGTGCTGAACATCACCTGCTCAGGTTCAGCTCACCACTAGCAGGGTTTCCTGGCATAGTTAGCCACCTGAAGATACACCAAATGTATCACAGTAGTAGAGCTGGTAAAAACAATACTTAAAGCTTTCATTTAGCAAACAACTATCAGTAGGTTACCCCGGCAGCCACTCCTTCCTCTCTACTTTTAATAAAGTACTTTTCCTATAGTAATCTCAAAGGGTTTTGCAAAGAAAGTCAGTACTTAACTCTTATCTCTAAATCAACTAGGGAAGGTATTTAACCAAGGTCAATAAGCAAACCAAGGGAATCAGGGATTCAGACTGGGTCAATTCAGTATGATTGCAGTGCTTTGTCCCCCAATGACTCGTCAGCTGGAATTTTTATTGAAGTACAAGGAGCTAAGCATACCAGCATGTTATTTACTCCTCCTCACTCCATAGTTCTGATCCATGTCTGGTACTTCTCTGGAAATGCAGCACTCATTACTGTAGTATACACTGTGTTACTGGTAGGCAAAAGAAGAAATGAGTGAGTCAAAATCATTCTACAGACAAGATGATTCATTTATAAAACTAACAAAGCAGCAGAACAAATTTCAGTGGAACAAACATTCTGCATATAAATATGCAGAAGTGTTAAAAAAGCGAGGAAGAGACTTTGAAGAAGCCATTGCCAAGCTCTAATGCAAGTGACTGATCTAGAGAAAGTACTGAGTTCCATGTAAAAGTAACACAAAAGGATAACCTGCAAAGGTGCAATCTGTAGAACAATGCAGAACCATAATGTTAAACAGAAGTAAATCTATTAAAAAAAAAAAAAGTGCCTAAAAGCTATGTACCCATTTACTACTTAACAGTTTTTCTCACATCAAGCAGAGCTACATTAGAAGCACCAAAAGGAGATATTTCCGGTGCTACCACAAATCTAAAATTTCCAGCAGTCAAAGGCACAAGTGACTTGTCCAGAAGAACTGTAGAAAGTACTGCTGATTGAACACCTAAACGGTCAGATTTTTCTCTGCTACAAAGCAACTTCCTGCTACCAGACTAAGCCAAACAAAGTGCCATTTCTTAGCTGGAAAGGGACAGACCGAAGAGGAAGAGTTCTGTGGAAGTGAAGACGCAGCACCACATACACAAGCAGAAATCATAGCTGGGAAACAACAAGGTACTCAAGCAGAGGTACATGAAAATCCTAAGGAAGTTTTTGGCCTGATGCATTGTAGAAGGTACTGGTTGACATCTCTGAAGCTAATACTTACTTATTTAAGACTGGTTTCACTGACAGTACCTGTACAAAAAGTTTGAAGTGTTGTCATTTGGGTAAATTAGTAGGTAATTAAAAGACTACTTAGAAACAACATAGGACAAAGTTATGAAACCATATAATGGGAAAATCTAGAAGTATTCTTGCTGTTCAGCTCTGTTTTTTAATATCAGACCATTTCAGGTTTTTTTTTTAATAAAAACTCTGAAATACACAACATTTAAATTCTCAAAAGTAAATGGTAAATCTCATTCTTACGTAACACTTTAGCTGTCCTCTGTAATTTTTATAATTGTGCCTGAACAATGAAATTGCAGAGATGATGGTGATGGGATTCATCTCTCACCCTTTCAACTTACAACAGCATTCTATTATGAAATGACTATGTGTGGAGTTCAGAAACATTTTAACATATAAAATATAAATCAGCCTTAAATTCTCCGAAGATGATCATGCAGCACATCCTTTTCACCATCCCTTCCTTGCATGGCTTTTGAACTTCTGACAACAAAGAAAATTCTTCCAAAGCAGAAGTGCAGTTAAAGTGAAAGTCTACATGCTGTATAGAATTTAAAAGAAATACCTGGAAGAGTGTATCTAAATTGATGTTCTGCTGTCCAGTAGCATTGAGAGCTTTCATGGCTGGCGTTCTGTGGGAAAATAGTGCAATGTCATTAAATACCATGCACTGTTCCAAAGAACTATAGAGGATTAAATAGAGAAGAATTTCCCCAGTGAATGTCTCGAATTTAAAATATCCGTTTTGGCCTAAAATAATCCAGAATTCCGTGTGACTGAAGGTAGCCTCATATTGCTGAAGTCACTATGTTACTGCACCATGAATACAGAATAGGGAATCTGCCAGCAGCTTTTTGTATATGACACATCCTAAAGACCTTATCACATCAACAAGTCTCTTAATAGCACTATCAAATACTTTCAGTATGATTCTAAATCCTGTAATTTTTACTACGTTTTGCTTTATACAGAGATTTTTGATACACAGTATATCCTTGAGACTTCTCACCTTGCAGCCATTCAGCGCCATATGGACCTTCTTCTGGCATAAGTTATTATCACCCTTTAGCTTACCTGTTCCCATCTGAGTGGCATTAGAGAAACAGAACTAACTGCCTGCTTAGCAAGCTCACGGATACTCAGAGAAGAAAATGTCCAAGTCTTCAAGCTTTTTAAAAATGAAAGTGATATCTCACTACAGAGCTCCAAACTAATTGTACCTTCTGTCATCACAAGGAGGAGGGGTAGTCCAATGGTCATAGTTTGTCTCCACACGAAACCATCTGTGGTGTAACATACAAATATAAAAGTAAACACAAATTGCATCAGCAGGTAATTAATAAAAGCCAAGAATCAATATTTCTGTATGTCCAAAAGGAAAAAAAGAATTCTCTCAGACAGCTCTTCCCTGTGTTTCTGAACACACACACACACACACACACACACACACACACACACAGAAAGAGTGGTTACTGAACTGCTAGTGGCAAAACTACTACCAACTGGAACAAAAGTAAGGTTAGATCTTCAAAGAGATAATTGGAGAAGAGATTATGGGCATGCAGCCTGAAGCATTCATTTTGCAGAATACAGAGCCAACAGGCCATTCGGCCATACCTGAGCCAATATATATTGCCTGATAACAGTCATTAAGTGCCATTTTTTCACTGCAGGCCAGCTGCTGCAGATCTTCTCATATTATGCTGCCAACATCACAAAATTCATAGAAACCGCTATTTTTGAGCCTTCATTTCTTCTATCATGCTGGTGAAAACTAACTTAGGAATGCTGAATTTTATCATGCAATACTTGGCAGACAGACATCCAGGATGAGCCCTCAGCTCTTGTCCCCTTTAGAATCTACGTAAAAACAAATGTATACAGAAGCTTTTGCCACCTTTAATGCTCTGTTTGTCCCAACCTGACATGGTGCTGTCATTCCTTCCCAAGAAGAAGGGATCACAGTTCTTTCCAGGGGCTCCCAAACTTTCCCTGCTCAGCTGTGAGCACTGATAAGAGATGAACCTCGATCTACACCAAAAGCTGTCCCATTATCCTCACCTATCACTCAAGAGAGAGTAGGAAAAGGTATAACAAAACATTTTCTCTACTTACGCTCCACTTAAAGGATCAAGAGGCCAGAGGTCTGCTGGCCCTCTTCTATTTCTTGTTATGACCATGCCTTCTTTGGGTGATACACCTCCTACAATATAGTAAACTTCAGCAATGATGGGAATGTCAGCTAGTCTGAGAACAGCTGACTGAAAGTCCTCTGCTCTGCTCAGGGTCTGATGCAAAAAGGAAATCACAATGAAACAAAAATCACAGAGCACAGTCAAAAATTAAAAACTTTTGCACAAAATTAAGCACTGGGACATCTTTAAAAAATGAAACAGTTGCAAGTTAGAATGAACTATAAAGTACCATTTGAAAATATTTCTTTGAAAAGAGCTTTCCAATAGAACATAACATGAAATGAGTGCAACTCACAACTGAAATCATTTCTCCCATCTTTGCAAATACACAAAGGAAAAAGTAAATATACATATATAACTCACATATATGTATGCATATGAGGAAAAGTGAAAAAAGTCCAAAAACAATTGCTATCATTCTTAACCATTAATTACTTCTGACAGCAACACTGCAGTTAGCAGTCTCAATCACAGTTTCAACTTGCATCTTCAACTCAAAAAATATGAAAAATAAGGTCTGCAACAGACACCCCAATTCTGCAGGGAGGCCACTTACAAGACAGAACTCAAATTTGCTATAATTCACAAATCTGAGAAACTGATTTATTGTTACTGTAACCTAATGCAATATTCATAAAACATGCTTTATATAACAAGTGTAACTCCTGCCACTCAACAGCGAGCTCTGATTTGGGGGTAATATCTATTTGCACTTCCGAAATATGTTTACTTTGCATTTATTGCATTTCCCATGAAAACAGTAGACGAAAAATCAAATTTACTTGGAGTTGTAGAAGTTGAAACATCACTGTGAAAACAGACTAAAACATAGATGCACTTACATCTCGGATAAGCCAGCTGACAGGGTAATTTCGATTCAGAAATGCAGCTATTGCATTTTCCCACCAGCTACCACCCTCTGAGGAAAAAAAAAAAAAGAGAAAAGAAAGGAAAAATGAGGGGAAAAAAAAAGGAAAAAAGGAAAAAACTATTACATATCTATGCTAGTTATGCTCAGTAAAATTTATGCTCCTGCCTTCCTTTCTGTTTACATCCCACCCCTAGCTCTACAGTCTTTCCCTCTACTACATTAGAAACCCTTTTAAGCTACTGAGCAATAGAACTCTCACCCCACCTGAGAGTTTTCTATCAGAAATCATCCTCTGAAGTTAAAAGATTTATCTTACAAGGCTACCATCAGTATTCCCATTTCCAGGCAGAAAACTACAGTGATTTTGGGATTGGCATCAGCAGTTTTAGTTCCAAGAATCTGGCAAAGGGCTACAGACAGCAAGCTGCTGAAGAAAGCCACAGTAAGCAGCGCATGGACCTTCTGCTCTTTGCTTAACTTAGAAGATCTCAAGCAAATCACTGTAGGAAACATGATTGAGAAGCGGAGGACCTAACATCAGCCTGAAACGGAACTGAAAAACTGCAGGGAAAAAAAAAATTGCACAAGAATGTGATTTTTTTTTTTTTTTTGCAGAACTTGCCACTTTCAATCAAAAACTACTGCATTCCTTCCAGTGCTGATAACTTCCTGGCTTCTCAATTTTTCACCAGTTTTTTTTTTTTCTTTTTTTTCCAGCCCTACCCCCCGGCTGAATACTGAACAAGGAGGAGTTGAAAATTACTGTAACAAGGAACAGCACTTCGTAGATATGTGGCCAAAAAGATTGTAAGTCTGTTCATATGATATGATAGTCTACATCTGTCAGTTCATTTATTTGCATAAATCATCTCATTTTCATCTTACTGAACTCTTACAGTAATAAGAATTACACAGAAATAGCTAATAGATATTGATCATGTGCTACTCGAGAAAGTTAGAAAAATGAAGGTCAGCTTTGTACTTAAAAAATCAGAAAAAGCCAGCAGAAAAATGCCTATCGCTTGAGACCTGCACCTTAAATTCATTTCCCTTTTCAGTCATAGTTCACAAGGTCATTTCCCTAAATCTTGTTTCAATTGCATGGTGACAGATAGAAAAGCAAACTGTCATGTGCAGAGGTTTAGCATAAGTTGAGTGAATTACTGTTGCGTGTAGTTAAAAAGCAACAGACATGCAGGCAGACATCAGCACGTCAGTCCCTGATGGACAAAACAGGTTCATCTCTCACAAAAGTTTGCAGAATAGGTTTGGCCACTGACTGAACCATCTCACTGTGGTCCCAAGTGATTCTTACACTGAATAGTGAAGCACACTGCTGAGAGATAAAGCAGGGAGAATAGGATGACACTGATTTTGTCTCCAGGTTCCCATCCACAAACTTAGGTATGCAAATCTTTCTAAATCAACCTTTTTGCAAGGATTTACAAACTGAAGATATTACTTCCAAGGTGATTTCAATACAAATTAAGAGCAGTTCATATCTCTTAGTATTAGCTCAGGATAGTTCAGTTTTGAAAAAAATCAAATAACTACGCTAGCATCAGAAGCAGAATCTTAAAAACAGGAATGTAAGCAATTAAATAATCTAGAGAACAACAAGGCAATAGTAACAAAGGAAACAGAAACTAAAAGGTGTATGTGTTCCGTATCAGAATTCCCACTCATAGTGACAGCCAAATTTATATAGGGCTCTCAGTCTCATGCTTCTCTTCCCACTCTTTCTTTCAAGCTGCCTTAAGGGGATAGAGAAAATTGCAAGACAGAGGAAGGAACAAAGAAATAGGAAAGCAGCAGTTTATTTACTACACGTGGCTGTCGTTTTCTCTTTACATCTACTCTGCTGCCTCAAACTGTATTTGTCTTTTACTGTCTTCTCAAGGTTCTCTGTCTCCTTTGACGCTTTTCATACTCAGATGATACTGTGCTGATAAACAAATGCCTCTCTCCCTTTGCAGCTGTCAAATGCTGCAGCATGCACGCTTTTATCCAAAGAGACAGAGAAGTTATTTAGTTTCATTTCCTTCTTGAAAATCTTCATAGAGCTTTCACTTCTGGGAGAATGCGGCAGAAGATCAGAAGTAGGCAGAAATCAACTGAAGTCGCATACCTAAAGTCAAGTGTGGAAGGCAGGCTTTTATTTTCTTTTTTTACCTCGTTCATCACCGGAGATTGTGAACTTGCGAGGACTTTGCCCAGTCCATAAACCGACATAGCCAAGAAACGTAGTGCCTCGATATGCTATCTGAAACCAGGAGACACGGAGTATTTCAGCGTTGTGGAACAGAGCACTTTTCGAAAGAGAAGCAACATTCTGAAACAGTATAGCATACTTTTTCCTGTGCCTTTCATGAACCATTTTGAAAACCTCTTTAAAACCTTTTGCCCTGTAGGAAATGTTGCAAGGGAAGTTATAAAAAGACTCTGAGGACCAAAATACACCGCATTTAATTTGTTAATGATCACCAACTGCTACAAAAAATACTGCTCAGTTGGCAAGCGGCCAAGTAAGAAAAAATTCTGTTTACAAGTACAAATGAATATTAAGAAAAATCACACCAGCAAGGACTGCACTAGCAAACAGTTTATTTTTGGCAATTAAATTAATCAAGACAATCAAGAAGGCCTTAGAAAAATACCTTAGAATCTCTCCCTGCCAAAATGGATCTATTTCCTATATTCGCTAGTATTTATTCGTTTTCAGAATCTTGGCATTTTCTTCTCTCTACTCCTCTTTCCAAATAATCATCTAGAGACACAAGATTATGCTGTTTAATTTGTTCCAATTTGTCACCCCTAACTAGAAGTCCAGAAAAACAAAGACAGAAACAAAACAAAACAAAACAGCACTCATCCCACATTCCCAGAGAGGAATGGTGGCATTCTGATAATTCAGTGAATTTGGGTCATGAACCTCATTACTAAATTAAATACCACAGCCTGTGCAGCTGAACAACAGTACACTGCTGCTTCACAAACACACCACTCAACCACATCAATTACAGTTTATACCTGACCACTTCTTATAAACTGCACATCAATGGTAATCTTGCTTAATATATCTACAAAATCATAATCCAGGTTCCGTCCGTGGTAAATGTTTCCTTTGTTATCCTGAGCGATAATACTTGTGCAAAACCTTAAAGGACAAAAAAGTGAAAGAAGGATTTTACGAAAAAGTATGACAACAATTTCAATGTTCTGGTCTGGCTGAACTTGCTCAGGTTTTCAGAAGTAACTAAGCTATAGTAACTGAGTACAGAACCCACGAAGTGAAGACCTTTCCCAAAAAGTCTAACACAGTAAAACAGTACAGTATTTAACTTAGGACATCCCACGTGGCTCAGAATGCCAAAATCCCATCCCCTCCAGGTCAGGTGTTACAATGCTGGGCAGTCTGATCTGGTGGGGGCCACCAGCCCACAGCTTGGGGGTGGAACTGGGTGGGCATCGAGATCCCTTCCAGCCCAAACCGTGCCACGGTTCTGTGACCTTCACGGATCCCTTTGAACTCAGATCTTCTATGGTTCTATGATAGAATTAGCAGGGAATTCAAAACTCCTTTTCTCAGGAGTTGTAAGTTTGTCATCCCGGTGATGCACAGCACTGTCTGTTAAAATACTAATGGTAAATATATATATATATATATATATATATATAATGGCAGACCGACAGTTGGATCGTGGTTGATGTTTACTCTTGAGTACTGATAGAGCTGAGAAAGTCAAAATATCACGCGCCTCATCATGCTCACAACGCTGCCTGCCCGCCGAAGCACCGCGAGCCGGCGTACAACAGGCAGCGGAGCGGCCGCAAGGCTCTGCGCCTCGTCCCGACCCGCGCACAGCCCGCCTTCGGCTGGACACACGAAACGGCGCCCCGGCCGAGTGCAATTTATCTGCCCCGTCCCCAGCTGCCCTTTCACATGCGCTCCCACACCGAACCGAAGCGAACCCGCGCAGCCCGTCAGGCCCCACTACTATCTGCCGCTTACGCCGTAGATTCGTAGGCGAAGTTGAGCAGCACTCCGTCGCCCAGACTGACACCCAAAGCCTCGCACAGCCCTCGAATTTCCCCAGCAAAGGGCTGCGGCATGAAGGACTCCAGCTCCGCCGCTATCGGACGAATGACGTCGTGGAACCATTTCGGTACGGCTTCGCTGCAAAACACGCTTCAAGGCGTTAGCGAGCCGAGAGCGAGAACGAGGTCTGCTACTTACATCACACCGAGAGCCCGCGGCACAACACCGTGGGCAACCTCTCCGCCGCCCGGAGGCGCCCGGCAGCCGCCCGGCCACCCCACCCCGCCCCGCACTCACTCGATGACCCGGGCGACGGCCGCGCGCAAGAAGGCGGGCTCGAAGTGCCGCAGCACCGGCAGCCACCGCTCCTCGGCCGGGCTGTCCAGGCTCACGTTACACAGCAGCGGGGCCGCCGCGGGCCGGGCCGCCGCCCCGCACAGCGCCGCCGCCAGCAGCAACCCCCGCAGCGCTCCCCGCCGCATCTCTCTCGCCGCGGCCGCCGGAGGGCACGGCCGTGCGAGCCGGGACCCGAGCCACGACGGCCGCCTCACGCCCCTGAGGGGCGGCTCAGGGGGAAGGGCCAGGAGGTGGAGGCGCGGAGCTCAATGGTTGCCTCCCGCGGGGAAAGCCCCTCACAGCCCCTTCCCGCCCGCCCCCAGCTCACGGGCACGTCAGGAAAGATGTTATACGCTGCAGGAAAGCATACGGAAAAATGACAGAGGAAGCGAGAGGCGATGGAAGCGTCAATTTCAAGTCCCTGAGTTCCTCATGTTTAAGTGAGAGAAAGGAGGCTCTTGAGAAACTGGACACAGCTGCTAGAGGCTGGGGGCCCCGGCTCAGCTGAAATAAAACACCTGCAGGGAAGAAATGTTTCTTCCAACCTCAAAAACAAAATACTTCTAAATCAACTTTTAATGAACAGAGAGAAGGGGATTTCCTACAACTGTGCAATTTCATCCCATGTTCTTGCCTGGCTGTGGTCTCCAGCCACCAACTGCAATAAGTTCCTTCCTCTTTATATCTCCACCAGCAGCCTGGACCCTCCATTAGCTTTCATACTCTAGGGTAAGCAAGGTAGGACAGTGAAAATAAAAAATAACCACAATAACAATGCATAAGAATTCAAATTGATACAACTGGGTGTTTAATATAAACACATATGCCAAATGAATTCTGGTATGGGATAACAAACAGTCTGGCTTCCTAATAAAGGAAAAAAAAAAAAACACACAACAAAACCACCACCCCAACTGCTTCTCTATTACACCATGCATGACACTTCTCCCCACTAAGGGGAGCAGAGCTTTGCAAAGGGTAGTACAAGTAACTCAGTTATCATGGAAATAGGTGGGTGACAGAACAGCCAGTAGCATTCCCAGCCAAAGCTAAGGCTGAAGCAGGAGCTCAGCCTTTACATCAAGGTAAAGAACCCACTCATCAATGTTGTTCCCACACACACTTCAAAAAAAAAAAAAAAAAAAAAAGAAATCAAACAGGAACAACTCCCACCACATGATGTACTGATAGAGAAAAATAAGATACCTTATCTTGCCTCCATGTGATACTTCTGTTTAAATGAGAATGTGAAAGCCTCCTTCTATATTAACTTCATTCTCCCCCCCCCCCCCCAGTACACTATAGTAAAGCAGTTCTTCCCCTTAACTTGGTTTTATTATGAACAAAAGAGTAAGAAAACAACCACTTTGGAAATGGCTTACTAGGTCTATGAAATCACACCCATAAGTCAGGCATACACATTGCATACACATATTTCAAGGGGTGAGCTGGAATATTCATTTTCCTTCCAATTACATCTTCATTTATTTAATCAAGTAAAATATTTTTATAATAAAATTGTATGTTTTAATTCATACTTACACAAAACAGCCGTAAATAAATTATATTCAGTAAAAAGGTAGAGCACTCTAGAAAAGGTGATTAAAAATTAAAATCCTACGAGGATTAAGGCCTCCTCAGTGTCCTATAGATGCAATATCTAATTTGGCAGTGTTCAATTTCTAATTCTGAACAGAGTGAAGAGGTATCAAAATGAATTCACAAGGCAATTCAGTTATTTTTTCCCCCCCCTACTTCTTTGAGAGAGAAGAAAAGTATTTCTAGAGTTGTTTCTTCAAGGATAACTATTCCTTTACTGTTTTATTTCAGCAGCTGCTTCTTCTTCCTCAGAAGTGCATCTCTAAGAGCCAGCTGGAATATGAAACAAGAGAAGATTATTCAGGTATTTCAAACTCTCACACCTGTAACTATAAGTAAGGAGACTACTACACCAACAATCCTTCCCAATACACCCATCACACATATCCCATTGGTACACACATACTTGTAGATAAGATCAGAATTTAAAATTATACAGATCAATTAAAACTATGCGTAGAGAATTTGATAAATAAACCAGATTTTCTAAGAGAAAGGTACAGCTAACAGCTTGCAACATCTGTGCTATAAAACACATCTAAAGCAGCTTACATATTACAGGTGAGGTGGCCCTGCAAGGTGAACCTGAATTAGCTTTAAACCATCTGACTCAGGTGCAATAACACTGTAACTGTAACAGCATTGAGGAACCAGTGGATCATAGACAAGCAAGTTAGTCACACTCAGCTCTTGCTTACTGCAGTTTCATGATTATTTACACCCAAGCTCAAAAGCCATTGTTTTATCTCTGAAGGTAAACAACACAAATTTGATGCGAGGACTGGAAAGTAGTAAGATACCAGAATGCAAATGAAAATTTTTCCACAAATACCTACAGAAAATTGTATTTTAACAATATTTTTAGCTGTAAAGTTAAGAACTTTGGGTTGTGCTTAGAATTAAGCAGATGTTTTTGTATAAGTTTCACTAATCTATTTTCAATAACAATGTGTATTACCAAGGAAAAATCATTTGTTCAACCTCAAAGAAACACCAATGATTTTTCAGCTAAAGCTGGGAGCAGTAACTTGCAAGTGCTAACATAGATACAGTGGCAGAAATGCTGTAGCTGCTTGGTTCAACTTTACATTTCAGGAGTGAGTTTGGCTTAAAAGAAAAAACGTCTTTCATCAATGCATCAGTATGTCATTTAACATCCTATATAGTTAGGAAAAGGACAGAGTAACAAACTTGTTCCACTGATTAATTCAGCATAAAGGGACCAGAAGAAACTTCAGTCCAGCTGAAAGGTAAGTGGAATTAACAGACATTTGTGGAAAGATTATTATGAAGCTGCTTTTCAAGGGTGGGAAGAAAGAGTGCCATGAACAACAAAATCTCTCTGAAGTGATACATTAGATATGTTTTAGCTGGTAAGAAGATTTAGCTCTAGACTAAAAGAACATTCCATTTTATTCTACCACTAAGGAGGGCAGTAGAACACAGTATATTAAAACTACATGACTCCAACCCTCTTTTAACTGGTACTTACAAATCACAGTCAACTGGTACTGTAGTCTAGTAAGTATGAAAGAGTCCCTCCTTTCACTGTTTAGCTGATGCACTGAAACTCAAAACATTAAATCCGGAACAAGTACTGAAACCATTCCAGATGGCTCTTTAGAAACAGCAAACCAAGTTTAAGAATCATTGTAATCTCAAAGAAAAAAAACCACACACACACAAAACTACAACGGAGATTGTTTTAAGCACATGGATCCCTGCTTTTGATGTATGTATTTAATATTACCTGTTTTTCCCTGAAAGAACGCTTATTTTTGGTCCGGACATTATGGCTATATCTCATCATCATAAAGTTCTTCTGCTTTTTCTTTTCTTTATTGGTTGAGCTGGCAAAGGGATTCAATCTTTTTTTCTTTTTCACAAATTCTTTTCTATCTGTTTTTCCAGCCTAGAATAGGTAACACAATATAACAGTCATTTGTTTTTCACTACAGTTAACATAAGCTGCTAGACTCTAGGGTAGCAATTATAAATCTGGATTCAATATCCCTCCATGCTGGCTGTATTAAGTAACAGTGAAAATTGGAGGTGCCTATATTTAACAGCAAGAGATTGTTTCTCTGTTACAGCCAAGGTGCAACATTAAAAAAATTAATCAGAACACAGATGGCAGCTCCACTTCCTTATTTCAGAACAGATAAAACCCACAGCCCTTTAAGAAGTCTAAAAGAGGATATGAAATAGCCAAGTTCCTCACCATTGCAGTTGCCAATCTTGTCTCCTTGTCCGACTTTGGCTTCTTATGGAGATGTTCAATATCTCTGAGTGAAAGCAACTCTCCTCTACATACACAAAAATCCAACAAATCCAATCATCATACACAAAGCATCTTCTGACCAGAAAAACAAAATGCTCTCCTGACTCTTGTCTCTCACTCACCTCTTATGCCATTGTCCTGCTATACTCACTCACAAAAGCACCTGTTCTTTCCCTCAGGCTAACCGTCATTTTTAGGGCAACCCCTATAAAACACTTTCAATACTGTTTTTCAAGACCAGCTTGAACCACAACATTTAAGAACCTGGAGATACAAAGTTGCAACTACTGCTAGAATAACAACACACCCACTGGTCTGAACAAGGAAACTAGTCCTACTGCTTCAATCAGAACTTCTTGTTTTTTCTTATGGGTTTAAATGAATTCCTCAGGCCAGGATCCATTTGAGGCTGTGTGGCTGTTTGTCACCTGTCACCAGCCATGAATGACCAAGTCCTACATCTGCTGACATCAGAAGTTACCTCACCAGACTCCGAGTGAAAGAAAGCACTCATTAGCATTTTATATCCTACCTGCTCTCCTCTTCATCATCTATTTCAATATTTTTCCTCTTTGCAGCTTTGCCTGGTGCAGAACTGATTTCTCTGGAGAGCTGGGCAAGACGTATTCTGTGGAAATCTTCCTGAGTTAGCAGCCTACTTGTACTGACTGCTGCAGCTTTGGCTTTTCGTTCCTCCATGGGCATGCTTTTGATCTTCTCTGCCTTTTAAAATAAGAAAAAAATCATCCTGACCTTCGCAAGCAAATTCTGTGCTATAATTAATGGCCCTTGCCTCCCAAATATCTACATGAGATATTCTGTAGACATCTACATAACTTATGCTTGGAAAGGATTTAAACAGTTGTTAGGACTTATATCCTACATGTGGTATTAGAAGAAAGCAGTACCTCAATTTCTTAATATTTCAAAGCAGATAAAAGCACTCACCATGCAAACATTATAGCTTGGCAATGGAACAGAATTCCCCAACTTTCTCCCTTCATCCTGACAATAAACACTTCAGCACAGGTGCACAAGTATACTTCACCTCAATGATTCTGGTCAAATTAATCTCCATAGTTAGTTTAAAGCAGTCACGTGCAAGTACAGAGCAAGAGAATCTGGACAAGTCCCATTTCTATTTAGGGTAGAAGGCACTTGAAACTCACCACTTCTTGCTGTTCCTCATCTGAAGAGTGGTGCACATCAATCCACTCTCCATCCTCACCGTCATCCTCCTCACTGATACTAGCACTTTCCCATCCATCTGCTCAAGGGAAGAAATACAGAGCTGCTAGTACAAACCTGGTTCAACTTTTGAGTTTCAGACAATTTAAGAGCAGATCCCAAGCTCTCACCATCTTTATCTGCTAACTATATGCCCAGGCACATGCTCACTGAACAGGTGAGCTGCAGGATCTTGGCATCCCAGCATCAGAACCACACATTGAGACTTCACACATCTGGTCAATTTAAAATAAATTCACAGCCAAACAGACCAGTAGCTCCAATGTTTTCCCACTGACAAGTTCAGCAACCAAATTACATCTGGCTTTCAACTCCAAAGCCTCACACTGCACAATTCTGGCAGTGACTGTCCTGAAGCTGAGATGTCTTTCTACAGCTCTGATTTCTTAGCACACCTACAGTTATGGACTTTTTTTGTATAGTGATAACCACATATTGCAGTGTAAGGTCTTTGAACACACACTTCTAGAATAAACTTTCTAAAGCACCTGTCCTATCTTATTATTGTGAGCTGCAGTCTCCTTAACACATTTTGTTGTTATGAACATACAATAAACATGCAACATAGGGACCTCACTTACTCAGAACAAACCATAGAAGGTATCTAAGGAATTTGCAAGAAGCTAGCATTGCAGCAAGCTGTACTGTAACCTATGCTTTGTAAAGAGTAACTCTCATTTTATGTTAAAGGCTCTCAAAACAATGAACTGCATTTTGGAGAGACTCTGAAGAAATGCACTAGTTTGCAAATGTTAACTGTATCACACTGTTCCCTCTTCCATCTCTCAGTATACATTGTATGAAGAAACACAGTGACCATCAGACCTTTCTGGATAAACTACACTTAACTCAAGGACAAGTATCAGTGCTTCTTAATAGACAAACATATATGCAAGCCACGCAGTAGAAAACACCACATTTTAAGAATAAAACCTTAGTGGTGATGATGCACAAAACTGAAGTAATAAAGAAGAAAGGCCTACCTTCCTCTTGGTTTTCTCCTTTTTCCTCTTGATTCTCAACCTCCAGTACTTCTGCCCCTGGAATGTAGTCCTTAGCATCCAGTTCTCCATATTCATGAATCCTGGCTTCCACCGAGGCCTCAGTAGGTTTACCCTGTAAGTAAACAAAACACATGCTAAGCAGGCTGCTATTTTAATTCCCATTAAAAATAGCTAGATGGGGGTTATAGAAAAGTTCTGCATGATGAAGCAATTAAAAGGTGTCTTCAACTACTGTAGAGTTCAGTAACTCTACTATACTCAAATTCTAGGGAGACAGGTTTCTGTAACACTTCTGTCAATGAATTTGATAAATTTGTACTAAAGCAGCCTTGAAACAAGAGAAAGCCATGTAAAAATGCAGCAAGGGAACAGGCATGGAGAGAAAAACCACACAGTCCCATCACGTTCTCAAGAGGCTATGAGACTAATCATCATCATCATTTTTGAACACGTGAGCTTATGTGTACAGTGAATGAACTGCATGGAAAACAACCCTTACCCGGTATTTCTTCTGCAGCATCTCTGGATTCAGTGAACGGAAGAGGTGTATCAGAGTTCTTGCAGACATCATCACATCTATCCAGAAAAAAAGGATCAGGATTAAGTACAAAATAACTCCAAAGCAACCTGAAAGCTCACTCCCATAATCATTATTTACAGCCTGCTCATGCGATTTCTTGAGTTACAGCTTCACACTGATTTCTCTTAGAGCCAGATGTTCACTAGCTAGTAGCTGATCTTCTCTACTTTTGTCAATTACTCCCTATGCCTTAACTACCTGTGACTGTTTTTGTCTATGTGTATGCACAGAAATACAACAGCCCAACAGCCATATTGAAAACAAAACATTTCAGTCCACATTAAAGGAATAACACAGAATTGTTATGAAAGCTGTAACAACTGAGGGCCAGCTGATATAGCAAAAAAGATATAAGGATATATAAGTATTATCCATGTAATACACTCACTTTTATTTTTATGACTCTTGTAGTGAGCAAGGTCATGAAGCAGATCTTCAGTCATGGCTAATGGACATCTTGCAGTGATTTCTTTTATTGCATTGATTCTAAAAATTCAAAATGAAATATTTTCCTGAATAACACAGCTAGGAGAAACTTTCACAGGCCCAGTAACTGACTGAATCATCTCATACTTGACGCATTTTATACAACAGGAACTATAACAAAGAGGAACATCACAGGATGCACTCTGCCATAGTTCTCAACAAACTTTCATCTGCACCCTGCATCTGCTATTTTCTCTGATCTTAGACCTCAGGATTCTACAGTCTGGGTCCAAGCACGTTCACAAAAAGCTGTCAAACAGTCACCAGGGATAGTGACATGAAAATGAAGAAATGGTTTTGCTGTCAACCATGGACAGACAAAGGACAACAATAAAGAGAGCCTGTGTTCTAATACAAGTTCCCTTTTAAGTTACCTTCATGTACATCAGTACATTAAACTCACTACTGAACTAACACCACAGGGATGAAAAATAGTTCAAGAAATATTCTAAACATGCTTGTATGCAGTAATCTTGACAGACAGTTAAGTTATATAGTATATTTACTCTTTTTCTTACAGTATATTTACTCTTCCTACTCTGCCTGTAGCAGGCCTTTTGCAAAAGTTTATGATTAGATACAGTCCTAACTTGTTTTTATTCAAGCATCCAGCTGATCTTTAAAAGCAGAGATGAATGACAGCAATAGGCTGCAAATGGTGTATATTTTTTTCTTCCACACACAGAGTTCTATAGTTTTAACAAGGTTCTGTACCCACCCTACAGTCATGACCTCTCCAGAATTCTTGTCAGTGACAAAGTTGTTGGCAATGGTCATCAAAACTGATTGAATAATCTGAAAGTTTTAAAAAGTGAATACATTTACTACTCATTTAATGCAATTGTGAAAATCATATCTTATTGACAACAGAGCCCTTTCCACAGAAAGGCAGAGCTCAGGACACGCCACAATAGCTAGCAACTAACTTTTGGACAAATTCTCCTGCAGAAATGAAGAATTCAAGCATGGGGATTATTTCTTCTTGTGCAAAGTAATGCCTTAGAACTTACAAATATACCCAAGGGAGCAAAAAAAAAAAAAAATCCCCTTAGGCTTTTCAAGGAAAATAATCTGACGAGATTCCTTGTTCCTCATCCCCAGTGAGAAGGCTTAACAGCCAGCATTCCCATGCAGGCCCATTGTCCATCCTCAACATCACCAGAAGTAGGTGAAGTACTGACCTCAGGTGGTACTAGCTGGTGTGAAGCATGTGCAGCAAACAGAAGAATCTTTGTCACTTCTGAGAGAAAAGAGAAAGGGGGGGGGGGAAAAAAGATGTCAAAGTATGTCAGCACAACTTACTCTGGCCAATAACCACACTCATCAACACAGATACTTCCATGAGATCCTTAAGTCTCAAAGTCATTTCAGGCTGAAATTATTTGGGACATCTTTTAGAAGTATTTTTTCTGTCCCACCATGCGTTAGGAACACATACTGCTCTCCATCACAGCAGCAGTACAGACCTTAAGAGCCAGCTACACTAAAGCATGCATTCCCATGGCAGACCAAAGTATTAGGAAAACAAAGCAGCAAAAAGCACTCACAGCTTTGCTCAGCTAGTGAGGAACTGAAAGGAACTAGGAATTTTCACTTCATCCTATTGCTGGAGATTCTCAAACACTTGAGTCAGGAAAATCAAGTCCATTCCTTGTTTTGAACAATCACAGCCTTCTGTCTCTATCATCCACCACTCTCTGAACTACCCTTACTTTCCTACCACCTACTAAGTTACTGCTGCCTACTCATAGCACCACTTTTAGAAACCAACCATATATAATGGGCAAGATTGCATTTACTAGTAACTCCTTACCTCTCTGATGGGGCTGCAGGAATCTCTGAATGAAGGGGTAGAAATTAAAAAGAAAAAGCTGCAAGGACAATAAAATTTTAAACAGGTTAGCTGCTTTTAACTTAAAATCATTTTCATAATCTGGTATGCTGTAAAAATCAATGATTCTACATAGCCTGCTCTTCAAATGCCTCTGATTTTAACTGCACGTCATGTTCTCCAGTTCCAAGTGTGAAATACATGGAAGGTGAGGAAAGGACCAATACCAATTAGGGTATTCTGCTGTATGTTCCCCTAGCTTCAGGAACACAATCTTCTCTCCCAAAGCAGGCTGTCCCTAAATGCAAGTCAATTTAGCATCTGAGTCCATTCATTAAGTTTTCCAGCAAGGCTGAGTATTTGATACTGGAGCAGACTATCACCTGGACACACTCCTCCCAAGCGAGAAGTATCTCATACTCCTTCCACACCCAGACTTGTAAGTTCCTCTGCTTAAGCTTTATGCAATGAAGAAAGGCTTGACACCACTGCAATGCTTGGGTCTATGTGATATGCAAGACTTTATGTTTCAGATATTCTGGTCATTGGGAAGGTTGATTTGTGCAGACTAAAGTACAATAAAGCAGATGTTTGTGCCTAGCTATGATCCCAACAAAGGGTCACGAAACAACCAGACTACTTTCTCATGCTTGCTATATTCAAGATTGCTCATAGGTACTCATACATACAGCCACAGTGAGTGTTCTTCCCTTCCTGTTAACCTTACAGATACCTGCAAGGAAGTTTGCTTCCCTCACTTCCCAGAGCCCACATAAGGTACAGATTCTTGAGGAAATTCGATCTGTACCTCAGAGAGTGCTGTTCAAGAGCAACTGATGGACTCAATTTAAAAAACCTCTATGCTGAAGAACCTCCCAGGAACACACAAGTCTTTAAATAGGCATCTTCCCATTATTCCTGACAGCTCAAGCTATTATAAACCACCAGCCTTCTCAAGCAGAGCTCAGTACAAGTCCACATCATTGTGTCATACCATAAAGATCTTTGGCAACTGCATGGCCATACTCATCTTCATTTTCTAACAGACAGCAAAATTAAAACCCATTCCCCAGTACCAAAAGGCCACAGCACATCACCACCCAACTAAGGTTAGCTTCCATCAGGCCATTACAGAATGAAAAGACTGTACCTCATGTATTCCAACTAGCCTAGATATTAGGTCCATGAGCATCATCTTCACTTCAAATCGTTCCTTACAGTTCTCCAGCTGCTTCAGTAGTTTCTCTGCAAAATCTAGAAGCAATAATAGATTTGTAGTAGACTGCAAACAACTCAGCTGGATTAAGAGGGGCAGTCAAGGTTTTGTTGTTTGGCTTCAAGTTCTAGTGTCCTTGCACAGAAGAAACCACAGGTGCTGAGAGCACTGCTCCCAAGCCATTATTTTTCCTCTTGCATGCCTAGAGGACCTGAAGTTGTATACAGGTCCAACAGAAAACTAGAAGTTCTCCAACATCATGAAAACAGTCCATATTTAAAGCTAGAGGTTTTCTGGCTTTTTAAGATACATTTGGATCCATCTGAAAAATGAATCACTAGATCAGACTGTGAATGAGTTAAGTGATATGGCAAAAGAAGGTGATAGGAGTGTGATCACCATCCAGAGAGATGTTGCTCCTTCAGCTGCTAACCCATAAATGAGGGGGAGAAGGGGCAGATCCAGACTCCCCAACTTCAGATCATTCAGGTACACTGCCTGCACCTGAGTTCCCTGGGTTTGCCACATCTTCTCACTTGGTGCTTAACCACCAGGTGAGGCTGTGACCTGGCAATTCTACTACACAAGTGATATTAGACAAATGCCAGACTAGTATTAAGAATACATTTCTAGAAAGGGATAAGCCAAAAAAAGTTATGGGAATGAACTATTCCACTTTCACACAAATTATGGCCTTTACACATATAAGAAAGAGGCTAAAAGCCACTTGTTCTGTAGCAACCTGAGGCAGACAATGTAATATTGTTCCTTATCTGCCCTACTAGAAGTGTTCCACTATGACAATTGTGATAACATTATCTCACATTTTTAAGTGCTATTAAACTCTAGGACAAAGGATTCTAGAAGTATTACACTGTCACCAGTGACTCCTTGCAGCTTTGCCCAAACTTCCATGTCTTGGATTAACACAAAGTTAAAAAAAAAAATACAGAATAAGTCAGAAAATACAGAAGGTGATACATGCTTACCTTGGGGATCATGAATCAAGTGAATAGCAGAAAAGTTGAATACCTCTGGCTTGCTTTTCTTCTTGTGTTTCTGCATGGCAAAAAGTATAAGTGAGACATTTTTTCTTTCCATGTAAAAGCCACAGGTGCTTCAGTACCAGGTTGCCATTTCTCATTACTCCCTTCTGAAAGAAGTGCCTCAATTTTTAATAAGCTACCATTCTTTTCAATTGCATAGGATTTTCAGCTACCTGACCTAAGAGGCAACAGGAGCTTCATTAAAATTACTTCTCAAGACAGTTTGTTCCTAGTATGGGATCACACAAGGGGTACCCTAGATCTCAGCAAGTCCACAACTTAGACAAGTGCTCAGACAATTTCAAAAGAGCTGTTGTCAGACAATCATGGCAAGTGCCTGACCAATGGGGGCTAGAACACTTAAGGAGCTTCACTTAATAAAAGATAACTAATATGACAAATAGCTTAATCTTTCACGTGTAGAAATGCTAAATACCAGCAAGTCAGACACCACTCTCCTCACCTTGAGAACCTTCATTGCCTTTTCCAGTTTCTTCTTGCGCTTGCTGGTTTTCTTGCTAGTTGCATACCGTACCATCAGATCTCTTGCTGTGGGGCCATCATCCTTCACAAGGAAAACAACACTCAAGTAAAAACAGACTTCAAACAGAAAGCAGAAAAAGTATCAATATTTTTGGGATCATGTACTACATTTGAATATTGTCTCCCCCCATGTAAGTTTCATCATACAGAGACAGTAGCCTTTAAAATAACAATTTCATTGAACCAACTATTAATACAAGAGAAATCACAAACAATTTGCAGCACATTAGCACTAATTCTTACAGCTAGGTAATCACAGACTATTATACAGTCTTACAGAAATAGTTACATCCTGGTATTAGTAGGTTCTAAACTGAAATTGCATCAAGTTACCAGCCTTTCAGGATAAAGAAATGTATAATCAAGGAATATTAAGATGTTATAATTACAAAATAAACAAGAGAGTTTGACAAAGCAGACTATGATAACAAAAAGAATAAATAGAAGGCTTACCCCTATCCAGGGCTCACTCACAGAACTCCAGCAGAGCAGATCTCCAGAAGAGATCCTTCCTCCCCATAGCCAGCTCTTAAATAGGTCTAGGAGGAGTGGAGCCTGGCTCCACCCCTTCCTGCAGCACAGGTGAATTGCCTTCACCTGTGCTCCTCTGGCTCACCTCAGGTGATCAATCAGAGGTTCAGGCCATGACTCAGCAGTTTCTATACACTGAATTATGTTCATTTGTACATAAATGGGAAATTGAATCCAAGAGGGAGAAGTAAAGACAAAGAGCTAAAGACAAAAAGCCTACCTCCTAAACATCAGGTGAAAGTCTCTTCTCACAACTCAAAGAGTACATCTACACATTCATTAGCTTAAAAAAACACCCAACCAACTGGCCAGTTCTCTTAGAAATGAATTACTTCCTTAGAAGTGAGTATGAGAACACAAGGAAGCTCTTAGTCAATAGGCAAACAACAGAAGCATCCTGCTAACATTTCTGGCCAACTGACAACCAATTAAATATTTTGGTGAGGTGGACAACCAACTAGAGGAAACAAGACAGAAGTGTCAGAGAAACAGAAGAGGATGCATTGGTGTAGCGAATGTCAGCAGAATGATAGCTCTTACACAATTTGAAGACCTCAGAAAATTTAATCACAACACCCACCTCAGAATCTGAGTCACTCTCTTGATTCTCATCTTCATCCTTCCCAAGGAAGAATTTCAAACCAGCAACTAATACCTGAAAAATGAAGCAAACTGATGTAGAGCACAACAAATAGACAATAGTATTTACTAGAGCCAAACAACCCCATCAGGGGTTATGCTGAGAAATTCCCTATTATTCATAGGCATGGATACAAAAAGAAAGCAAACCAGATCAAAGTGTTTAATTCAAAGGTGATTTCTGCTGTCAATTCTCAATAACCAGGCACACAAAGGACCAAAAGGCAGCTGGGCTTCTATAGTGAGCATATCCAGCCACACATTTCCTTCCTGTAGTTTGAAATTGCTCTACACCACAGTTATTGGCAATTCCTGAACAGCTGATACCAGATCAACTGTGCTCAGTACTGTGGAAGAACATCTCAGATCACTGCATGCATTTGCAAAGCATCCAGCAGTGCAGAACCTACACAGATGACAGGCAGCCTCAGATGCACTCAAACCCCAGGCAGGTTAGCAGTTCTCATCACATTTAACAAATAATGGTGCTGCTGATGAAGGGGCTATATCCTGACAATGTCTTCTGAGTAGCTGTGGGAAGTACACCCACCCTCCCCATGCCAGCATGCATTTGTAATAAAACAAGCTTCTCATTCTCTCATCCACAGTTTCAAATTATTTCAGTTCTCACCTTTGTCACTTTGGAAAAGCAGGCAGTTGTGATGACATTTACAGTTTTGGCATCATTCCTTGATTAAAACAGAACATTTTTTACTTCAAGCCTGGCAATTTTCAAGGTATTGTCAGATAATTAAGTTGCATGAACTTCTAGAAAACAATCTAAATTTCTATGAAGTCTCATGTACTTAAAAACCTTCCTGTTAAAACTGCAAGTCTTTTGCTTTCAGCAACATTTTTTTTCATCAGTTCTCTGTTATAGTTCTCAGCTTACTGTTACACCAATAAGCTCTTATCTACTAAAAAACAGATGCTATATTATCGCTTCACCAAAAAAAAAAACAAAACAAAACAAAACCAAAACCCCACCAAAACACAAACCAACAGCAAAACCAGATCACTTGAAGTATTTATCTAGAGTTACCCTATAGACTTCAGAGGAACAGAAAAATATCTTCTTTCCACTGTACATATAAGCCACATCTGTTACTAGCAGCTTTATACAGCTATTATAGAAGCTCAAACAAGAACACTGAACAAAGCTTCTGTTTCAATTGCAATACACACAATTTACATTTTCAACTAAATGTCAAGGATCCAACTTTAGTAACTCCAAGATTTTAAAACACAATAGTATTTCTTCCCAACTAAATTACACTTCCAAATACAGCCCTACTGGAACAGGCAGATGATAGATACATTAAGTTTAAGGCTCTCCACATTACATCTTGCACTAAATGCCACAAGCAGCATCAGGATGGGTGTCCCACAGTAAATGAGGAAACAACACGAGGCTGCCAAGCCTACCAAATATTCCTTCTGTAAAGTTCAATCATCACATCCAGAGAAATCTTGGCAGCAGTTGGATTGCTATCTCTCAGCATAGTATACATGAAGTTCTGCAGTGTCTAAGAAAACAGTTGGGAAGAATTTATTATAAATCTTTCTTAATAAGAAGTAGTAAATTGAATCAGAAGGATACAATACTTACCGTATTTATTTTATTGTTCTTGTGTTTAGCATTTACATTCTTTATGTCTGTCACGATGTGAGTATACAGAGTCTGTAAAAGATAGAGCAAAGAAATAACTTATGCAAGTCGCACAAGGAACACAGTAGATGCATCACAATTTTCCCCCAGCCTCCAAGTACTAAAATGAGACCAGACTCATCACTGATAATACTATTTTCCCATTTTAACTGGAGATGGAAAAACAACAAGAAGTTACTTTGAGTCTTCGTATATGCTTGATTTTCACGTATTCAAAAAAGCATACTTAAGTTACAGTACAAACAGTGAGATAGGAAAAGAAATAACAAAGCTTAGCTTAAAAAAATCCCAATCCTGTTTCATTTATGCAAATATAGGCACATTCTGATAGCAAGTTTAATAATCCTGATCATGGAAAGCAACTCATTTAATGATTATGGCAGAAAATCTGAAACAAAGCTTAACAGGCTTTTTTCCTTCTTCTGAAGTCAGAAGTTTTCACAAAGAATTTGTTAGTTCCTTCTGAGAGGAACGTGCTTATGGTTCTCACTTGCAGACACATACTAGCTGCTTAATTGCAAATGCAACAGGTTGGAGGCTTGTCCTGCATGTAAGAAAGTTTACAGCATCATGCTTCATTACTAATAAGATGTATTAACCACGTGTTCCCTTTGACACTTCTAGTTCCTAAAAGAGCAGAGCTATTTGAAACTTAATTATTTCAGTAGCAAGAAATGCAGAACACCTGTCCACCAGGGCTGCATTACTCTGTTAAGCTGGTCAAAACCCAATGGAAGGCAAGACCAGTTTTTATAACCACAGCTTACTTTCCGTAGAAGCTTATCATGACATCTCAGCAGCTGAAAGAAGAGCTCCAGCAAACTCGTTGCATTGATCAGGTTCTTGTTTCTTAACAACATCAAAGCCTTACAGAAGGTCTGCATGAGAAACAGAGATCAGGATAAAATCTTACTGCACCTTTCAGCTACCAGCTTTATTAAAAGGCTCAGCAGCAAGCTCAAGGAACTCATCTCTCACAGGGCACAGCCTGCCCAGATGCCTTTTGCATGGGCCTTACCATTCGAAGGTCGGCATCTAGCACTGTGTGGTGGTATGAGAGCAGCTCCTTCAGCTGCTGGGGGAAGTTGGCCATTTGTTCTGGGTAGCAATGGGCAACCTGGGCAAAGACAGGCTCAGGTCAGCTTTCTATTGAAAACCCTCAGTTAGCAAACAACTGCAGGAAGGTGACAGATGTTATAAGCAACCCATAAAGCCATTCTCACAATAGCAATCTGGCTACATATAAAGATACATAATGCCCAGATGTGTAACTTTAGTTATAGTATAGTTATAGTATAGTTATAGTATAGTTATAGTATAGTTATAGTATAGTTACAGTATAGTTACAGTATAGTTACAGTATAGTTACAGTATAGTTACAGTATAGTTACAGTATAGTTACAGTATAGTTACAGTATAGTTACAGTATAGTTACAGTATAATCATTTTTAAAACTGCCTAAGAAACTCAAGAGAAAATACTGCATTCCTGGAAACAGCTGATACTGCTGATACTTGGTAAAGGCAGTTTTACAGGAGGCTGGCCAATGGCTGTCCCAGCAGGGATCCACGAAATGCAGCCACACACCAACACGGCACCCAGAGGCCCGATGGCAGCTCACGTGTTGCCCCTCAGAAGGGTCGGCCTACCTGCGCCAGGAACATCACCAGCTCCGCCAGCTCCTTGTTGGGCTTATCGGGCTGGAAGGTGAAGATCTCCACATGGGACTGATAATGGTGGTACTGCTGGAGGAACTGGGAACACAGAGCGGTGGTCTTTAATTCAGACGGAAAAACGCCCGCCACCCCGCCGCCGCTCGCTCTCTTACCTCCTCGGTGTAGGACGTGGGGTCGCGCTTGATGAGGTTCTGCAGCTGAGGCAGATTGCTGGGCAGCTTGTTCCCCTGGCGGCCCGACATAGCGCCGGCTCCCGGTACAGACAACCAGACGCGTGAGCTACCAACTGGGCGCCGCCATCTTAGCCCCGCCCCGCAACGGGCGCCACCGAGGGTCAAACTTCGTTCGGTAGCGGAGTTTTCGCGCAGTCCCTCCTGTGTGGGGGCACCAATAAACGGCGCAAGCTGCATGTATGTGACTTGTAAAGAGTCATGGAATCCTTACGGTTCGACAAGGCTAAGATCAGCCAGGTCCAACCATCAACCCATCGCTGGCTGCTCGTGTTTGACTGAAGTCTGTTTCAAGAGCAAGAGGCCTGCAGTGGCCAGGCATAGCAACCCACCTGCAATTGAAACTGAAGTGGTCTCTTTGTTCCTGTAAGGTATTACCACCTGACAGAACGCAGCAAATTTCATACAGAAGAGCAGCAGAGCATCCTTCCTCTGCCATAGTCATGGTCAGTCAAAACTGATAATAAGCAGGGGAAATGGAGGCACATATTTTAGGTTTGAGTAACATTGCCCCTGTAAAATGCTTGAGAAAAAGCTCTGGATCAGTCTATGATGGTCTATTTGCTGTGCTGCTATCATTATATATGAAGTATTTCCTGCTGTGTTTTTGTGTCTTCTTCAGGGCAGCTACAATTTGAGCTACTGCCTTGAGCAAAAATGCCAATTACTGATTTATTGTTATTATCATCTTACAAATGATTTTGGAAAGTGGTTTGTAATAGAGAGCCATCTGTGCTTAAAGGCAGCTTATGAATTGCTTGATTGTCTAGCAGTAGAAAGTGGTTTCAGTATAGCAAATAACAGACAGGAGTGAGGATATAAAAATGGGGATTCTGTTCTGGGAAGCACTGATTAAGTTGGTGATTATCCATTAGCCAGCTTTCAAGTCAAGGGACTAAAGTTTTCTTCAGAGAGATAAACAGAAGAATATGGCTTAGGATTAAGGAAAAAATTCATGCTGAGACGCACAAGAAATCTGTGTTCTTTGAGAAGAGATATACACTGGTTTTGTGATCTTAAAGTCATATCTCTCAGGAAATGGAGGAACCTGGCCTCCAGATGTGATTCTTCATTGTGGCAAAGTCCAGGAAAGATACCTTCTCCAGAGTTCACAGGAACCTTATAAGAGATTAAAGGTCACATATTTAAGTGACTGCAGCATTGACCCATCCTTTGCATGGCAGTTGCATTTCACTTGCCTAAGACTGTCTTGTAAGCAAGTGGGTTTCCTTTGTTACCCTGTGCAAGTACACCTTCAGTGTAGAAGCTGCTGAGTGTGTCTTTGGGTCTGTGCGAACACAGCTCTTTGATCAGCTTTAGCTCACAAACTGAAGATGAGCTATGCAGGTACAGAAACAGCAGTAAGTCCTGTCACATCCCTCAAAACCAGAGGAGCATGGAGCTTGTTTGCAGGTCTGGATCTGTCAATAACATCACTATTTGCAATAAAGGTGCAGAGGTGTTTTCAGGTATCTTACCTGCATTACTGAATGCCATCATTTCTGCCACAGCATGGTCTCTGCTGAATATCACTAACTGCTGGCAGAGGTATGGTTTACAGGAAGCAGAAATAATTCTGCACAACCATATATTTTGGGATTTTCCATGCTCGATCAGTAGTTTGAGTTAAGATTAGTTGACACCATAGACATGCTTACCCTTGGGTAGCTAGCAGCACGACTTCTGAGAAGCAGCTTTCAGATTGTTAGCTCTGATCAAAAAGAGACCTACTTGTTATTTACCACTTACATCATATTCTTTTGGCTCAGTAATATTGGCCTGAACTTGAGAGTAATTGATGCTTAAAAGAAATAGCATTTTAGTCTAATGATGCATTTCCGAGACTGTAATATAATACTGGGTTGGGGACCAAAACTGGGAATACACACAACATGCTAATAGGGCAGTATGTTGTCCCTTATGGCTTTAATTTGCACCAAGGGAGGTTCAGGTTGGATATTAGGAAGTTTTGTTTTTCCCCAGAAGGAGTGTTAGTGCATTGGCACAGGCTGCCCAGGGAGGTGGTGGTGTCACTATTCCTGAAGTTGTTCAAGAGATGTAGAGATGGAGCAGTGAAAGATGTGGTCAGTAGCCTGTTGGGGATGGGTTGAGAATTGAACAGGATGATCTGGGAAGTCTCTTCCAACATTAATGATTCTATAGTTCTGTGACAATATCTGCAGTTGCACATGTGCTACTACTATTTATACCTACTACTCATATGAATGATTCCACGCAAAATTCATCACTACCTAATCAGTAACTGCTTTGCTAGTGTATAAACAATGAATACTAAGATGTTACAATTACAAAATAAACAAAAGAGTTTGGCAAAGCAGACTATGACAACAAAATGAAAATAGATAGAAAGCTTACCTGTATCCTAGGCCCACTCACAAAACTGCAGCAGAGCAGATCTGCAGAAAACATCCTTCCCCACTGGCAGTCAGCTCTTAAATAGGTCTAGGAGGGGTGCAGCCTGGCTCCACCCCTTCCAGCAGCACAGGTGAATTGCCTTCAGCTGTGCTCCTGTGGCTGACTCATGGCTCACCTCAGGTGATCAATCAGAGGTTCAGGCTGTGACTCACAGCCTGCATACAGCTAGCATAAGGGGTTAATGTGGTTCTGGACAGTCAGGCACAGGTGCAAATTTTAATACCTGTTTCAGAGATCTATGTGGAAATGTCACTGAAATATTTTATTTCGCTAAGTGCTACTGTGCTTGTGCTTTAGCATTAGATTGAGATGTAGAGCAGAGCTCACCTTAAAGCAGACTGCCTTGAAATTTTTCCCTTTTTCTTCCAGTCTGATCACCGTATGACTGCATGACCTATGCCACTGAAAAAGTAACACCATAATACTGCCCTGAGCTGACTTTTTTTAAATTTTATTACCATTTTTTCTTATTGCTTAGGATAGCATGGAAGACCGCAACACTGATATGGTGGTGGGCAAATGTATTTTGATGTCAGCAAGAATATCAACCCAGTGTCTACAGGTATTGGGATGCCTATGCAATCTGCTTGAGTATGCAGTATGCACACGTTTAGGCAACACAATGAGAATGTGGTCAGGAATTAGCAGAATGTATTCCAGAGGCTGCTGAGTTACTGCAATGTAATTTAATTGTTCTAAGTAATTTCTTTAGAATTCACCTGCCAGTTTGTGTCTTTATTCAAATGTACCAGGAGCAGCGATAGTACCATACTTAGCCCGTGTTTATCCTGCAGAGCAATGTTAATGAACGCTTAGTAAAGGCACATTGAACAGTCTATTGTGTCGTGTTTAATCAGCAGTAAAGACTTTTGATTGATAAGCTCTTGAATAAGTGCTGGTGTTGAAAAATGAGCATATATATTGTGGCAAAATAAGATTCTGCTTTAATTCCAACTTTTTTCTTCCAAAGTCCACAGAGATACACAGCTCTCTGTGTATCTTACTGTGAAAAAGCCTTTGTTGTAGGCAGGCAGAGTTGTGGATCTGGTTTCCACAACAACCCTCTTGAAACAAGCCTAGAGTACCATGCCGGCAGGGACTTAAAACAAATGCCTTGTCTGAAGTAATACTATAGAAGTATTAATTCTACATATTTTCTTGTAGGTTTTTAAGATTTTCTGGCGATTTTCTTGCAGAGTAATGCTGAAGTAGCTTTCTGTTTGCCATTTGCTACAGAATAACATGCCTAAGGTATCTTCATAGATCCATAAATATCAGGTATGTACTTCTCTCTTTACAGTTCTTGTAGTACTTGACAGTAGTTTCTTAGAACACGGTTTTTTACAGACACTCAGGAATTGCTTTGTCTAGAGGCATTGCTAACACAAGTGAATAATGCTGATTATCTCTGAAGAAAATCTTTTATGCTGTTTGGTATTGTTTGCTTTAGCAAGCAAGAACAGTACTACTAAGGCACTGAAAGTAGTAATTTAAATAGTGTGTCAGTTGCTGACACTGACACTACTGCTGAAGTAAACTAATACAGGTGAGCATGAAACTAACTACACAAGCCTCATGAGCAGTCTGACCTGGTAGGACCATTTATGGTTTAAACCATGAAATCTGCATTGAAAAAGATTTGTGGACATGAAAACAAGCCAAGAAAGAGTGACAGCACATCAAAACATGGGTAGGCTGGGCTGAAGCAACAAAATACTTTTTCCCTAGAGATCCAGTGTGGTCTCCGTGTCCCAGTTCAGCAGGTGCTCCAAGCTCTGAAGGAGATGGTCTTCCAAGTAAAAGGCTTTCAAATGTGAAGTCTTATAAAAGATAAGAAGAGAAGGTGTTTAAAAAAATCCCATAGACAAGGAGTCACAGATTTCACAAAGGGACTGAAGAGGTTGTGCGATATATCCAGAACCTCTGTGCTATTCAGGAGATACTGCAAAAATGAAAGTATTGTCAGGGATGCAGTGGTCATTCGGACTGAATATTTGCTCCCATTTGTGTTTTTATATGTCAACAGATCCAGCCTCTACAGTGTCTGGGGCAGTACTTTGATATAAACATCTACAGGTGGAAAGGCAAAAAAGCCTCTCCTCAAGACCAGTCCACAGTCACTGCCTGCATCACTAAGAGCTCTGTGAAGGGGTAGGAAGAAGGAAAAGTAGGAGTGCATTGCCTGTCTTTGGCCTAGCTGCTCCTACAGAGGTGGCTGTCGTGGCAATCTCTGGCAGGATTTGACGGCTCTTTTTAGCACTTTGACCTGGAACATCTATGAAAAACTGTGTACTCTGTGTAGCTGAAAATGGCTGCACCTGACTTTGTATCGCTAGGGGAATCCTAATCAGCTTGAGCCTGGCTTTGTAGCAGCATCTCAACATTTGTTTTAGATAGACATAATTCTCAGCTGCTGAATGATTTGGAGGAAATTAAGAAAACCTTTTCTAGCATCCAAAGAGAAAGTGAAGCCAAGAACAAACTAGGGTGATGCACAGATGCCAGTACCTGGTTAAGTGCAGAATGCTGAAGTTTAACAATGCTTGTCTTTTTTTCTTTCCACTTGCTTTGAAGCAGAGTCTTTACATCACCACAGAATAGACAGTGTTTGCTGATAAGGATAGTAAGTCAATGCTTTATTGCCTGTGATTTAATCCCTGCAGATCAAAAAGGATTAAAGTGTTTATAACTTTGAATCACCTTGTTACTGTGCTTGTGAATCCGGCAGTGTGGATTTCTGCTGCCTGGCAGTTAGTGCAGCTTCTGCCCACTGTAGCAAACAGGGTCTTCTACTCCAGCCTGCCTGTTAAGGGTTGCCATGGCTGCCTTCCTGCCTGTGCCCGAGACTACTTGGAAAATGCAAATTGAACACTGGATCTGCAAGCTCTTGAAAATAAAGATTGGTTTAGCTACCAATTTCTACCTCTTTGAAATGGATGAGGCTATTTTGCTGAAAACATTCAGTAGGCCACAAATGAAAGATTGCACGTGCAGTGAATGAAAGCTGGAAAAGATACTGTCAGCTGAAATAAGGCTGTTGAGAAGAATGAGGGCGATCTTGACTGGACACTTAGCTATGAATGCTTGATGGAAGGGTCTGCTGTCAGAAAGTGCTGGCTTGGATCCTGTCTGAATTTAATTGTTTTATCTAAACCTTATATTGGCTGTGATTTTGACTACATACATGCTATAATACAATTTACATTGCAATTGTGGGAAAAGTCAAAACTAAGCTTTACAGTATATTGATGTTCTTGAAGCAGTATATATGCATAAAATGAGGGTTAAAACAACTTGTTAACTTCACAGAACTTTCTTTACCTACAAATTTTTGAAGAGCCAGGAATTTCTGTGTGTGGACAGTTCTGATGTTTGGCAGTTGTTTATTTGCGCAGAATAAGTCTGTGTTTTATAAGCTTTTCTCTAAAGCTGAATAGTAGCAAAGTGCTAGCTAGCATGGATAAGCATGCTTTCAGTTGAATACCCATTTTTACTTCAAATGTACTGCGTTCCTTTTCATTAGAATCCGGTATTTAAGTTCTGCTTAATGCATTTGCTTACAGAAGGGCAAAAATGTCACATAATTTCCAAGAAAGCAGACTGGAGTTCCCAAACTCACTTAATGGCCGGCACTGGATATTCCTGAGAAAAGGCCTAGATGACTTCAGAGATGGCTTCCCTCCTTCATGTGAAAATATGGTTGTGTATGGTGAAAAGCGACCTGTCTCAATTATCCTAAAAAGCAGCACAGTAAAATCTTCATACACAGCTCCGTGGAACAAAAGCAAGAAGTCCAGCAAAATACAGGTCTGTCTTTCCCACCTCAGTCCTCAACAGCAAAGCAGGAGGAATTACGTTGTGTGCATAGGGCGCTGTCTGAATCAGATGTGCTCTACAGTGCTCTATTTGTGTTTGGAAAAAAGTATCTCCATGTATGGGAACTGCTGAGTCACGGCCTGAACCTCTGATTGATCACCTGAGGTGAGCCATGAGTCAGCCAGAGGAGCACAGGTGAAGGCAATTCACCTGTGCTGCAGGAAGGGGTGGAGCCAGGCTGCACCCCTCCTAGACCTATTTAAGAGCTGGCTACCAGTGGGGAAGGATCTCTTCTGGAGATCTGCTCTGCTGCAGTTTTGTGAGTGGGCCTAGGATACAGGTAAGCTTTCTCTCAATTCTCTTTTTGTTATCATAATCTGCTTTGCTAAACTCTCTTGTTTATTTTTTAGTTGTAACATCTTAATATTCATTGATTATACAGTGAATTTCCAGAATTTTGTTACTTGAATGTTGTAAGCAGAGGACTGTGATTAACTACAGACAAAATTGTTTTCTTTTAAGTTATTATTATTGTTATTATTATTTTTTACTACCAGTACTTCACAAAAGGGACGGAGAGGAGAGTGAGCAGTCTGTTTTGGAAATGGCAGACTTCATGCTATAACATATAAGAGGTCCCCTGGGTGTGAAGCATCTCAGTGTATATTTAGATTGCCCCAGGGGGATATGCTGCCCTAAGGCTTGGATGCAGTAAGATGATGGAAGGTTGATTAATTGAGTTCGGAAAAGGGAGTTGGGTCTCTGTTCTCAAGATCAGGCAACAGCAGTGCTCTCCCAAGCTGTTCTTATTGGAGCAGTGGTGTCATGAAATAAGTAGTTGTACTGAGAGGAGGAAATAAAAGCTGATTTGTAGTACATCAGATTGCCATAGAAGATTACAGGGACTGGAAATGGAGCATTATTCCAAGAACTGGCAAGCAGCCTATGTTGCAATCAATGCTTTAGAAACTTAGGAAAGAAGTCTATAGCTTGAAGGTTCTGGACTATGAACAGCCTTAACTGTTAGTGTACTTGAAGAGATTTGCATGTTGCACAGTCCTTCACGCAGCCTCTAAAAGGAATTTGTTCCATAAGGTATTCTTTAACAGATGCCTTTTTCTTGGCTTACAGCTCTTCAATGAGGACACTGGTGTGTTCAATCCCAAAATCTTATTTAAGAGTAAGGCTCACTGTGAACAGGAGAACCAAACTCTTCAAGAGGGGCAGGATCAAATGGAGGACAAGCAAATGAAAGTAATGAGTTGCAAGATACTGGCATGGTGAGTACAGGAAAAGATGAGGAGAGTAATACAAAGGCTCCTCAAATGTTCTTTATCTGAGGTGAGATGTGTGGAGAAAAAAGAAACTCGTTTCTGTGGGGAGGTTTGATCAGAATTTGAATGATACAAAGCCAAACTGGGTACAGTGAACCCTCTCAGCTGGTGCTGATTTAATTAATTTGCTTGCTGTCTATATCTTTGTCGAAGGCTTGGTGTTCCTATGAGCATTTTCTAAAATTTTACCTCTTCAACCAGCACTTTCCAAAATCTGTCATGGGGATGATTTTCATTAAGCTATGTCCCTTCAACTGCCTTAGTGATACTAGTGATAAATTAATTGATATCTCACAACCTGTTCAGAAAGAAGTCATGATTACTTCTGGGTGTTACAAAGCCATGAGGAGTCAGCTTCCTGCTGCTGGTTAATTTCACAATCTGAACCATCTTAGGCAAAATATAATCACTCTCGTTTTGTCCCTAGGCCCTTTCAGCAATTAAACACTATTCTGACTCTCAAAGAATAAACCTCACATATCTCCTTCCCAGATTTTCTAAAAAACAAAAGGCATAATGATGAGAAACATGTATATCTAAGCCTTCACTTTTAAGAATTTTCTATTTCAAAAATGGCAGGCTATTTCCCAACTTTTCTCATCCAAACCTTGATTGTCTTGCTAGATCTAGCAGGTGTGACCCTAATATTTATGAAGATGTTATTTACAATTAATTCAAATAGCTCAGACTATTCCTGGCAAAAACCATGCCACATCTGGTGCTTAACTGCACCATCTTTAATACAAAGACGTATAGTTATATGGTTATTGTCTAGTAACAACTATGTAGTCACTACTGTTGTAGCTAATTAAGGGACGTTTCATCTTTTATTACTTTAAAACCTGCAGCACCCAGGAGTCTCAAGGCAAAAAAAAACAAGTGCTTCTCTTTCCAAGAAGAAGGTAGCAGCAAGAGAAAAAGAGGCCACACAGTGTGACCCAGCTCCACTTGGCAAATATGTAAAGCAAATAACCAAGCATTTTTGTGATTGGGTTATGTCTTTGGTAAGTAAAATAAAACTGCTACTGTCTGTTCTTTCATTTTGAAAATCTAATTACTTTGTTTAGGACAAATGTCTATAGGTCTGAGAAGTGAAAACATGGCTTTGGGTACATGAATCCAGTAGTCAAAGTCAGAAACATAGCTCTGTGTTGTGACTGAGAGGGCTCAGCCCACTGAAATGTGAAGAAAGTAAATATCACGGTACAAAATCACTGCAGAGTAAACTTGCTTCAGAAAGGTTTTCTAGGGAATCCACCTATGTTCAAGTTGCTATTTGACTACCTCACCTGGGAGCAGTTCTCATTTATCTGAAATGTGTACTTCATTTATTAGCTCCAACACTGCACTAGTGTGGCCTCACTGAGCACTGTGTGCAGTTTTGGGTGGCGTAGTACAAAAAGAACATAAAACTACTAGAGAGTGTTCAAAGCAGGGCTACAAAGATGGTGAAAGATCTAGGGAAGATATATGAGGAGTGGGTGAGGTCTCCTGGTTTGTTCTTCCCAGAGAAGGGGAGACCGAGGGGCCTACAGCTTCCTCACAGGGGCAGGCGCTGGTCTCTGCCAACAGTGGTGGGACCCAAGGAAACAGCATGAAGCTGCCTAAGGGGAGTTCTGGTTGGATATCAGGAAAAGTTTCTTCACCAGAGGGTAGTCAGGCACTGGAACAGGCTCCTCAGGGCTGTGGTCATGGCCACAAGCTGCTGGAGCTCAAGAAGCATCTGGACCACACTCTCAGTCATATGGTCTCGCTTTTGGATGCCCTTTGTGGAGCCAGGGGTTGGACTCTGTGAGCCTTATGGGTCCCTTACAATTTGGGGTGTTCTATGATCATCGCTGTGGTGCAAATGCAAGCACCTGACCAGGGTTTAGTTGTACTGGAAGTTGAGGTTTTAGGAAGGAAATATGTGGAACAAAAAAGTAGTAAGATTATGTTGCTTTTTTTTTTTTTTTTTCCTGCTCTGAGATTTTTCATTATGCTGCTCTTCTAGGGAGGAGGGAACTGGAATATTGATGAAGATGCACTCAAAAGTTTGTTCAGCATCAGCCTTGGAAGGGAGGTCACCCTCCCTACACCTTTCTGTGCAGTGAAACTCTGTGTACAACCAGAGCAGTCAAAAAGCCAAGAGGCTTCACCTCCCAAGATTGCTGTCAGGAGTTCTCATCAACTAGGGTGCCTGCCATGTCAGGTTAAGGTAAAAGAGCCCACATTCATATTTACTGAAGTCTATCTGTTCTGGATGACGTTTGGCTGAGGTTACCTGCTGGAGCTGAGGAAGGAGCCTGGTTTTCTGAAGCACTTGTGCTTTTCTATGTACTTATCTTAGGGAAACAGTGCACATAAAAAAGAACTCTTTAGTCATGGTTACTTTTTACATGCAGCAGAGCAATAAAATAGGAGAATGAGACCGAAGAGTACTATTTAAGGTATAGCTATACAGTCTTTTTGCTGGTCAAACTATAGAGAATTCCCAGCAGTTTTACTTGTATCCAAAGCCAGTTAAATAAATGGAAAATCTGGATCAGTGTTGTGTGACTTTAGGATGAAGTCTGGTACACTATGTCTGACATACCTCAAATGCAGTTTGTTAGGTGTTCGGAGTCTCTTAAATTTCTTGGTCCAGAGTATGCTTGTGGCATTGATGTAGGAGTGCAGGGAAAGTGGTGAAGGTGGAAACAACTGGAGGACACTGAAGCATTGGACCATGACTATAAAGTCCCCATCTTTCCTGTTAACTGCATTTCTTGCTGTCCTTTATTTTAATCACTGAATACCTAGAAAAAGGCTATAAGCAGCTGAGGTAAGAACTTGAGGATTTTATAGAAAAGATCTGCTAAGCAATTTTAGGTAAGTGGTCAAAGTTAGGCCAGTTTTGGGATAATCTGAACACTAGTATTTCTATAATCTCTTAGTCCATGAATTCTGTTTTGAAACAAAAAAAGCATTTATTCAGCCTCTGATTCCCAAAGTGTAAGCCTCACAGACCTCCTTCCCAGGTTTTCCACGCAATGAAAATTAATAAATAATTTTAAATTATTAAATAATGTTTATATCTTAAATAAACAATTGATGTTCAGATGGCTTGAGACTAGAGACACCCAATAGCAGCTTGTTTGCTCCTGTGGGAGTGGAAAGGGGGAAAAAAGTGGAATGCGAAGCACCATTTGAGTGGAAAGGTAGCATGAATGTAAAACTAACATCTATCTTTTGACATAGCTATGGAAGAGCTTATGTTATGATGGGAGCATCTCTGTACTGTGTTGTGCCTGACAGCTGCGAACAAGTATAGAAGTGACCATGTCATCCAAGCAGAGATAGCCATGGTTCAAACAGGCTCAGTCAATATAGTTAGGTTGTGATTTCATGGCACTCACATGAGCAATAGCTCTAGAAGACACACAGTTACAAGTCAAGACTTAGTTGAAGTAAATTAAGTCTAGTTCTTATAATGCACTTAATAGTATTTGTGGCCAAAAAGCACTCACATGCTGAAAGCCAGCAATTAGTATTTTAGAACGATTTAGGGTGTTTTTAACTTTGTTTTGCAATACTAAAATAACTGCCTTTAGAAAGGAGCTGGATTCAGCTGTGGTACTGTGCCTACCCAAATTACTTTAAGGAGTGGTGAGAAATAAAGGTTGCTAGCATTGTACTTCAATGTTTTTATGTGTTGGCTGAGTTGAAAGAACAGGCAGGCTTATTTTTCAACTGATGGGTTTATCTTAGATCTAGGTTTATTTTCATCTTTATAAAATTATCTCCGTGCTTGTGCTGTGTGCACAAAAGGGAAGCAGGACGTTGTTCGTGCTGTAGGGGGCGCTCCTTCCAAAGGTAAAGCTGAGTCGCTCACGACGAAAACCGTGCCCGTGCAAGGGGGCTGCCTATAAAACAGAGGAGAAAGTTTTGCGAAGTGGGTGCCTGGGAATAACTGCGTGCAGGAGAACATCAAGACAAAGGTCTTGGTTGTGTTAATTTTGCCTAAAAATAAAAGCCAAGAATAGAAGTCCAGCTAATTTTGTCCACCTCCTCCTGGAATTACACTGCATACTATTGATGGGAGGTGTGATTACTTTCATAGTAGTGACTCTCCTTTCTTTCCTTAGCAAAAAATGATGGGGAGAAGTGACTTTGTCTAGCATGGGGTATCAGCTTTACAGGGTTGTAGATCATAATTTGCAAAAGACTGCAAGCTCATTAAGCAACCTTATTTCTTTCAAAAGTACAAATTAAATCTGAATTAGAACGCTGCAGTTGTTGGTAGATTAGTTACAACATCTGGACAGATACGCACCATGTAGTTTATTTAGGAATGTGGAACCTGTACGTAAAAATGAATTTTGAATGTTTTTTCATCTACTCTGGAAATTGATTTAGGGGATAGAAGTCGCACAGCTCTACAGTACGCAGGCCTTTAACGAGTTCCTGGAAAGAAAGGGCTACCGAAAGCCTCAGGTGAGTCAAGAGAATCTGCTAAGGGTGTTTGTTGTCTGTGCCTCCATTTCATCGTGCTTGTGGCTAATGCTGTGTCATCCCAAGGTCTTGGCTATAAAGTTACCTAGATCTGGGACCTCTGGTTCCCCTCTCTCCTGTGTGCTGGAGATTATGGAGGGGGTGGGACTGTTGTACTCACAGACACTGCAGCGTCATAATGCATCCAGGGGCACAGATCATCAGGGGAATTTGAAAGTGGTGCTGGGACCACTATAGCAGGACACAGTACCATGATGGCAGCAAGTAAACAGGAAAAAGGTTTCTTTCTCTGGGGGCCAATGAAAGGAGTGCACTGAGTTTGGTTTCACGTCATATTTGCAATATTTGCAACTGTGAACATTGTGTGCACCGGCTTGTTGACCCTTTTGGTGTTGTCTTTGGCTCTTTCTTCAATTGCTCTCTAACATCTATTATTTGAGTCTGTTAATCGCATGTTTAATCTTTTTCTTTCAGTTCCTTCTGAAAATGCTGGCTGGGAGAAATTATAGTGGAACTCAAGAGAAGATGTTCAAAACTTTTGAGAAGTGATGACCAAAGAGATAAGATGAGAGAAGCTTCTTCCACTACTATTAACACAGATTTCTAAATTCTCTTTAAATGAACAGAAGCTAGTAGCTGAGCTGTTCCTTAAATATTCTTACATTAGAGTAAGCATAAAGATAGTTTTGAGGGTTTTTTTTTTCTGAAGTAGAGAAGTAGTTTGAAGATCAAATAGTTGGCATAAGCCATTTAGATGTCTTAGCTGTTCTTAGGTTGGCTGAAAGGCACTCGTGCTGTAACATACTGACTTAAAAGTCCTGGACTACAGTCAGCTTACCACTTTTTAAGCATCCACATTGTACTTACTGCTTCAATCTATATTACCAGCATCACTGTGAAAATGAATTGCAGATTTAGACCTGTTTTAGAGATGAATTAAGTTCTGCAAAGGAGAAGGTGTTGGCATCTCATATTTTATATGAGGGGTTTCATATTTTAGATGATTTTTCAGCATTGGATGTACAAGCTGAGTCACTTGCTGGATGGATACCAATGAGAAAGGTTCCATACTACAGGCTTTCCGTTGTGTGTGGCACCTTATAGATCAGATGAAGCTTAGGGACTCAGAGCTCTAGCAACTGAGGCTTCAGCTGATGCCTGTTCATCTGCCAACTATTGTAGCAGTTAAATAGGAGTCCCCATTCACTTACTCAATGTGATCGTTGCTGTATCTGAGCCCAAGTTGTATCCAACACAGTCGCAGGCAGTCTGCAGCAAGGCCCAGAGCTGAATTTTGTCTCCCAAACCAACCTGCTCTAGTGACCATCTACCCCACTCAGTTGGGAAACGTCTGCTTCAGAACTTTCAAGATCAACATTTTTGTGAGACAAATTTCAACAAGCTGAGTACCTAATCAATATATTCTTCTAGATAGCCATGTCAGTACACTGCAGAATTTTTTTGTCTCAGTTTCTTATTTCTTTGAATTGGCTGTCTTTTGCAGGAAGGAGGGGGAACGCTGATATTTTTCCAAGTTCATTTTACTTAGCTATGGTGTATTGTTAATTTATACCTCAGTCCAATTTCCTCTTTTGCCTTCCAGAACTAGGCCTCTATAAGATTACTTTATCTTTAGGAAAGCTATCTTCCATACAAATTGAGTTGAGGAGCCCCCAGTATACCCAAATGGTAGATTTTACCACAGCGCAGGGAAATTCTCACCTGCAGATCGTAATGTTTAGGGGGATTTTGGGTGTTATTTGGATTTCTAAATCCCAGTCCTGCACAGAATCAGGGTGCCTTGAAGCTGCACTTTTATGCAGAGCTGATGCTAAAATAATAAATCAGTTCAACCTCTATCTGTCATAGGTTCATCAAGTGCATTGTAATATTTCATTCTCAGTATTTCAGGAGCCTTCATCTGAAAGTAAAGCAGTTGCTGGGGGAGAGTTTCTTGTGAAGTAGGCAATAATATAATTATAGACTTGGCTTTTTCTTATGAACACCACTGGAATGTAACAGACTGCTGCAGAAAGAAGTTTATTTAATGTTGAATTAACAAAGCTAAAACTATGATTTTTTTGTTGTTGTTTTGTTATTGCAATAATGTGTGCAGCCACAGAAGGGCTTTTCAGAACAGCCTAAGACTTTGCAATCAACTTCTGCCAACACTGAGGAACATGTTAACCATCCCAAATACAACAACAGGCACCTTACACACTCACATATATTATGTCTATGGGCAATATCAGATGTAATGCATTTAAATGCAATGGACAATACAGAATCAGCTCCTTTATTTGGTGGAGGTTTCTTATATGAACAGAAAAAAAGACAGTTGTAGAAAAGGGAAGGAATCTCTAACTGGGGCCCCTGCTCTTGCAAGTGAGGCAGCTTCATAGGATTTTTTTTTTTTTTTGCAGCTCTAAATGCAAAACAAGGAACAACAAATTCAAGCCAGCTTGATTGTGTTCAACCTCAATTGAACTGAGAACACATCACTGTCAGTGAGTAAGTGTGGGAAATGAGAAAAAATGTACGTATGGTTTAGTATTGCTGAAAGAGCCGGGATCTTGGCACCTACTTTCTGTATCTAAGTGAAGACTGTAAGCTTACAATAGCCATAGCACTGGGAGGATATAGAATGCTCAATTACAAAAGGGAAAAAAAAAAGGTTGAAATCTGAATTCAGTCTCATGCCTTATTTTTCTCTCAAAGATGATTGTACAATAGATTTTAATAATGACATAAACTACTCTAAATTAATGGAAGTGTCTTGTGTAATGGTTGCACAGAGGTTTGCATTACATTGTTCAGGAAGCAACCAAAATAGATGGACATTTTGGACATTTCTGCTGATGTCCATGGCAGTCTTAATCAGACTGATGGAAGATGGTCAGAAAACATTCTTTGTTGTTAACTAGCTTTTTCTCTTGATTTCAGAGGATTTAGTGAATTATAGCTGCTTGAGGGGTCTGGTTTATCTATCTGATGATAAAGTCTTAAGACATAATGATATTGCAATATCTGCTCGTATCAGGACAGGGAGAAGAGAATCTGACAACCAACAAGTTAGGGATGATATGTTCTTGATATTGAAAAATGACATGAAGCAAGCTTGCATTATTCTGGGAGCTGATATTTTATACGCTGTCATCCAGGTACTACAGTGCTAAACATGGTCTGGTGGTAGGAAAACAGAGTGAAACGAGGTGTTAGGATAGCAATGGATTGAGCTAGTCGGCATAGCAGGATGTTGGTGTCAGCGCTGCTTGAATTTGCTTTGTTTCCCCATGGTAGACAAATGGGATGGTTGTGGTGTAGCACTTGTCCCTGTCGTAGGTGTAGCAGGTTTCTGGCTCGTTGCAGGAGGTGCTCTGCTGGGCCTGGTATGTCTCTCCTCCCAGCTCAATTTCTATGGGATCACATTTTTTGCAGCTGGAAGAGATAAGGAATAGAAGTATTATTCAGAGCTGTGATTAAGACACCTCTGACAAAACTGTAGTCTTTCTCTCTAATTTGACAGCTGTAGTTAGCTGAGTACTGTGGCCTTTCCAAGCCATGCATTCTTTGGAGCAACTCCCAGCCTGATGTTTTCGGTGTATCAAACTGCAATTCACCAAACTGGCCTATAAAAAGGAGGATTAAAGATGAACTGTGTAATTTCTTGATATTTAAGATTTTCAAGAAGGAAATGGGTCAGCATGAGACTTTACCTGGAAATGCAACGCTTTTATTTTTAATCACAGATGTAACAATTTCTTGACTTACAATGGAATACACAAACAAGGCTCTAAAAGGAAAACTTTCCTCTGTGATGCTCCTTCAGATTATCAGCTATCCTTCAAGATGTTTGTGAGCCACTGTGTGCAGTGCTGGAGGATAGGGTGTTAGGAAATTAATTTAGCAAAGAGAAATACTTACAGTTCAGTCATGCGGTAGACAAAATTGGTTCTTAGTGGGGATGTGGGATCAGAGATATTCTGTCGGCTCTTGAGTGGGACACTGGAATGGAGGAAAGAGAATTGCTCCTGTGAAAACTACTTGTTATACAGGGGACTATTCTGCTTTGATGACTTCTCAACTCTCATCTTGTTTGGGTTATTTCCTTTCTGACTCTTCTCCAGAAAGAAGTCTTGGCCTTTCTGCACCCCCTGAAGGCAAAATGTTGTTTTAACCTGATTTTCAGGCAGCTTTGGAGGCTGTTATACTCTCCCTAAGAGTAATGCAGCAATTTCTGAAAGTGTTTCCTTTCACTAATGATGCTTTCAAGGTGTCAGTGCCTATTTTCTTAAAATCTGAGCTGGCAGAGTCCTGTGAGACTTTGACAGAGGTATTTAATTATTATTTCTCCTGTTCTGAGTTCTCTGAGCCTGAATTGTCCATTCCATTTCCAAGAGAGATACCTCTGTCAGGTTTATGTGAATGAAGAGGACAAAGTCTTACTCCTGGTCTGAGATCTGCCTCATAGAGCTGACCTTTCCTGGTAGTAGTTTTGTCATTAATTAGTTTTTCCAGGCTACAAAACTACAGGCTTGTTAACACAAATCAAATCTGAAAAGGAAATTGCAGTGTCACTGGCCCGATTTTGTTTCGGATTAGGTGAACTGTATAAATGTTATTCTACATCCACAGCTTATTTTGTGAAGCTGCTACTTGGCCCCTTAAAAGATCGAGATCCTTCTTGCAGCTGAAGGAATAAGCACCACATAGTTGCACGTGAGGTGATTAAGCCTCAGATGGGAGCAAAAGGAGTTACTGCAGAGTGGCATAGTAAGCAGCCCATGGGAAAAACAATGGGACATCTGAAAAAATGCAAACAGAAGAAAACTCTTGCAACACACATTCTCCTGCTCACCACCTCCATGTAAGACTTGTCTGCCACTTACATGATACGTATGTTTCTCTCCAGGACTTCTTCCTCAGGATTGTCTTTGGAGGGGACGAACTTTGAGGTCACTGTTACGCACTTACACTTGTTATTAACCAGCACACGCTCCTCACCATCATCATTCCATTCATAACCTGCAAGCACAGGATATGCAATCTCAGGTCAAAACAGGAAAACTTTGCAACTCTGTCACAAAGCAAAGTGATGAGGACCTCAGATAGGATAGGATTTTTAAAGTGTAAAGTCAAGGTCACAACAAAAAGCCTATTGACAAAAAAGTTCTCTGTTCAGCCAACAATCTGCTTCTATATGTAGAAGGGATGGGAGTGCCAGGGAGGAAATAGGAAAGCTGACCACTGCTTTTCTGACAATGGAGGCAAAGCAAAAGGGATCTGTCATGAAATGCATGCCTCCAGCTATAGGAAGCCAAACTCCAATTTTCACAATTGCCTCTGCTAGGAGTTTACCCAATTTCAGTATCGTGTACCAGGTCTGTTTTAGCTGTGCAAACCCTAGTTGGGATCTGACTCTCTAAACATCTGTGACCATGTCATCACAGCGTATGTCAATTTTTCTTCACTGTGTTGTCCTCTGTATTCCTCTGGGAGCCAATGCCAAAAAGCACTGGAGGATGCAGCAGGAAGGCAGCCTGATGAAGTGACCTTGGAAGTCAAGTAGCCCTTATAATACCCTGGTTTATACAGAAAACTCCAGTCCTGACTTTCTGACCTTCAGTTTCTAATGAAGTTGCATTTGGCAGCTGTGGAGCTGACTCAGATAGAAAAGAGCCAGCCTGGGTATGTTTGTTTCCCGTACTCTTAGCAATTTATTCAATACGAAACTCAGTCAAAGCAACATGGCCAAACTTCCCATATGTCGCCCAGAGGCTTTATGACTGCTCCTCTTGGCATGCAATGCCTTCTTCCTTAACAAGCAGGCAAATGGATTTGAAATAACTTGTTTTCTCCTATCTGTTTTTCCCCAGCAGCCTCTGATATCTCCAGGTATTGAAAAAATGGCCTCGCTTTTATATATGCGCTCAGTCACACCCTTCTCAGATGGTCATTTTCACATCCCTCTGTATTTGCTACTGCTCTCAGGGGTTTCTTTGTCCCAATACATGCATGTGTCTGTTTAGTCCTTTTATAGCAAGGGCTGGCTTTTTCTGTGTTGTACCTAACCCAGTTGGTTATCTCTACGAATACCAATTGCAAGGCATGCAGAACATTAAGTCCAAGCTCAACTCTGATTGCACCGTGCCACCACTGATGGAGAAATCCATAATATGTGACACAGATGATAATTATTCACAATTTAATGGTAGTTATCTGGCTTTGTACATCTTCCATTCTCTATTGCTTTGTATGTTTCCTTTCTGCTAACACTACTGGAACACTTCTCTCTAAAGTGGGAGGGGGCCTTTTGCTTCTTTGTGTTTTGTTCTTTCTTTCTTCTTATAGAAAGTCTCTAGTTCCTTGTCCTTCACATAGATCTTCAGGTGTCTGACACAACACAGCGTGGTGTACAGTTCTTCTCAGATCTTAATCTAAACTCAGCATTTGTCAGATCCTATTGACTTTAGGAATTGTCCCAAACCTTTTGGGAGTATGCTTTAATTTATCTTAATCATAAAATGCTATTAACAAATGTATTTTTATAATTATACAAAGATTTTTTTTTTAGGCTGTAGTCTAAAAACATTGCACTGGATTTATTTTCTTCTGTATTAACACTAGATTCAGTGAGCATAAAAGTTAAAGGTGCTCTATATTTTTAAAGTAAAATTATAAAGCTGCAAATAAGATTCCTTTAGGCTTATCAGCAATGATTCCATTAATTGCCTAGTAAAATCACTTTGGCGAAAAGACAGATAAAGGCAAAAATTCCTTTTTCTAAATGTTTGCAAGTTGGATCTTCTAGTGCATGGCTTCCTGCAGTCTGATGTTCCCTCCCTCATAAATACTTATGCAGAGATTTTGATTAAAAACTCTCATCTTTTGAAATGTCCTGCAGTATGCTGTGATGCACACAGGATGATACACAAAGTCTAGCAGCTGCATTTTGAAAAAGCAAATTAATTCTAAAAATCTGTTCAAACTGCTGTATGTGGAAGAAGCTGCTTCGTTAAAGCACAAAGAGGCTCAGTTGGACAAAAAAAAAAAAAAAAGGATCTAAGTAGTACAATCATTACTGCTGTAGCTGTGTTATTAACATCTTACTACCATGCAGTTATAACACATGTCATAGGAAGCAGGGCTTTTCAAGGACCTGCCTGGATTGCTGTAAGTTGCCCTCTTCCAAAGGCTGGGGGAACACAGGCATGCTGCTGGAGTAGTTCTCTTTAAACTGATCAACTGCATAAATGAAGATGACTTCAATCAGAAATGAGTTGGCCACAGCCACGTGATGGGAGCACCAAGCGGATTTTAGAAGCTGTAAAACCTTGCAGGTAAGTCTTGCAAGCTTCCTAGCATTGCATAGAAACAAGCATGTATTTCTGTGGTTTGTTGCTCAGAAATATGATTAAGAATGGCTAATTATAAAAAGACTGCTGACTAGCTGCAAATTTAGGCTCAAGACAGGAATTAGAATCACACTGCTCTGTGGTGGAGGAAGACAGAGATGTCTTAGCATCACTGAAGCAAAACTTCTTGAACAGGCATTAGAGTTTGATTTTTTTTTTTTTTTTTTTTTTTTTTACTGTCCAAATTACAAAAAAACCATACAGTGCACCTCCCTGACCCTTTCTGCTCAGTTTTCCATGGATTTTGTTTCTCACCTACCTGCCACAAGGACGAACCCCAGGGAGATGGCCAAAATCACCCACGGCAAAGAGCTCTTCATCTTGCCTTCGCTTCTTTTGAAGAATGTGAGTGGAGAGCATGTGTCTGCCTATAAGGGTGCGTGCAAATGATACAGCTATTTGTTTCCTAAAATAAACAGCCCAGCTGGCTAGCTTTGACACTGGAAAATGTGGCTAGGGGACTGAAACCAGTCATGTTTCATACAGAGAGACCTCTGTCTTTCAAAGGTGAATGGGGGTAGGGGCTGGCGCTATCACTGTGCACTTTTATTCTGTTAATCACCAACATGCAGCATTTTTGAGAACCAAGGAGTGAAAAAACACCCTGGTCTTTAGGGGCCAATTTACTACCACAATTTACAGGTGCTCTCCTACCTGAGATTGATTGTGAGTTAAAGAAATCACAGAATCACAGAATTGTAGGGGTTGGAAGGGACCTCCAGAGATCATCGAGTCCAACCCCCAAATGTCCAGATAGCCAAGGAATGGGAGTTCTTGCTCTCTGGTTTTGAGAAATCAGACTTCAGTCATTGCAGGGATAGTTTGACGTGCTAGGCTTCAGGATCAGAATCCTTTTTCCACCAGATGCTGTGCAACTTATTTTAAGAGCCTGACCTGCACCCAAGGCTTTCAGTCAAATCAGACAAGATGAGAGGTGGGAGGGGTAAAAGAAGCAATAGCACGGCAGGGGCAAAGCTGGGCTCTTCTTCCACGCTCTGCCTACTGCTTCTAGGACTCTCTTTCTTAGTGAATGGAGAAGGGGCTCTATGGGATGTGTGATACATAGAAGGCTCTGCATAAGGTCCCAGGCAACTGTCCCCCCAGTGAAAGGGGCCATTTTCAACTCCCTTTTACAAGGGATTTCAGACACTTACAATGAAATAAAAACTCCTTGCTTGTAATTTTATTTAAGGCAGAAGGGTGACAGAGCAAGATATGAAGCTAACAGGGCCATTCTTTGCTGGGTTTTATAGCATTGGTGTTTTGCAAATTTCTGCTAGAGCTGCAAGGTTAGTTTATTCCTGATTAATAGCAGCACACAGCAAATCCTGTGCTCCTCCAGCTTCTTAGGGAGCAGCTATGATGATATGCAGGCTTTTCACACTGCATATGCCAGTCTTGGCTCCCCAGGGCTCTGAAGAAGCTCATATCATTGGTAACATTGCTTCAGACCTTACTAGCCAGCTTCCTAAGCACAGACCTGTTCATAAAGCCTGGCAGCTGCATTCTGAGCTTCTAGTAAGGTGGTTGCATGATGCAAAGAGCTTTTGTGTTACATCAGCAGCACTGAAACTCAAGGCTTCCCTGGGGAGGGAGTGGGTGTCTGTGTGCAAGGAGGGCACTGTCTATGCTGTAATTGGTACATATCTCCTCTTTTAGCCAGGCTCCATCTGTATGGCGAGAAAACTTTTTCTTTCATCTCCTGCATTCCAGAAAGTAACTCAAATGGAGCACTGTGGAGTTTCTTTCTGAAGCAGGAAGACGTCCATCTTGTGCAGAAAGTTACAAATAAATCTGGCTAACCATAGTGAGGAGAGGTAGGGAGGGCAACATCTATCGAAAACACTGTTTTGGTCACTTTTTTTTTCCTTTTTTTTTCTTTTTTTTTTTCTTTTTTTTCTTTTTTTTTTTTTTTTAATCAAAGGAGAGATTTTTTGAACAAGAAAGGAAAATGGTGCCAGTAGAAAAAGCACATTCAAAAGATGCCTTTTCTGGCCTATTTGCATTGATAAAAATATGACAGATAAAATTCAAGCGGATGCATCCACAAGTATTTTAACACTTGAATGGAGAGACTGTGCAGATATCCTGCATAATTCTGATTATTTCAGTGTTTTTCTCTGACTGTGGGTGTTGAGTGTATCTGAATTTCAGTTGCTAAATCTGCACGTCTACATGCACAGTCTCATTAGTCTTTATTTGGTGGCTTGAGAACTGTTTTTAGTCACACTCAGCCACCTGCATTTCTCTGAAGATTTGTGTCTAGATTGTAAATTCCTTAGAAAAGTACTTATTTCATGGACTGTTACTTTTATGGATTATCTCCTTTTTACTGTGCAACACACTAAATAACCCAAAAATGATCTGGGCAAGCAGACATTAAAGAAATGTGGTAGCTGGGGAAAGGCCTGGCAAACCAGCAATCCGGGCTTGAATCCTGGGCTGAGTGGGGAGCTAGACTCCCAGGCTTGTTGCAGGGCAGAGACTACTGAAGAAATAATAGAATTTCAGCTAAGAACCAGCCTCATAGTGTCAGGCTCCCTGTACCCCCAGCTGGCCCAGGATGTGCTAAACTAGGATTTCCCAGATTAGAAGCTAGGTGGGTACCAGGATGTGTGACTGTGTGTCCTTGTGACTTTGGAGGTTCTCTCCAGTTTCACCAGAAGTGGATAATGGTTTCAGCAAGTCCTAGAGGAGATTTAAAAGTCTCTAGGTGATATTTCATTTGTGCTCATTAAAAAACAACAACAACAAAAACCCACAAACAAAAAACACCTCGAATCGAGAAACCATGTGTCAAATCCATGTAAGTCAGTGAGAATCTAAATGGAAGCTGGTCTGCTGTCAAAGCTTTGAAATTTGGAAGTGCTGACTAATAAACAGGGGGTGTTACATTGCAATTGCATGGAAACATTCAGGGTCTGGGACCCAGTGAAGGCCTGGATTTCTGGAAGTTGCATTTGCAAAAGTTATCTAGAACTTTTACCATGCAGGAGTTGGGTGGGATTCAAAAAGTTGTGGAACGAAGCAGGGAGATTACAAAAGCCTGATGGGCAGAGATGGCTGTATTTTAGAGGCCAGCTAACACAAAATGAAAAATTCTACCTAGGTTTGCCTAACAAGTTTCATGAATGTTATGTTTCACTTACCAGAATCAAGTTATTCTTATTGTCTCTTACACAGCCCTGTTAACCAGAGGAGGTGGTACCTGACAAGTGGCTCTGACAGATTTGAAAAATGTGTATTTATCTGAGGCAAACCATATCTTTGGTTTGTAAGAAAATACGGAATGTATTGACTCACATGAGACTATGTTAAAGCTGGAAGAAGAGACTGAGACTGCTCTGCAGTCAGATCTGCCAGAATCCAAATGAAGCACCGAAAAGTGAGTGAAGTGCACCCCCTTCTAGTTTCAGTTAACTTTAATGCTTGCCTGACATGACTTTTTCCACGAGAATGTGGATGTGGGTAAGTATAAATAACCCAGCACCTGTTCTGTGGCTAGAGAAAAGCACCTGTGCTTGTTTTGCACAGCACTTCTCTTCCTAGGATTGTGTAGCTGCCAAATTTATCGGACCTGGGGGTTTCCCAGACCATACTAAACTCTTTACTGTGCCTCCCTCTGCTCTTACAGCATGGCTGTCTGCATTTTTTTCAGTCCACTTGCATGTGGCTCAGCATTCATGTGATTTCCCAGTGATAAGATGGGAAGTTAGGCTAGGTGCTGTGTACCTGAGAACATAAACAAGCAGCCATACAGGATGTGAATGTAAACATCAGAGAATATAGGCAGCCTTAAAGACCTTCCTGATGAGGACTGGACATGTCTGTCTATAAAAGGGTTAAAAGGGTTGATCCAAGGAGCACAAGGGAAGCAACAGCCTCAAGCAGTGGACCCCGATCCCCAGCAATGGCTCCTGCCAGAAGATGCCCCTGCTCCAGGAGGGCAGCAGTGAAGAGAAGGAGACGGAGAGTCAATACGTGTCCCCCAGATGGGTCCAGGAAGGTTTTTTCACTTCTCCTCTCTGAAACTTTGACCTGGCTACAGAGAACCAAGTAACCAGAAGTTTCGGTGAGCAAGCACACAGATGTCAGATGTGCTATTTTGCTTTTTTTGTTGATGTCACAACGCGAACATAGAGTCAGTGCATTGGGATGTGGCTTTGCTTTTAGATGAAGGGAATCCTCTGGAGAGGAAAAAAAGGCACTCTGCTCTTTCCACACAGCATCACTCATTGCTGGTGTCTGCCAGGGTTGAGACAATCTCAGTGTGGTGCTACGACGTCCCCCAGCTCCTCACGGCTCTGTGTTACCCCCCGTGTGCTACCCCGATATGTGATGGCTGGTGCTTAGGGGTGAGTATAGAACTGCTCCACGCCTGCTGTGAGCTCATACCCGAAGATGCTCGGTTGGAAAGAACCATGTTTGGACTTGCGGCTGCACTCAGTTCTTCCAACCGCAGAACACCTTATCCGAGAGCCAGGCCCTCACGCTGCCTCCAAGCGGGCAGCGCCGAGCACGGCCACGCTCCCCGCCCTGCCACCGGCCTCCCTTACGGCACGGAACTCGAGGCGGCCGGAACCAGCGGGACCGCGCCCGGAGTGGTGGGAAGGAGCGCGACGACGGCACAGGAAGCGGGCCGAGCGGAAGGAGCGCGACAGCGGCGCCGGAAAGCGGGGTCTGGAGCCGTTTCCGATTTCCGGCGTAGCCATGAGGACGCGGCGCGGCACTGTCCTGAGACCGCCACCGGGCATCGCCGACCGCCGCGATGCCGGAGAGGACGACGAGGAGGAAGTGCCCGGCGGAGAGGTGGGCCCCGAGGGCCTGGGAGACGAGGTGGAGGATTTTCACGAGGCGCAGTTTCGGGAGGTGATGGCGGCTCTGGAGAGCGGGCAGGAGGCCGGGGACAGCGAGGAAGAGGAGGAGGAAGAAGTACTGGGGCTGCAGCTGCCGGAGGAGGATGAAGATGATGATGATGAGGAGGAGGACGAGGAGGAAGGTGAACCTGGTGAGGAAGCAAGGGGAGTTGAGTTTTATCTCGACCGCAGTGCGGAGGAGGATGAGGGAGATGAGGAGGAGGAGGAGGATGATGAAGAGGAGGAGGAGAATGAAGATGAGGATGAGGACCTGTCCATGGAGAGTGATTTGGAAGAGCGCAGTAAGGACACTGATCTCCCCCATGAGCTGTCCTGGGGGCGACGCAAACAGCTCTACTACGACACAGACTATGGGAGCGATGCCCAGGCTAAGGGCAAACGTAGCCAGCAAGATGTTGATGCTGAGGAGGAGGAAGAGGAGCAGGAGGCTAAAGTGATCCAAAAGCGGCTGGTGGAGGACTTGGGGGAAGATGATTATGGGCTGGATGTGATCCAGGGCTACCTGACGGAGCAACAGAAAACCCATGATAGCAAGGGGCAGAAGATTGTCAAGGATTTGCAGGCCCTTTCCAAGAAAGAGCAGCTGAAGCTATTGAAGCAGGAGTCTCCTGAACTCCTGCAGCTGATTGAAGACTTTGAAGTCAAACTGATGGAGCTCAAGGATGAGCTGCACCCGCTGCTGCAAATGGTAAAAAATGGCACTATCCCACAGGGGAAAGGCAGTCGCTATTTGCAGACCAAGTATCAGCTCTACTTGAATTACTGTGCCAACATCAGTTTCTACTTAGTTTTAAAGTCAAAACGAATGCCAGTTCATAGTCATCCCATCATTGAACGACTGGTTGCTTACAGAAATATCATCAATGACCTAGCTGTGATAGATCAAAAGTTATCCTCACAGGTTCGCCTGCTTCTGAAAAACTATTACGATAAGAAGGAGGAAAAACTCCGGGAGCGGAAGAAGTTTCCAGTGCTTCTTCAACCAGTTGCTAAGAAAACCAAACGAAAACGTGAAACTGATCTTGCTAATGGCCGGCTTGTTGCTGAGGAACTGGCAGATGAATCTGATCTGGATGGAGAGGCTGCGCTAAAATACTATAAGATGATGGAAGAGAAATTGAAACTTAAGAGGAAGAGAACTGAAGAACAGGAAACACTCGAAGAACCAGTGACAGAAGAGGATCCAAACCAGAAGAGAGGTGTGACTTACCAGATGATCAAGAACAAAGGCCTCACTCCCAGGAGGAAGAAGATTGATCGCAACCCCAGGGTCAAGCATAGGGAGAAGTTCAGGCGAGCCAAGATTCGCCGGAAGGGTCAGGTCCGAGAGGTTCGGAGGGAGATACACAGATATGGTGGGGAACTCTCTGGCATTCGTGCTGGAGTTAAGAAGAGCAGAAAGCTTCAGTGAAACTTATTTCTCTCTGTTTAAGAGAGCTTCAAGTAAGAGTTCTGAATGCAATAAAATTTTTGTAAAAGATACTCTCTTGGTGTTTGTTTTGTTTTGTTTTTTTAATCCTTGAGTGGGAGTTCTCCTTTGAGAGTTTTTTGTGTGCTCGTTTGCTTCTTTTATAGGAGGATGCTTTTCGGAAGGTGCCATCTCTAGAAGTAGTACAGGGTGCCTTCCTCGTTTTGCCTGCTTGTTAGTGTGTTTTCCTCTATTGGAATGACCTGTGCTGTGAATATGGCTTTGAGAGGCTGCAAGGGTTGTGTCAAGCAAAGGGATGGATGTGGATCAGACAGGACTTGAGGGCAGCAGGAGAGAGATGGAAGGTCCTCCAGAGGGTAGGCTGAGAAAAGAACTCGTGGCGGCCAGAACCAACGGGACTGTGCCCAGAGTGGTAGGAAGGAGCGCGTGGCTATCACTGCCAGCATCTCCTTACTGTGCTCTCCTGGCCCATAGAGCTGAGGTATAGAGCTGTGGGGTTAGATATAAATGGTTATGGTATTTTCTCTTAATTTATGCTCTGATTAACTCGTTCTCATACATGTAAGAATTAACTGTTACACTCTCCTGGATATTCTTTCTTTAGTAATTAAGCAGAGGCTATTGCCTTAAATTGCATATGACCTGAGAAACCATTTCCCCTTCTTGAGAATTCAGTGAGAAGCAAAGTGAGGACTCCTCTGGATTGCGTAATTAATTATTCATCAACCATAACTACATTAGCTTAATCTATGATTAATTTGCTAACTGTTGCTTGCTATTACAGATCTAACACAACATTGATACAGGAGAAACAGGTAAGAAGTACTTTTATTTTCACCTTATAGTTAGTATGATGTTATTAGAGAAGCCAAACTATGAGTATGTGAACCCATGACAGGCTAGGTGCTGTATTTAAAATATGCAAGCAGTGCTGAATTTCTGCATACAAAATGCATTTCTATAGGGTTTGATGCAAACCATTCTATCTTAGGCCTTTTCCTGCCCAGGATCATGCTTTCTTGCTGACTGCAGAATGTTTTGTTATTTTTTTTTTATAGCTGTTTGTTAGAGGTGAAAAAACATCAGACACTAAAAGTATGGAAATGGAGGTAAGGAGACCTTTTATAGTCTTTGTATATCCTAAATCCGTGGGGTAAGAGCTATGCATGGCAATGTCAGAGAGGATTTCAGTGGGCTCAAGATTGTAAGTTCTGCTGGCTTCGTTGGTCCTGTATTTGTTTGCCCCCTGCTGTTCACAGGCCAAACAGCAGTTCAGTACTGCTGAATGATCAAAACCAGAGCTGCTCCATTGAAACAGGTTTTTACTGCAGCTCATTGTGAATTGACTCCCCTCCCCATGTAATTGCCCTGGAGGTCTTTGCCTGCCTGCAGAGCTGTGGTGTTTTGTACCACAGGAGGTAATGGAAACTAATGAGGAGTGTTGATGGCAGTGGAGAAGTAAACCTTGTCATTTTTGATCAGCACTGAGACTTGTCTGTACTGTTAGCAGGTCTGTGTGTGGGGAGAGGAAGGGTTGAAAGTATGTGCGGGAGAAAGGATTCATTTCTCATGACCTGAAGTCACAGCAGTGAGTGTTTTAAGATTGAAATTGCCATCTGAAGCCCTGCAGCTGACTTCTCTACAGAAGTTTAGCCACTCAGGTTGGGGTACTTGCTGAATCTTCATTCAGTGAGTGTCACCAATGCAAACATGAGGCTTTCTTGAAGAGGTCACTGAAAATACCTTTTCATTTGAGCAATGCTCTTGCTGACATCATGGCTTTGGGTAAGACGTGTAATACTTACTCTTTCATACTGTAAGCAGCAATCAACAATGTTAGCTGCCTGCTGTTCCCAGAGAAAATGCATGGCTTTGAGTGGGTAATCATGTTAAATGTGCAAGTCTGCTTCAGTATGAGAAACAAGTCTAAGATGTACCATGGAGGGAAACAAGTGCATTTTCCCAAAGTACGTCATTCTATTGACTCTGCACTGGGCTGACAATGGAGGCCACCACTGGCAGTGCTGAGGCTTTGGGAAGAGGTCAGTAAAAGGTAATATGTTAGGGAAAAAGCAGCTTTGGTGGTAACAGATGTTATAGGGGATGTGAAAAATGTCCTGCGGAGAAGCTAACCGATCTCATTACTACAGCATCTGTTCATGCACATTTCACACTTGGTGTGAAAAAGAGAGGCTGATGCACTTCCATAAATTGGCAGATAAGCTGCAAGTATCCTTCGTGGCTTTGTATTCCCTTGAAAAGCTTTAGACATCTGGGAAGCAAAATTCTGGCAACTTCCATCTGAGCAGTAAATAAGGGATATACATTGTGATATTCTTACAGGCTTGCTTTTCCAGAAACATTGGGGTTAAGGCTCAAGGCGAGAGCAGACAGTGCATGTCAGCGTGCCCACTGCAGGCAGCCAGCAGATGGCACAGCGTGTCTCCCAGGACCACTGCACCAACCCGTTTAAATGAAGATTAAACACGGCATTTTGTTCAGTTGGTTGGCTCAGAGATTGGACAAAGCCATAAATACTCCTTTTCAGTACGGCTGTGTGTATGAGTAATCACAACTGTGATTATTACCGTGGGAGGGAGAACATCACAATGTTGCTCTCATAAATGCTTTTTGGAGGTATGTTTTGTGCTGATGTGAAATCCTTGATGGTGGTTAGGTTTTCAAGACCCCTATAAAAACAGATGCATGTGAAACATGGGAAGGACTGTAGGCGATAGTCAGGAAATAAGAAGTGGAGTGAATTGGTGGTTAAAGCACCATTTTTTTGTTCTTTCATCCAGAGTAAGCCTTTGGAAATTGGAACTGAACAACTACAGCAGCAGAGATGGACAGTGCTTTCTGCGTCACAGTGTGAATTTGCTGTTCACACAGGGTAAGGAAAATGCGTTTAACGACTCAAAAGGAAATAGATTTGCTACTGCCTTCATTTTGCTTTTACAGCTGTCTTCCATTGTGTGCCATCAGCAAGAGTTTGGACGTGATTTTACTCTGGCTCACAGTGTCAGTATGCATCTCAAAACCAAACGTCCTGTTAAGGCAGCGGGCACACAGTGTATGATGTGGGGCAGTGCTGGAAGGCAGCCCCCAGCAGGCAGATGTCTTCGGGGCTCTGTGAGATCAAAAAAAGGGAAAAGTGACGCGTTTCATCTTCACCTCAGCTTCCTGAGTGCGGGCTGCTCTAAAGAGCTGACAGTCTCATTCTTTGCTGCTGCTGCCGCTTGCAGCCCCGCGCTGGGACCTCCTGCTGGAGTGAGAGCCCCCGGGCACAGCCCTACGCCCGTGGCTGTATAAGCGGTAAAGGCGACATCTGGGCTCGGTGTTGTCACCTCTCGTCAGAGGATCGGGAAACGCCTTTCCCAGTGCAGTCCTGCCCCCTGGCAGGCCGGGCGCACGCAGAGCGAAGGGCGCCGGCCCGTTGCACAGATAAGTTCCCGCGGGTGGGAGCCCGCCTTCTCGGGCGCCGCTCACGCGCTAAGTCCCGCCTCCCCCTGCCAGGGCTCGGGCCGGCGAGTGCAGCTCCGCACCTCCGGGGCCGCCACCGCCTCCCCGCCCCTCGCACGCGGAAGGCAGGCGGGGCCGCGCGCCGCCTCCCCTCACGCGGCGGGGGAAGCCCGCGGCGGGGTCGGCTCCGGCGCTCCTTCCCGCCCGGGGCGGGGCCGGGGGTTCGGGGCGGCGATGGCGGAGGCGGAGCGGGCGCCTCTCTTGCCGCCGCCGGCGGAAAGTTCCCGGGACGGGGCCGGGGTGGGAGCCGAGTCGCCTCCCGGCATGGAGCGGCGAGCCGAGCCCGGCCCGGAGGAGGCGGCGGTGACAGAGGAGGAGGACGAGGCGCGCCCCGCCTCGCCGCCCTTCTTCCTCCTCTACCCCGGCCATGGAGGCGCGGCCGCGCCGCACGGCGCGTGGAGACCCCCGGCGCCCCGCGGAGGGGCCGCGCTGCCCGTGCTGCTGCTGAGCTACCCGGGGCCCGACGGCGCCGCGGCCCGTGAGTAGCGGCGGGGCCGTGTGGGGAGGTGCCGCGGAGGGGCCTTTGTGAGGCTGGGGCGGGGTGCCGGGGCTGCCCCGCGGTCCGCAGGCGTGAATTAGCAGTCGGTACCTCGGGCTCCTGTGACGGGGCGTCCTTCCCCAAACTCGCCCGTCCCCCGAGGCTGCGGTCGTGGCCTCGCCGCTCCCTCGTGCGGGCGGGTCGGCGCCGGGACGCGGGGTGCTGGCGGGCGGGTAACGCTGGTCCTTCGGCTCGGCGCCGCCGGCGCTGCGGGAGCCGCAGGTTTCTGTCCCTCTCCCGAGAAGCGTCGTGTGGCCCTTCGAGACCTCGCAGCCCGTTTGTTTTGGAGAGAGTATCTTTGTGCTGTTCTCTTTTTGAAGCTAATGCACTTTATTTAGCTATTACTCAGCAAAGCTATGACCGCTGAGACCAAAAGTCGATTTTTGTAACAGGGAGCAGCTGAAATGATTTCCCTTTGTTTTTAGTTACAGGAAGAGCCCCTGCTGCCAGCTGCTGCCTGCCCACCCTGCTCGGCTGTCATTCAGGCCGCTAACTTCCTGTCAAAACCTTCCTTTTTACACACTGATGCTTCCTAATCAGGAAACCTTTCTTCGCTGTAGTTGTGTGATATGTGTGTGAGGAGGGATTGAGCTATTTGAGGTGAAGAGAATCTCTCGTGCGCTTAAAAAATGTATTTCAGCTGCCTGGGGAGGTTGTGAATGCCCCATCCCTGGAGGTATTCAAGGCCAGGTTGGATGGGGCCCTGGGCAGCCTGGTCTAGAATTGAATGTGGAGATTGGTGGCCCTGCCTGTGGCGGGTTGGAGATTCGTGATCCTTGAGGTCCTTTCCAACCCTGGCCATTCTGTGATTCTGTGTTTAGTCTTTATTATGGTACTTCATAACGTTCAAAAACGCTGAATTCTTCTGATTCCTTTGTGGAGGGTCTGTGCAGATGTGTGGAGCTGAGGCACTGAGGTGAGCTTGTTTGCTCAAGATCTCCAGGAGTTAGTGTACAGCCTCGCCACTGAGCAGTGCGTCGTCCTTTGTGTTGGTGTTACAGCGCTGGCTGCCTGCATAAGCTTTGGGAAAAGCCCTAGGAAAGATGTACAGAAACTCCCTTGCGCTTTTCTGTCTCAGAAGTAATAGCTGCCTGCACAATATCAGATGTTGAAGCCCACTCAGTCATAGCTGTGTCTGAACGGAACAGGAGCCACAATTTATTTGCCTGGTGTCATGGACTGTGCTCTGTTTCTTCTGGCACATGTTTTGTCTGCAAGCCAACTTTCTCATTGTGCCTGTTGTTATGTTTTGGTTCTCGTGTCTCTGGAAAAGTGGGCGCTGCTCCTAAGTTCTGCCTATCCACTTGCTGCTTCAGGACTGATGTTAAAGCAGTGGTAGAGCTTGGCTCTGGAGGAGAAAGGAGTTTGTTTTAGTGCTGACCTTGCTTTTGGCTACCTGTAGAGTATGTGGCCTTGCAGATGGTGTCACTCTCAGCACCTCCTCTGAATGGTAGTTCTTCTGTGTGGCTCTGAGACGTGGTGTCAGTAACAGTGGTCTGTGCTATCAGGATTGCTCTGCCTGTGTTGCTGGGGAAGGCCATGGCTGGCCTGCAGACCCTGTGCCACAGGCTCTCCTTCAGTGCCATGAATGCACATTTCCATGGCACGTGACTCTCAGTGTTGACTTCTTTTGCTCTTTGTTCTGCAACCAAAGTAGTCGATCATGTCTGCTTCCCTTGATTCTTCAGTGCTCCGGTTATTTTTGGAGTTAAGATAAGCTGAGGAGTGAGAAGAAGGCTATTTTTGCATCTTGTGCCTGGATTAAAGATGTGACGTACTCTGTGAAGACTAATCCCTCTCTACTTAGCTGTAAACTGAAAAGATTTAAGTGAAAGGTGTTTCCTGCTTAGATCATGAGTTCTTCTCTTCGGTGTCATTTCCATAAGTTGCAATAAGAATAATGTCTTTGTATTGATATTTGCCTCTTAAAGCGGGATAGTGACTAACGCAGTGGGGAGGCAATATTGCAGAATATTTTGAAAGTTTATTTGAAGTAGTGTTTATTTGAAGTAGGTTGCAGAAGCTTTTGATGCCAGCAGCACCTGCTTTCTTGATACAGATGGTTCCAATCAGAGAGAGAATAAGAGGAAGACTTATGCTGAGCTGTAGTAAATACTCAGAATACTTCTTAAATGCTGTAAAAGCCACTTGATTATGCTGCCTTCCTTGCTCCCACTCAAAGCCTGCCGGAGGTATTTGATTCCTTAAATCTCTGTACTTCACAGTAATAAGAGAACAAAGTTTGTCACTTGTTCAGGAAACAGATTCTGATCCCAATTTCCAGTGGTCACAGCTGGCACAGCCACTGAAAGGAAGGCGGGGCAGCTGGTGGTGTGTTGGTGCAGGCTGAAGTCAAAGGGGAGGAGAGAGAGGTTGCATGAGAGCAGAAGTTGTGTTCTTGGATCTGCCAGCAAGAGTTTTGCATATCAAGGAAGAAAATAGAAAGACCAGAATTGTTTCACATAAAAGTGTGGGAGCTGCCTTACTGGACTGGAATGACAAGCTGTCTGATCTTATGCATCAGTCACAAACATGCTACCTGCTTTACAAAAACATGCACAAACTTGCTTATGATTCATGCTTATCTTATGCTGTGGTATGAAAGCTGGTGTTTCATCATAATTTTTTAATCTTGTCTGCGTGGAATTATCTGCTCCTGTACTCTCTCTCAAGATGATGAGCAGCTGCTCAGAGCCCTGTGGTATGTCTGAGCTGTTGCCGTCAGGTAGTTTCCTTTTGACAGTGCTTCCAATCTGTGTAGTGTTGATAGCTTTTCTTTTTTTCTTTTTTTCTTTTTTTAAATATGGTTCAGTGGTCTCCTGCGATTTTAAATAACCAGAAGTCATGCAGTCATCTGAAGCAGTAATCTCATCTGCCAACGCTGCCGTTTTGCTGTCTGGCTGTTGTGCAGCCCCTGTGCAGCCATCGGGGGGGGGAAGTTCTCTGCTAAGGAACGAAGGTCGGGGTGGTGGCAGGTTGGTTGTGCCGGCGCTAGAAGCACAAGGGCTCAAAGGTGCCCTCAGGAGTCTGAAAGGTGGTTTAGGGGATTGGTTTGTCATTGTTTAGACCTTTTTTCATTTTAAAAGCTGAATAAATTGGAAATACTCTCCAGTACAACTGAGATTTGAAACGCTGCTGGATGGTGGAATGGTTTGCTTTCAAACTGTGAAGTGCTAAAATTCAAACATATTTGCCAACTGCTGTGTTTTGTAATCTGGCCAGAGCCTCTATCCTGCTTTGCCAAAGTGTGGTTAGTACTAGATTTTTCTAGGACTGCTCCAAGCATCTGACTTGTTTAAGGTTCAGAAAGAGATCCTTCATTGACTGACCTCCCCTTCCCTTATAACCTGCACTTGACCATTCACTGAACCCAAACCCTCCTACAGCTCCAGCGCTTGGCATCAAGTTGTGAGGAATTCTTTTTCAAAGGCTTTATGAAAGCTACAAGTACATGATACTGTTGTTTTATAAGATTCTTTGTTGCTTTATAACTCTGAGACCCAGGGTAGGGGTAGAGGTTTCATGTCCTTTTTTCTGGGGGGGGGGGGGGAAGATTCGATAGATCACACAGGATAGCTCTTGTGTTGCGGGGTTTTATTGTTTTGTTTTAGTAAAATCAGTTACAATCAATCAGGTTTTCAGCATCTGCGGAGACGTTTTGGTGTTGTGCTTCAAGGAAATATAACTTTTATTGAGGTGAGGTAGCTGTTTCTTCTAGTCTAGCAATTGTTCAAAGTGTGACAGGTGATATATTCTGTCTGTGTTGTGTGAGGTGTGCTCATGAAACAAAATATTTCAGAAGCAATATTTTGATTTACTTTCATAAAATCGTGAAGGCTGGGAAAGACCTGTAAGATCACCTGGTCCAATCCCATCCCACTAATGCCCACTGACCACAGCCCTCAGTGCCCCATCTCCATGGTTCCTGAACACCACCAGGGACGGTGACTGCACCACCTCCATGGACAGCCTGTGCCACTGCATCACTTCAGTTTTCCTTGATTAAAAATCCCTGTGCAGTATTTAGAGCAAAAACGTTGCATAAGGAAAGCCTGAAAACACACCTGGGCTGAAAAGGGCGGAGTGGCTGCTTTTATCTCTTCATGGTCAGAAGAAGCAGATGGCATACAAGGAAACCAGTAGAATAATACCTAAAGAAACTTCTGCTGTGATCATTCTGTGTGGGTCATTTGTCAGTGCTGAAGCCAGTGGAAGACCATTGTTTTGAAGTGGGAGCTGCAGGGTTGCACCCAGTGTTATTTGTAGTTACAATTGACAGTTACATACATCAGTTTACAAAATAGCTCGTGGTAATTTGTTGACTCTTAAGAGTTTATTCTGATGATTTGCTGTTTGTTTGGACTGCTTCAGAAAGCAAGAGCAAAGGGCACAGTGTTCTGTAGCTGTGTAAGACAACTTTCACTGGTTTTTGGACTAGTGAGATGTGAGTGCTGAAACTGGAGCTTGTTGAGAGGACATACAAGTATGATATGAGCTAGTGTGTCAGCATGTGATATCAAGCCCATTCCTTCTTAGACAGAGGGAACAGTAGTAACTGTTGTTATCTGTCATGTAATTCTTCTTTCCATCACTGTAATAACATGCTGCGTGGCTTTTTCTTTTAGTGTAGTGGGGAGAAAGAGGTGCTGAGTGAGAATGCTGTGTGCCAAGCAGGAAGTTTTCACTGGAAGCAGCAGCTTTCTCTTGCTTGGTGGAAAAAACAGTGAACTTTCTGTGGTTTTTTTTTTTTGTTTGTTTTGTTTTTTTCTCCAGTTTCATTTTGAATTTTTGATATACTGAGTGCTTTCTTAAAAAAATAAAAAAAAAAAAAATAGCTTTGTGAGTTGGCATTTGGATTTCTGCATCGAGGGATTGTTTTTTGTTTTATCTTTATTAGAAATGGATATGTTTTTTCTGGCATTTCTTTAGGGAAAAGTATACAGTCTGTAATTGAGGTCCTGTGAGCAATCATCCCTGTGTTCCCATCGATGTGCTTTGTTGGTGAACAGTCAGCTTCTGCTCACTTCTTTGGGTGGGTGCTGGGGACGAGCCTCCATTTCAGATGGATGCTGCCCACCTACTCTCTGCCACATACTGGAGCCACTCAAGAATAGAACCGTCCCACAGCTCCCGGGAGCGGAAATCCTGCATCATGTTGCTGGCTGAATAGTGACTGAGGATAAGAAGGCTCTCAGTGGGCTGGCATGGAGCAGCGCTGCCTTCCGTGCCCCAGAGATGGGATGTGTGGGCCGAGGCATGGAGGAAGTTCATCTGGGTGCACGGGACTGCTGTTTGGCTCTTGAGACACTGAGAGCCCGTTTCTGTGCCTGCTGAGAGGTGCTGCTTCATCCTGAACTTCACCTGAGCAATACCTGCTTTCAGCTGATGCTTTTGAAGTTCTGAGATTGTTGCATACCTCCATATGTTTGTGTTGTTCCTCACTGTTCTCCGGTTGTGCGAGTGCCCTTCTCAAACATCTTAATCCTACCTTACTGAAGTGCTTAGCTGTAGAGCTCTTTTTTTTTTTCTCGTTGTTTCCCGAGCTGATAAATCAGTCCTAAAATTTCTCTATGCATGGGAAATCTTAGCTCAAAGGTACCACATGAGGGGGTTGCACAACAAAAATAGAATGGAACTGCGCACCTGCTGTGAAAACAAAGGTACTTACTTCACTCGTGCAGCGGCATCCAGCGCATGAGAGGAATACAGATGTCTCTTTGTATTCCTTGCACTGCTCTTTGTAGTACGGGGGCGGCTGATGAGAAATCCGTGCTGTGCTGCTCGGAAATTGCCCAGCAGAGCCTGATGAGAAGCTGCTGGGGATGATGAGACCTAATTGCCGTCCCTGCATCAGCAGCGCCTATAAAGCATCCTGGGAATTGCTCGCCCCACGCTCAGAGCAGCTGGTCACATGAGCTTGAATTTTCAGTTCAGTTCATTAGTCAGCCATTTTGGTCAACACCCTGCTTACTGCGCACAACCAATCCTAGCAGCACTCGCTGCCCTGCCTGAGCTGGCAAGAAAGGCACCAGCAGCTTCATTTCAGCAAACCTGGAGATCTTTTTCTACGTTCTTCCTTTGTTTTTGCTTGGGTAGCCATCAGAGGAAGCCCTTTTTTTTTTCTTCTTCCTGCATTTTTTTTTTCTTTTAATATTTTTTTTTATCTTTTTTTTTTTTTTCCATCTTTGATGCAGAAGCCAGGTTTCCTGTGGTTGCTTAGGATCAATAGCCTTTAGCATTATCTGAAGACAACGACAGCTGACGAAGAGGAGGGAGGAACAGACGAGCGTGAAGGAGCAACGTTTTTACCTTGCTTTATATATGAAAGGGCCAAAGCAGTCTGTGCGATCCTGAGCATATCTGACCTATAATAGCAAGGTATTTCTTGTTTTCTTCTTCCAAAAGCCCTTCTTCTTAGTTCTTTTTTCCCTGTTGTTGTCGTACCAGCTGAGTCATCATGTCTGCTCTGACGCCTCAAAGCGACATGCCAACCCCCACCACCGACAAGATCACTCAGGCTGCCATGGAGACCATCTATCTTTGCAAATTCCGAGTGTCCATGGACGGAGAATGGCTCTGCTTGCGCGAGCTGGATGACATCTCGCTGACCCCCGACCCAGAGCCTACCCATGAAGGTACGGTCCAGTTTGCTGCCTCGGGATCCCTGCAGCCGTCGCATTGTTACCGCTGCTGCAAGAGTTGGGAGGGGGTGTCTCCAGGATGAGATGCTCTTGTCCAGCCTGCAGTACCTGGAAATCGTGTGATGTACCAGAAAGCCAACTCAGTGCTTCTCACTGCTCTTGTCTTTTGTAATCCGCCCTTTTAACAGAGACGGATCTGTGCTTTCTTTTTTTTTCTTTTTTTAAATGTATCAGGAAAGATTGGGTTTGTGTCTCAGGAAGGAATGTACTGTGATGTGTATTCCACAAAGCATACTGGTAGCATGCTGACTTCTGTCTGCATACGGTCAGTGGGTAATTTTTGGAAAGCCCCAGGTGATTGCACAGCTGTGCTTATTGTCAGGTGATAATGCCACCATGAGTCTTGCCCCTTGCTTCTGTTGAGCATGCTGCTGTTTATTATAGCTCAGGAGCCTGGAATGTGGAGGTATAAGACATCTTGCTTTTTATTGAGAATAGCTTTGTAATCTGGGCTGATGGTGAAAACAATTTAATACCGGGTCACGTGAAGTGAGAACTGAAAGCTTTGTGAGACAGAAATGGAGAAGACAGCCACCCACTGCATCTCCTCCTTGCCCTTGGTAGGGCAGAGTTTCTGCAGAAATTGATTGTAAGATGGTCTTGTGCTTCCAGAGTTACTTAGCATCAATACTGCTGGGTTCTGAGTGACGCATGGGGGACGCTGAGCATCTTTCAGTCCTGCAGTGAGGGAATTCCATCTTTGCACTCCAGGCTGCTTTCTGTTAATAGTTAAGTATGATTCCACCAAGTAGCCTTGATTGGCCCATTTGATGGGGTTTGTCAAATCAGTAACATCTTTCTCTACTGTTGTCTTGTGGATGCAGCAGTTTAAATTGTTCTGTGAATTTGGGCTTTAAACTTAACTGAGCAGCGGCAGCTGTTGGGTTTGGATTTGCTTGCCAAATGGGGGATTAGAGAGGGATTTCAAAAGCAGAGGCTGACATTCCCTCTGAAGCACATCCCAGCATTTCGGTGAGGTGCTGTGGGCTCAGGGTGCAGCAGTTCAACTGACTTGCAGTTTCCATGTTCTTGTATGTGGCATGGACTTAGGCAGTCTTCTATGGTATTAGACTTCATTTTGTTTTGTTTTAACAGAGTCTTCTAGTGTTGATAGATTGATCTTTGTTCTCTCTGTCTCCTTCTTCCTCCGTCTTTCTGATAAACACTAGCCTCCCTTATGATTTGTCACTCTGGGGTTAGTAAATGACCTGAGCAGTCTAGGGCACTCTGGAAAACCTCTCTGTCACACTGCAAGTCTGTTAGTTAGGTCCTTGTTCTCATACGAGTCTCTTTCTCTCTCCTTTCCTCCTTACTTTAGTCAAGCTCAAGGCAGGATAGGCTTAGATAATTCCATCTACCCCGGTGCACGGCCTTAAGTTTTTCTGGATTACCTTTCCCAAATATATTGAAAATGTGTCTCTATAGCATACAAAGTGCACTCTTGTAGGCAATGAAAGCACTAATACTGGACTAAAGCTTCCCAAAGTACAAAAATAATTGTTTTAAATGCTCTTATTATAGGCAGTCTCTTGCAGGTACCAGAAGGGTTTGGTTGGAAAACAATATTTGCTTATTTCACTGCAATATTGATTCTAATGTCAAAAAAGAATAAAAAGAGAGATGTATGAAAATGACCTTTATGGAGATATTTATACATTTATAATGTAACGTTGCTTGTTGGAAGGGAGAAAGACTTGATCCAAATTATGTTATTAACAGAGATAAGACGTGTTCATAACAGGAAAGCTGACACAGCTTTATCCCTAGCATTGGAGCTGCTGTTACTGCATCAGCACTGCTCCTGTGTCCTCTGTGCGCGGGGATGAGGGGACAGGAAGACAGCTTGCAGATGTTGGGTGCTCCTCTGAGAGGGAAAACAAGGAGTGAGGGCTTGTTCTGTAGCTTCCCTGTAATTCTAATGTAGGAAGGTAGGAACTGAAGGAGAAAAAGAAAAAAAGCCCAGGAGTTCTGCCAAATGCGTAATGAGAAATTGTATTTTTTTCTTACAAATCAAGACATAAAATCGGGATGTAGTTCAGTCACGTATCTGAAAGAAGGATTCTGAAAGAAGGATTTAACCCCTGTTGCTGTCCTTCAGCTCTTGCTGCTTCCCAAAAGGTTTTGCCTTTGGGCTCTCTCCACTGATTTGCTGTGCCCTCTTGCCATCCTGCTTTCCTCCTCCTCCTCGCTGTCTGTACTCCTGCTGGGCTGCTCTCATGTGACATGTGGTGGTGACTCAGTCAGTGAATGAGGTTGGAGACCTGGGGACTGTGGCTTCTCCTCCTGGCTTCCCAGTTTTTTCAGCTGTACATCTTGCAGGCCTGACACCTTCCTGCTTTGCTTCACGTGGTCGGCTGCAGTGTGATGCTCTGCTTCTTGTTTTTAAAGATGCTTTTTTGTTGTTGTGGTTCTACCACAGTCAGTGCAAAACAAGTGAAGTAACTGAAAAAACTGGATTGCTGCTAAATAAAAAGCTGCAGTAATTTGTTTATTTTTCTTTCTAGTGAAAGCAGATTGTAAACAGGGATTAATTTTATTGCTGCTGCTTTTTTTTTCTTATTGACAGTTCGAGCAGGTTACTTAGGAAACGTGGTTTAAATCTGAAAGAGGAAGTTAAAGGAAGTGATTCTTGCTTAGCCTGGTTTTGTATCCCTCATCAAAACCCCATGTTTTAGTTCCAGTGAGAAAGAGACTTCAGATGATATCTCAGCAGTGCCAGCTCATGGCAATGCAATGCTTTGGGGAGCTGGAGGCCAGTGCTGTACTCTCTGCTTTTGCTCCAAGGGCTCCCCAAGCAGAGGCCGCTGGTGCTTGCTGTTCTCAGGGCTGACCTTGTTGCTCTTAAACAACAGTTCTGAATTAGGAACTCTGAAGTGTACTGTGCTGTGCACGCATCACAAGGTGGCGAAATGCGGCACAATTGGCTTTTGTACTCTTGTTTGTTTGTAACAGATGTAGTGGTTGTTGAGGCACCCTTAGAGACTGGGCTGGGAAAAAGTGCCTGCATAGACAAGATTGAACACTGATGGGAACTTTTAGAGAAGGTGCCAAATGGACCTGTACAGTTCTTACTGTTTGGTAGATTTCTATTTTGAATAAGCATTCTTCATGAGAGCTTCATGCTAGAGCAATGAAATCTTAATCCTCACCTGATCAGCTTCTAGTTGAGAGCAGAAAGAATGTAATAGCTGTGCGATCTGAAATTGTGTGCTATCAAGTGTTGCAGTATCACTTAAACAGAGCCGTAAAACCAACATCTGCTTGCAGCTACTTTTCCATCCTTCTTGCACGTTTCAAAATGGTTTAAAGAAGCAGCAAGATCTCATTAGCTATGTTTTTGTTTTGCAAATAAGTAGCTTCTCAGTGCTAAAGTTTGCATGCTGCGGGCTGTGAGAATCGCCTTATTTCAGGCTGGGGAGCTGCAGTACTCTTCAGTTTGGTCCAAATTGTGTGACACTCGCAGCCCAGCCTGGTACGAGCCCTCAAGTGTGGGGACTGAGGTCCTGCTATAAAACTGCACAGAGCAAAATGCACCTAGGAGGAAACTCTGGCAACTGTTTTGTTGTACCTTTTTTTTCCAGTGGTGTGGAATAGAAGCAAACTGCTGGGAGAGGTGGGAATGGCTTTAGGAGTTGTATCTTTTACATTATAAAACAAATCTCGTGTAAGCACCCTGCTGAGGGTAGCAGAGACCTTTTGCACTTTCAAAGAAACCGCATGAGTTTGGTTTTTTTTATTGTAAGAAAAGTACCTCTTCTGGTGGCAGAAACCCCTAAGCAGGGCAAAAGTTTGAGGAGGCTTAAAGAAGTGCATGGATTGCCAGATACTCCTAGGTCGTATAGCCTCCTCATAGGCATGAGCTAGAGACTTGATTTAATACAACAAATGTAAGGTTGGTTATGGGTAAGGTGTGTGAATTACGCTCTGTTAAGAATCACAGTCTTTTGAATAGTAGTTAGGCCATGTAATCCAGGCAGCACATAGTCTTTATTGCATTGCTTTTCACTGTCATCCTCCTGTAGAACAGGAAGGAGATGTCCTCCTTGCTGCATTTGTGCTGAATCCCATCACAAGCCAGGAGCTGCTGAAGGAAGGGCAGGACAGAGGCAACAGGACTCCAAACCAAAGGAAAATGAAGTTTTAAAGCTCTTCATGGCAATCAGTATTATATGCCAGTCCTCAAATGAATTGAAAAATGAATGCCCTGTAAGGTATAAGGACGAGGGTGACGTCAGCTCTAGTTCTGTTTTGATTTAAAGTTTAAACTTTTTATAATTCTTTTCCATGTTATAATTGGCAAATAGCATTCAAGAATTGTTTGCTTTTCTAAGCTTGCTCAGCCTAAATGAAGTGCAATGAGCTTGGGAAATATGGAGAAAGCTTCTTTCCCTGAGAAATAATTGGAAGCTGCAGAGAAACATTTTGGGTGCCAACCAAGATGCAAAATGAAAAATTGGAGAAAAAAAGTGTGTTTTCTTTTTCTTTTTCAGTGTGCATGTGTTCAAAATAGAATAGGCAATTTCCCATTGCAGTTATTCATGAATTTCTGCTTGGAAAAAGACTGACTGTGGAGAAACAGTAAATGATCTCAGTTATGTGCATGCAATTGCAAGGTACATACCTTGTTTATTGCAGTTTGTAAAGTCAGTGATGGCAACAGCCTTTAAAAGAAAATCATAACAGTGCTGTTTTTTTCACTATAAAATATTGAAGTCAGTTATTGCAATTGGTGATGAAAGCACAAGCTGTTGGTGCTGTAAGGTGAGGTAAAGAAAGCAGTTCAAAGGATCGTTAAGGTTGGAAAAGAGCACTATGATCATCCGGTCCAACCATCAGCCCAGGCCTACTATGTCCCTCAGCTCTGTATGGCCAGATGCTGGGTAAGATGCAGTGACTGGGAGAACAGTGGCAGTAGGAGCAGTGTGACAGCACAGGGATTGAGTCGGTGTGTGATGCATGGCTGGAAGAAGTAGATAAAAGCAACTGTTATCTGCAGAGAGCAGACTGCACCAGAGTCAGCAGCATCAGCTGAGAGCAAGCAGAGGCTTGCGGGGGCACATTGGTACCTGTGCATGCTATGTTCTCTCTTTTGGTCTCCTGCCCTGCAAAGAGAGCTGGGACTTGTGTAATTCTGTGGCCTTGCAGGCACGTGGCAGTGCTGCAGGGTGGGAGAATGTGTTTGGTAAGCAGTTTTGGTAGCCATTTTTCAACCTTCCAGTTTTGGATATAGCTTGCCCAGGCAGAAACTGCAGGCTGAAATGAATTGACTTCTTGTTTCTAGTGTACGCAGACTATCTGTCTCCATTTTTAGGTAGTAGGTTTTATTTTTTTTTTTAATATTATTTTATTCTGATCTATGTACAGTGGCCATTTCTGGTGGTTTTGGATCGCACGTTATTTCAGCATGATGCTGAACCCCTCTTTGGGTTGTCCCTTTTGTTGCTGGCGCTACATGAACTACCTGATTTGCAAATCTCTTGGAAAGAATTACTCATTACCTCTCTCTGTGCATACCTTTACTGACCAGCTTAATTATTCCTTATTAAATGTATTATTTCTCATTCCTAAGGCAATAAATAAGGGGATCGTGCAATGTAAATAAACACAACAATATGACTATAGCTTTCCTTCAGTGGTAAAGCTATTAGTTGTCCATGCAATGAAGGAAAATGTTAGTCTTAAAGAAGGAAGGCTAAAAGACATGAATACAGTCTGTCCTATTTCTGAGAAAACTCTTCCCTTGTGGGATGCTTTGGCCCAGGAGAAAACAAGCAAGTGTTTAAGGCAGCAGACTAAAAGTTAAAATTGGAGAAATAATCCTATAATTTACATTCTAATGAGTGCATGTGTCAGCATTTCTTCCACTCACATCCATCTGGCCACCAGCATGGATGGTGCTTCTTCCCTTTAGGGCATGATAAGGCATAACTGGCAGTGAAACTGTCCGTACCTTCTGGTTGTACTTAGGGTTGCTGTAGGTTTCCACTTACTGCTCAGAGGACCTTTGAGTGAATCTGAGAAGTGCTGTGGTTTGTTGATGAGGCACAGAGGAGTGTTCTTTCCTTCCAGAGGAAAAAGATCTCAGAGTGCTTTGGGTATTGGTGCTTAAATGAAAGAAGTGTGTTTGTGTACTGAGGGGGAGAAGAGGATCAAGACAGCTCCCCTTGTTGCTTGCCATTTTTCTTTGCAGTTTGGTTAGATTTAGTTCACTGTTGTCTCGATTCCTGAGTATGTTGTTTGGCCGTAATTGACTCATCAGCTCTTCTGTAGGTCTTATTTCCCATGTGTCAGCTGTTCTCACTGCTTTGCTCAGAGCTTTTGTCAGTTGAGGCAGATAACCAGGAGCAGAGGGGGTTTGATAGAAGTGCCCTGAGACAGCCTGAATGCAATATGGCTGTCTTTCCTGCTCTTGGCCTTTAGCTGATGTCTTCCCTACATATCACAACAACCGCTGTGGGCTACCTTAAAAATAACCTCTTTATTGGTAAGCAGAACATAGGGACCCCAAAACAAGCTGCATTTCTGTTTGTAAATCTTCAGCACAGTTAACGCTTTGTGTAAGCATCTGTACAAAAACTAGTGGATTTAGGTCAGGTTTCTCATAGCAGCCAAAATACTTTGTGTATCAGGCTCTGTTTTCACTTCTCAAAATTGGTGTGTTTTTTTTTTGTTTTTTTTTTCCTTATTGCTTTTCTGACCCGTTAGCTTCTCCTTATAGATTAATTAATGACTCTGTATGTCTGTACTCAGCTCTGGTGAGGCCACACCTGAAGCACTGTGTTCAGTTGTGGGCCCTCACTACAAGAAAGTCATCGAGGCCCTGGAGCGTGTCCAGAGAAGGGCAGTGAAGCTGTGGGGTTTGGAGCACAAGTCTTATGGGGAGCGGCTGAAGGAGCTGGGGTTGTTCGGTCTGGAGAAGAGGAGGCTCAGGGGAGACCTTATGACTCTGCAGCTGCCTGAAAAGAGGCTGTGGTGAGTTGGGGGTTCTTCTCTTCTCCTGGGTAACGTTGATAGGATGAGAGGAAATGGCCCTACACTGAGCCTGGAGTGGTTTAAGTTGGGTATATAGGACAAACTTATCTGGAAGTGTGGTGATGTGCTGGCACAAGGTCATGGTGGAATCACCATCCCTGGAGGTGTTCAAGAGACACAGAGATGCGGCACTGAGGGACGTGGTCAGTGGGCATGGAGAGGATGCGCTGGGGCTGGATTGGATGATCTGAGCGGTCTTTTCCAGCCTTCTTGATTCAGTGGTCCAGTGACTTCAGATGTGAACAGAACACATGGACTGGGAGGCAGTGTGTGTTGGGGAATTTGCAGTTCTTTTGTTAGGCTTACTGCAAATCCCAGGAGTTTGCTTGTAGGTGATATCCAGTACAATCTTAAGATGCCCTTCTCTGGACACGCTCCAGGGCCTCGATGACTTTCTTGTAGTGAGGGCCCACAACTGAGCACAGTACCTGAGGTCTGAGTACAGATATACAGAGTCATTAATTAATCTGTAAGGAGAAGCTAATGGGTCAGAAATGTTAAAGCTGGCAGTGCTCGTTGCACATCATTTCTTAATGAACGTGTTCTGCATAGGCAGTTTGAGGGAAACAGGTTAAGTTGTTGTATAGCTCGGGTCTATGAGTAGCGTTCTATAGTCAATGTGTAGCTGAGCATTTATTAAAAGACACATGTTCACTTGTTCAGATCTATTTAAAATACCACAGAGATGCTTCTGCTGCATATTTGGGAACTCAAGCAGTTTCCTTCTTTTGAGACACCTGTTACGAAGCACTGTAAAATGAATCTGATGCTTTTTTTATCCCTGCACTACCCACAGCATGAAAATCCACAGCCTTGGCTTCCCCTGCACGTAGTCAGCTTTTGCATGTAGTGTGTTGTTGTGACACTGCTTAGTAGTGTGGCAGCTTGTCACAGAGTGGTGTTACCTTTGGAATGAAACTTTTCTGTAATGGTGTTGGGGGCTGCCAGAAGGTGTAGGAGCATTGTATTGTGGTGCACAGCTGGCTGGGCTTCGGAGAGGTATGGTGTTAGTTGGCTTCTACTCCCAACCTTGTGCTAGGTTCATAATTTCAATCTTAATAATAATCAAGAGCTCTTTCTGTTTAATAGCAGTGTAATACACGAGTATACAGCTTCCTTGCTGTAGTGTGAAGCTGGATGTATCAGCTCCAGCCCTTGATGCTACTGGACTGACTCTTGTTTTCCAACCAGTTGAGATCTCTGTTTTGCTGACATTGCAGTGGTTAAGAAAATAACTTTAAAATGCATTATTCTTAAAATAATGGATAGGATTTTCATATTAATATATCTGTCATTAAAGTGCTTCAGTTTCTTCAATGCCTTTTCATTTGCTGCAGTGTGATACTCAGTTCCCCACTACTGCTCTTCCTGTGAATCTGGTTGGAGCGTGGCAGTTCTTCTATGAAAACTTCATCTGGGTTTAAACTTGGTATCCATGTTATCACTGGTGTGTTATCACCATCATACCAAAAGTATTATATTGATCTTAAATGTACTGTGAGGAGGAGCATGGGAGCCGTCAAGTTGAGGCTTTGTTTTTTTTTTCTTTAGGAAGATTTTTTTTTTTAATATTCTAGACAAGTGGAGAAAGCTGTACGTAGTAAAAGAAGAGATGAAATAAACGTATGCAAAGCCTCAGTTAAATGCATGAGGCAATGAACACAAATTTGCAAGGAGATGCTAATTCAGTCTGTTTCTTTTCCTCTAAATCTTTGCAAATACCATAGTGCTTCAGTGCCAGTGTAAATTGATGAATTTCTCACTAGAAAGAGGATGAGATTATTGCCGGTATGGAAAAAAAACAAAAAACAAAAAGCCAAACAAATAAAATTGAATCTGCAGTGGACATTTCATAGAATCATAGAATGGTTTGAGTTGTAAGGGACCCTTAATGGCCATCTGGTCCATCTTCCTGACAGTGAACAGGAGCACCTACAGCTACACAGGTTGCTCAGATCCGCACATTTGTTCGTAAGCTTTACAGGAATTGCTTGCTGAGGGTTTTGGTTTCATTGTTTTCTTAAATAAAAGTAAAAGCCTCCGTTTTTTAGTGTGAAGGAGGAGGCGATCATTCAGCTGTAGCTGGCAGTCACTAGAGGTTTCTTGCCCCTTTCTGTGAAACATTCAGCTCAGACCTGATGTCTGTGGGTTGGGGGTGGGGGGGATTGGACTGCTTGGAATTTGCTGACTTTATTTAGTTTGTGTATTTTTTTAAGCTGATGAGAAATAAAAATCTGTTCTATGTGTGAGCATCGCTATCTGTCACAGCTGTCATTGTACGTGGAGGTCTTGGGTGGCTGCTGGATGTGGAGTTGAGCAAAGATGGAGGCCTAGAGGAGCAGAGGTGATAAATGCTTGGCTTACATGGTGCCTATGTGGTACACTTAGAGAGGGGTTTGAAACTGCAAAATCACCAATGAGGAAGATGTGAAAGGTCTACTGATACCTGGCAATTGGCTCTTTACACGTTGCCAAGTTAATTGTTATATATACATAGATACATCTGTTCAGAGATTTTCTTTGCTATTTATGCTTGAGATTAAGGAATAAAGCCCTCAATATTTGATAAGAGAGCATTCACCAATGAATTTGATCTCAGTAGTCAGGTAGGGATTATGGGATGATCAGAATCTAATTTTGATCTTTACATCTGGTGGAAAGTGCTATTAAATAAATGATCACATGTGCACCTAGATTTTGACCTGATTTAATGTTAGAAATGTTAGAAGTATAGCTAGAAAATATTAACTTTATGGACTTGTGTATACAGATGTCTTACACAGGGTTTGCACAGATAAGGAATTATTGAATCACACAAGCATATGCAAAGGCAAAAGGCAAAGTAACCCATGGGCTGTATAATCTGTGGCATTCCAAAGGAGTTCAGGGGGGTATGGAAAAGTGCAAGAGAAATGTCCATTCACCACTGCATTGAGCTACAAAAAACTTCCTGAGACTGCAGGAGGCTTTAACACCTGTAATAAGGGACCAGAAGTGAAGCCATTGGCAGGGGGAGCATCACCAGTGCTCTGCAATTGCAATAGCAGGGAGTTTCTCAAGCAGAACTCTTAGCTGTGTGTAGGAAGGCAGGGGTCAGGAGGTCTGATTGCACTCATCCTCCCCCTCTTTGCCCCTAACAAGAGAAGGAGAAATCCCTGCTGAAGGAAAAGCAGTTTATCAGTTTTGTGGGTAAATTGCCAGGACACAATGGAGGGTTGTCTTCTACTGTTCTCATTATTGCAGTAATGCTTATTCATAAGGGCAGAAGGGAATCATTGGACCATGAAGAAAACTGGTGCAAAACTGATTTCTGAAAATCATCTTTTTGAATAAAACAGTTTCTGAGGATAAGATGATGGCTGGTCAATAGTATTGCAGCATAAGAGGCTTTTGGGGATCAGCTGAATTACTGCTCACAGTGGTATTTTGGTGTTTTTCTTTAACTGTAGTGACGGTGAATGCACTGCTTGTTTGTTAGCACCGAGTCCCGTGGCAGAAGGAGGCTTAGCGATAGGTTTTCTGTGGGAGGGAGGAGGTCCTAACAGGATGTGTACTTTGCTCAGGACTTCGGCATGGTTGGTGTGTGAAGGGGAATAGAGCCTTTCTTGTGGTTTGGACGTTCACCAGTTTTCAGATTAGCGCTCAGGAGAGCAGGCATGTAAGTAAGGAGCTGGAGATAGGCAGGATTCGGATGTCTGGGGCTTTGTCTGTCTTTGTGGGTTCAAAGGTAGGGAATTAGTGGGAGTGCTGAAACAAGTTCTCCCTGTCCTGCCTGATCCTCTCCCAGGATACCTGCCTTCTCCCCGTGCCTGCCAGCCACCTGCAGGCTCCCAGTGAGGAGAAAGGGTTTTTTTCTGATCAAGGCTGCAATGAATCGAAGTTGCAATGACAGCATGAAACCGGTGACCCAAGACTGGGCTGAGCTGGATCACCTCTGCACCGTTTTTCATTTGTTGTAACAGAGTTAAGAGTTCCACTAAAGCCTATTTAAAAAATTCTCGGTGGTGTTTTCCTGAAATGTGCAGAGCTTGCCATGCTTGCTTTTCTGCGTAGTTGTATTTCTTATCTTGGGGGTTCTTTTGGGAGCTGGGTAGGAAAAAACTGAAGCAAATGCTGATGTTGCATAAATACCAAAAGTTGAGTGCTTTGATCTTCTAAAAAAATAATGTTTTTCCTTTTAGGATGTGTTTTATTACAACATTGATTGTCTTAATGAAAAAAAAAAAACAAAACAAGAACCCAGCAAAATTTTTCAAGTTCTATTGAAGGCTGCCTTAATTTGTCTTGAGCTAAAAAAAAAAAAAGCTTCTCTGTATTGCTTTGTGCAGACTAACAAACCCTTTTGTCTTGCAAATTTCTTGCTAATATGAACTGAGTTTTGTATTATGTGAATCTCCCTTTCAGTTATCCTTCCCTTGTACCTTGATTTTGAATCTTTCCTTTAGATCATGGCTTGCATGACATTTTCTTTCTTTTCCTTTCTTTTTGCTGTTTGCAAAGACTCTTGGGAGGATTTGACAGATGTGGTGGAGCAATTGCGTGATGATACTGAAGGTGCGTGCCACACCAACATCTTTCAGCTACTATTTCCACTTACCATTGGCTTTTGATTTATGATTTTGAACCTGGGTGCAAAATGCACTTTTCCTTTCCCGTGCTCATAGCTGTGGCTTTCTGAACGTGCTTGTCTGGTTGTACCAGGTTCACAGCAGAATGTGCTATGTATGCTGGTTGTTGGGTTTCTACTGTTAGTGTGCTAAAGAAAATGTCTTTGATCACTCGCATTTGTGTGTTACTCTTTCAATTGTATTAATTTACACTTAAAATGGGTGTTGTGAAGGATTTTCTGATAAGTTTTACCAGTCCCTTCATGGGTTCTTTGTTGGTTTCTGGATTCTTACTGATCTCTTTTTGAAAATATGGATGTACTCTGACAATGTTGCTTATTTAAAAAACAAAACAAAACCAACAACACAACCAACTGAAGACTTGCTACCAGTTTTGGACCTTCAAGTGAAGGTAGGGAAAATGAATGGAGAGACTTGTTTTCTCATATAAAGTGGATTCTGGGTCAGTTATTTTCCTGATCCTGATATAAATGCACCTTATAAGGTACAACAGTATTTAGGAGATCAATTTTAATTAAGATTTCAGAAATCACCCTGAAGATTCTGAAATACTTCAGAAATATCAAAATGAGACCTTGTAGAAACAATTAAATGTGGCTGTGCATGGTTGGGCTGGAAGTGTTTGCAGCAAAAGGTTAACGAGCTGTTTGGAGACAACGAAGATTTCCTCTCGTGGCTGAGAAGTTTCAGTATTCATCATTAGGAAGAATATAGATTTCACGTAGAAGAGTGAATGGGGCATATATCTACAAATGCCAAATTCCTTAAGAACAGCCGTCCCAGATTAGAAGTTCAGTCTGGGGCTGTTGACATCCACAAGGTGCGAGAGCACACGTCTTGTTATTTCATACTGATAATCCCAAAGGAATAACACCAGCAGATGCATTTCAGCTCTTTTGGCCAATTTGGTGGATTGAACCAGTGGCTGTGGCACAGTGGCTGTTTTCTTACCAGTGTTTTGTTCAGCTTTGGTCTAATTATTGCTGTTAGGGTCTTGTAAGTAAGAGAAACAAAAGAACAACCAATCAATGAAACACCTGCATTTGTTTCTTTATAGCACAATTTATACACTGTATAAATTGTATAACGCTTGGTAAAGCCAAACAGTACAGTTAAATGGAGCACATTTGTATAAGACTTGAGGTTCTAAACAGAACCTTTTGGGTTTTGTAAGGTGCTGATAGAACCTTCTGTGGGTGCCGCCTTTCTGAATTGCTGTGCTGGTCACGCTTGCCTGGTGTGCTGGTGTACTTGGCTGGCTCTTCTCAGCCATGGAAATGTGCTGTCTCCTGACACAACAGTTCCTTCTGCCCAGCACCTCCAGCTTTCTTCCTTTTGTGTTTAAGGAAAAAAAGGATTTGGGTTTCTTTTTTCTTCCCCCCCCCCCCCCCCCCGTGAAAGTGTGTACAGGCTTTTGGTACTTGTGGAGTGAGGTGGTGGTGAAATGTATTTCAAAGCTACATTCAAAATGTCTGTCCTCTGTCTATCTTCCTTGTACCTGCTTGCCATGACCATTGCTCTGTTCTGTTTTTCTGGAAGTCTTAGATGCCCGCTGTGTGCCCTCCCTGGTAATGGAGTGTCTTTCTTCCCCATAGCAAACACGAGGAGTCATAGAATCATTAAGGTTGGAAAAGACCACTAAGATCATCTAGTCCAACCATCACATGAGAGCCTAGCAGAGGATGGTTTCAATCCATCAGTGTCTGAATTATGAAGAGCACAATAGCAAGAACAAATGAGGCAACCGTGTAAACTCAATAAGTGCTGCTTCTCTCCGGAAATGAGATGTCATTTTTATAATCTGCTGTTAGTACAACTGCTTTCCAGGTTATCCCATCCTTCAGAGTAGGCAGGTTGAATGCTGAATACAAAAGAAAAAAATTAGTACAGTATAACATTTTCATCTAGAAATATACATGCCTCTGCTTTTCTATTGTGAACATTCATTGATTTTTTTTTTTTAATTTTTTATTTTTTTTTTAAATTGCTGCTTACTTCTAAGGGAGTTTGTTCATGAGAAACAGAAGGTGTATCACCTCTTCCTCACAATGGTAGTCTGATGTGCATTGCTTTGAAGGCAGTTGAGGACTTGGAATATAAGGAAGTGCCAGGTATGTTTCAGCTAACATAAGAGCTTCAAAAATACATGTGGTTGTTAAACCCATGTTTGCTTTTGCAGCACTGGATAGCTTCAGTTTGCTTCAGCTTGTTTGTCCTTGATGAATGAAAGTCTGTGGATCAGGTAAGAAAGCAAATAGCTCAGGTTGCAGGTGCTCCTCTCTCCCCCCACTTACTACTATGTGACATTCAGCTGGACATCTGGCTGTTAATACCTGGGTGGGAGAGAGGAACATGCACCACACCTTGGTTACCTTGGCCAAAAGCTAGTCTGTTAGCACAGCCTCCTGATGGCAGCTCAAATTTGGGTACCGTGCCCTGGTGTGCAGGAATTTTAAGGAGACCGGGAGCTGAGGCTGCCAGGAGGAGATCTAAAGGAACTATTCCGAGAAAAATGCATGTTGTGCTGCTGCTTCTTGACTGCCTGTCAGTAACAAGCACAGAGACAGCTTTGGTTTTTCCCAGAGAACTTTCTCACCTTCTGCACTGTGAAGTGTGGCAGAACAGAGGCTGGGAACAAGGCGGTTCAAGTCCTTAATTTATCTAGGGATTTGCTTTAGGCATTTATTAGGAATTATACACATGTTCATGATTTCAGAGTCTGAGCAACTAGAACTAATGTCTTTCCTAATGCGAATTTGCTGAACTGAAGCTCAGTGTGCTGTGGGTAGGCTGGTTTGCATAGAAAGCCAATGCTTCATCACTGATGTGTCTCAGTTAATCTGAGTAGAGCATGTGCTGTTTGCAAGGTATTGTTCCTCTGCCATACGAAGCAGAATTCAGATTTGGATTCTTGATTTAAAATTTATTTGCTATATGGAGAGTCTTGATGAAATACTATTCAATAGGCATTACTTTGAGCAGATTTAAGTTGTTTTTTGGTGGTGGTTTTTTTTTTTTTTTTTTTTTTTCCAGATTTTTTAGGTTCCTAGGTACATGAAAAGGGCAGATGTTGCTCTGAATGACATGGTGTAGTGGTATGGTGATGCGTTGGCAGTTGGACTAGATCAAGCTTATCCAACCCATGGGTCACAGCAAGTACATGCAGCTGTGCTTTCTGGTTTGATAAAGGAGTTTGAGAATGCATTTCAAGATTGCCAAAAAAGCCATCCGTTTATGTTTGTGACATCATTTTCAGTTGATAAAAATACATTACCTGCAAGTTTTCAAATGAAATGCATAGAGTTGCAGTCAGATATCCTACTCAAAAATCTGATCGTGTCTCTCTTCTACAGTTTCATAATCCATATCTTAGCAGAGCTAAAGATCTCTTGCTTCACAACCACACCTTATTCATGGGATTGCTTTATGTCAGTACACACATTTGTGAACAGTTACCAAGGATGAATCACATTAAGAATAAAATTTCATTGAAAATCTCTGAACACCTGAGAGCTCACTGAGAATTGTGTGCACTGCCATTGAACCAGGTTGGTGTGTTAGTTTTACAAAAACAAGGGCAAATATCCCACTCCTCTTATGCTGTTGTTCCTTTCTTTTTTTCAGAATTTGTCTTGAAACATTAAAAATTAAGATTTTTTTTTTTTTACTTATATATTAACTATATTATGTATTTTATGAGGGCTGCTCTGAAAGTAGCACTTCCTATTTTGTTATGCAGGTCCACAACATCAGAGGCGGATGTTGGGGGTGCAGCAGCAGAGGTTGAACCTCCCCACCAGTATTCCATTCCTTGCTGTTTCTGTGTGACAGATGGCAGCAGAGGGGCAGTCTAATAGAATGGAGTCTGATGTGGAAGTGTGTATGAAGCAAAGGGGTGGCACTGAATTCCTAGAAACAGTGGCACCCATTGATGTTTATTGATGCCTGCTGAATATTGATGGTGCATTTCAGCAGTGGCAACAGTGGCAGTGGGTTACCTCTACTGGTTCAGATTTATATGAGTGCTTCGTGAAGACTCTTGCTCATCACTGGTGAAAAGGCACAGCCAATGGTGATGAGTGTGTGGAAAAGTAGTGTTTTGTAGCTGAGAATTTGCTCTATCTGGTAGTGTTATTGTGCTTTTTGTAGCTGTTTTAGTTTCCATGGAAATAAATAGGAGACATTACTTTCAGAGCAGCTTACGTATATGTGGCCCAAGACAATTCCTCTTCACTCCATGCAGCCCAGGCAAGCTGGAAGGTTGGACACCTATGGATTATGTGATCTTAGTGGTCTTTCCAACCTTACATTTCTGTGATTTTTACAGGGTTCCTTTGATTCTTAGATGATTTGAAAGGTTGTTCATGGAAGATTCTCAGGAATATTTGCTTTTCATGCTGTTTGCACGTGAATGATTGTGGCACAGTTTTACATCTTCGGCAACCTGTGAATTTGGTATTTTAGGGAAACAACAGGATCATCTCATTATTTAACACCTATCGTTTGAATGGATTGCAAGCCCAGTTGCATGTGATCATGTTCAAGATTGCTGGTTAGCAAAAGTGTCCATCATCTAGAAGCTGCAATTTTTAAATAGCAATATTGTCTCAAACTTAAGATTACTTGAACTGAAATCCAAAAGACATTGAAAGACAAAGTGTAAGGGCCAAGGTTTTACTCTTAATATTTACAGCATGGCATTTATGGTAGGTAGAATATGGACTGAGCTTTTTGCAGTTCAAGACAGAAAGTTGGGGGAGATGCTGGCACAGGCTGGGAATCTCAATGGGGTGTCAGTCGCATTTGATGTCTGTCGAAGAAGAAGATGGCTGAGTTATTCTGGACAGTCTTGCTGTGGGAAAGTCATCTTTGCTTGCTTACTCTGCTTTTTCGGACTCAATTTTGAGATTGTGTACATTGTAGCACATACAACAAGGATATACATTATTTAGGATTTTAGATTTTGAGTATGTCTTTGAGATATTATCATAGTTAATCATAGAATTGTTTGGGTTGGAAGGGGCCTTAAAGGTCACCTCTTTCCAGCCCTGTGCTGTGGGCAGGGTTGCAGCTTCATACGCAGAGTGCCATCATTCACAACATACTGATGAAGAAGCAGTCTTTATTTTGTTAATGTGATTAAAGCATCTTTCAGTGAAATGATATGTTAGTTCTTCAGACCATGATTGCACAACTCTTAAGTGTGAACATATGGCCCTGCTTTTCCCTTCTTTAAATGAATGCTTTAATTCTCTCATGTTCATTAGCTCTTGTCCTTTAAGGTATCTGTTTGTCTTGAAAATACACACATCCATTTTTTCTTTCTCTTTTTAAATTAGTGTTGCATTGACCCCAGTTGGTACGTGGCAGTCACAGACCTTTGACCTGCAGATAGCCGTACATCTTGCCTCGAAATACACAGGATATCTTTTAACCTCAGTGTAAGTCTGCAGAAGGCAGCAGCTCTCAACACTGGAGGAAAAGTATATAGTTCCCTGTGAGTTATGTTAATGGAGCAGCATCCTAATTCAGAAGCAGTCTTCTTGGAATCTATCCATATAACATAGCTATGTAGAAAATTATACTCTTATCTTGTACAGTTTCCTTAGTTTTGTGTTTATGATTGATTTGCTACTTAAGCAGAATCCCTTTGGACACCTGCCTTGCTACTGGTGAGATCAATGAATTGCTCCCACAGCTCTGTGCTGCAGCAGGGCTGTTATTACAGGGGGAGAAGCACTGATAAAAAAAGATAAAGGTCTTTTCATCTTTCTGTATCTTGCCATTCCCCCAATAGGGAATGAGAATTAGAAGCTGTTATTATTGATGAGATTTAAGCTCTAGTCATACTTAACGGTTAGCTGTGTTAAGGTTAAATGCTCTCATCTCATTACTGAGAGTGGTTTGCACAATGTGCTCGTGCATAGGACCTGTTCTTTAAAACCTGGCAAGGCAAGCAATAATTTTCACCCCTAGATCTCAAAATGTATTTAAATAATAAACCTGTTGTTTTCTTTTACCTCATCACCATATTCCTTTGTGGGCACACGTGAAAAGTGTCTCAGATAAGAGATTTTTTTTGCTGGTTTATCTGCCTGGTCAGAAGCATAGGTATGCTGTAGGTAGAGTAAAACTGGCAGAAGTACTGGAGGAGGAAGCTGGCTGGTTTTTAGTAGAGGAGCTCATTCTAAGTGGATTTTGAATCATGGTACCAACACAGAGCATAATTTTGTGTCTGTGATAGGATCAAATGCTGGATCGTGCTTTTAGAAGGCAGCCGTTATGGATGCACACAGGAACAACTGAACTTGTCTGATACTTCTCTGTTTAGAGACTTCTCTGTTTAGATACGCTCCTCCATGGCAGCAGGAGTGGTCTGGAGTGAGATTACAGTAATAGCTGTTGATCAAAGGCAATTCCAGTTCGCATTGCTCAGCATTGTTGGTATGTTTCCTGTTCTTCATGTCTTCCCTCCTTGAGCTTCTCAGTGCAGGAGCTGCCAGGATGGTTCTGGTGAAATTTAGAGGAGACTTGGGGTACTGCTTCATCCAGGAGAAGCAAGGTGAGAAGACTGGCCTTGCCCTACGTGCTTCTGAGGAGATGGAGCAAAAGCAGCCATGGTATCGAGTTTGAGTGGTGGCAGCTCTCACAACCAGTCTCCCTGAACTGGATATTTTTTACAGCCCTTAACTGTAATAGTTAGGGTATAAGAGTGTTGCTAGAGCGATGCCACAGAGTATTTCTTTGAGCCATCAGCATCCTGGATAAAAACAACCCATCCACTGGTGGACAGACCATCAAAAACAATGCAGCAATAATGAGCCATCACCACCTTGGGTGCCAGTTAGCTTTTAGGCCCATGGGCACTGGAACGTGGAATGCTGCAGAGGCAGGTTTCACTCGTTTCCAGGTTTTGTTTGTTACCAGATTTCACAAATGCTGTGTTTTGATCTCCTTTCATATTTTTTTTTTCAGGGGGTGGTTTTGTCTCCACTTGTGTAGTTGCTTTTCTTCTGCTAACCCTGAAGTGCCTTTCATCATCTCCTTTTTTCTGGCATAGGAAGTCTCAGTCAGGCAATGGCTGCTACAGTTCTCGTTGCTTGTTTTGGATATAGTTTTAGGTCACTAAAATTAAGTTGGCTTTGGGTTACTGGGCCTGTTTCAACCTGCAGGATGTGAACAAAATTGAAAGTGGGTTGATATGATTTCTAATAGCTGAGTGCTTCTGTGAGGGTTTGCTCCTCATATTGTCTTTGGCTGGTGGATGCCTCACTGCAGTGGAAGTACATTGGAGATAGCAAAGAGGCTGTGTTCACCCGTGTCTGAGCAACTGGTGTCATCAGTACCAGTGAAGCAGAGTGATGGCTTGCATCAGCAGGACAAGTCCTGTGGGAAATTTGCAATATTCTGGAAAAAATATACCCCATGGTCTCTTTTGACTAAATAGTTGTATTTTAAATTAAGAGAAATCAAATCTTCACACTTCTGTATACAAGGGGTTATGTGACCAACCCAGTTGCCTTAAGTCTATGTATCTGGTAGAGATTTGACACCTGCTCGGTGGCAAATGTGCATGCTTGTCTGCAGTACATCTGCAAGAGTTTACTTTGAGGATGGGAGTTGCATTTCCTTCTCAGCAGTGCTGGATGTTTCAGAGTGAGGCATAAGAACCTATCTAAGCTATTTGTGCATTAAAGAATTAGGGTATCTGAGCAGTCATAAGGAGCTTGAGAATGCCCTAAAGGGCAGGTCTGCTTGGTAATAGTCTGCAGGGACTGCAGGAACAGCCATGCAAATTCTTCCGCTGCTTAGCTTAGTAGTAATTTTCATGGCTTTTTTTTTTTTTTAATTTAAATACAAATACAGCTCCCTTTTGGAAGTCCTTCTAATTGAAGGGTGTAAGGCTTGGGTATCTGCTTTAATTGCTTGCTAAATGCAAGCATGCTTTGTCAATACAGCAAATGATATGTCTAAGCACTGGGTATGCATCCATCCTTAGATGTCTTAGGGTCATATTTTCTTCTATTGAGTGTAGTAAACTCACTGGGAAAGCTGGTAAATTGGTTTGCCATTATGCAGCTGTTTATAGCAACCCTAGAATAAACATCCCTTACAAAGATGGAGCTACTTGTGCCAAGGAACTTTAGCTGAAGAACTGGGTGCAAGATTGCATATGGAACAGATGCAAACAGAAAATCTGCAGCTTATATGGCACTATACTTTTAACAGGGAGGATTTGTCTCTCTTACTGTTTGTCTGTAGGCCTAAAGCTTAAGCACGCTTTGTAGATGTAGGACAATTTCACTGTGGTTACAGGACCAGTGCTCTTGTGAGATTCTATCTTCAGGTGTTGCAAGTGAATTGAAGGCCTCTGGGAAGAGAGGCACTCAGGTTGTGTCTGGGCATCAGTGCGCTGTACTGTACTTGAGACAGATCAGGGAGCAGGAGGCCTGCCCTGCACATAGCAGGGGGCTTGAAACTAGATGATCATTGTGGTCCTTTTCAATCCAGGCCATTCTGTGGTTCTATGGTTCTGTACATAGGGTGTGCTTTGGAAAATGAGTGCTAATCTCTTGCAGTGAGAAACAGATAATGAGTATACATGTCTGAGTTTTTATAAAATGTTAGAGGGAGGAATATAGTCTTGAGGAAGGTCTGTGTGTGGTGGATGTGAAAGCAAGCTGCCAAAGGAGCCATGCTCCTTATTATTGCTGTTAAAATACTTAAACGCTTTTGATACAATGAAGAGAGAGATGGGAATTGGCTCTGTAATATTAAAACTTAAATAACTCATGAAAGATGAAACACTGGGAAAAAAAGATCATTGATAGACTAAGTGTGAGAGGATTCATGCTTGTCTTTAGAGTGAAGAACAAGTCACAGCTGCAGAATTCTTATGGAGTTGTAATTGCTGGATGTAGCCAGGGCTTTGAGCTGGGAAAGTGTCAGCTGTAGCATTCAGGAATACATTGTCAAGATGTAAAGCACAATATTAATGTCAGCCTTCAAACTGTTCTTTCTTGAAAAATGAAGGATTTTTTAGTTAATTTAAGAGTTTCTCAATTCTTAAACTATCACATAGTCCTGTGCCAGTGTGGCTTTCATCATAAGGTGCTACTTCATTTTGATTTTTCTGGAAAAGACTGAAGAGAGTACCTCTCATCAAACTATCACTGCCACTAAAAGTGTCTTCAGTACTGACATGAAAAGAGAGATGGCATATCTTATTGTAATAAAACTTTTGTTACTCAGCTGTATTTTTCTTGTTTTCTATAGATCCTAATTATCTCATGGCTAATGAACGCATGAACCTGATGAACATGGCAAAACTGAGTATCAAGGGGTTGATCGAATCAGCACTTAATCTGGGCAGGACGCTGGACTCTGACTATGCACCTCTTCAGCAGTTCTTCGTTGTGATGGAGCATTGCCTTAAACATGGCTTGAAAGGTAAACTTACTTGAGAGGAGCACTCCTGGCCTGTTTGTCACAGCATAGGAGCAGGAGAGCAATCTAGTTTTAAAAGTCTGGCTTGGTATTCAGCAGAGGTTGAGCAGGGTGTCTGTGATCACAGGTGACTTGACAGGGCACAGAAAAAGGAGAAAATTTGCTGAAGGTATAATGCTGCAGGTGAAAAGTTCCATTGTTGCAGTTGCTTGTCACTTTTAAAACAGCTTTTCAGATGTGACTCTAGTATAACTAAGTCATCAAGGCTAAAGCTGCCTCCTCAGCAGACTTGTGACTCCATTTTTTCTGTGCTTCCTCAGAGAAGCAATGCATCTTTTGCTGGAAGAGGATCTGCAGCACTGCTTAGTTCTATCAAAATTGAGCATTTTGACTTACTGCAGCTATTACCTTTTAAGCTGCTTTTTAAAATGGCAAGCAGAGCGTATATTTAACTATGAAACACAGAGTTACAACTGCAACTGCTAAGAACTGCTGGTTTTCTTGATTTGCTGCCCTTTCCTTGAGATGAAAAGTGGGGGATGTTAAATTTCCTCTCAGCACATATTTCCTGTGGTGTTTTTTTAAAAGACTTCGTTCAGCACTGTGGGCAAAGTGCACATGGGCAAAATGATTCCTGTGCTGGTTATTTGTGCAAGGAAGAGGTGTTCATACTGTTCAGCTTTGGTTGTTTATCTGTTCTCTTGCTGATGTCACTACTGCTGGTTTTAAGTTAGCTGAGTTCTCAGATTCCTTACTTCTGCAAATTAGTTTCTAGTTTTAAAATATAGGAGTCACTAGAAACCTCTATGCATCCTTGCCTCCTCCAGAAGAGTCCCTGGAAACTATAGAGGAGTTAGATTCTAAGTGTTGTGGTTCTTTTCCTTGAAATGTAATGGTGAAGGAAAATTCCTGTGCACATGTGGGGTATGACTCAGGAGCAGTGGCAACATCCCAGGAGAAATCTGCCTCTCACAGTGAGTCTCGGTTGCTGGATATAACTGGATGTTGTCTTGCAATATTTAGCTTGTATAAAACTACTTTTGGTATGTACATCAAGCCCTTATTGCTTTATTTGAATGATATCAGTAATTGCCACTTTTGGGTATGAGAAGTAATCTTTTGTACTTGCTCAGTAGCAGTGCCAGTAGGCTCTCTGTCAACTGTTCTGATCTTCTGATCATGTTTGAGAATATAAATAATTATATAAATAATTAACACAGGCTCAATGGGCTAATTTTATGTATTTTCCTTTTTTTTAGCTAAAAAGACTTTTCTTGGGCAAAATAAGTCATTTTGGGGACCTTTAGAACTAGTAGAAAAACTTGTTCCTGAAGCTGCAGAGATTACAGCAAGTGTTAAGGATCTCCCAGGTCTGAAGTAAGTACATTCTTTTACTGCTCAAGTATGCTTAATACCTTACTTTTTGTTGTAAGAGTGATCCTGAAGAAGAGAAGGGAGGACAACCCTGATCTTCCGGAATCCACCTGCCATTTGCTGTTTATACAAATGGCACATTACTCTTTTTTTTTTTTTTTTTTTTTCTTTTTTCCCTTAGTTAAGAAACTGCAGAAGGAAAAGAAGAGTACATTCTTTGTGTATTAAAAGGTCATATGGACAACAGCAAATATATTGCTAGCACTAAATGAATGACAGTAGGTCTTAGGAATGGAGTGAGCCTTTACCAACTCACCTTCTGAAGCTATGCTGAAGAGAAAGGGACTTGGAAGGGAGGTGATTACAGATTACATGCATTTGAGCCTGATAGAGGTAGTTTTTCTTTTAAAATATATTTCGATAAACCTGTAGAGCTTGTATAAAAGAGAAGCTCACAGAGTGGAGAAGATACTGACTTCTGCTGAAGAGGAGAGAGGAAAAAGCCTGTGTGAGGATATGTTGCTTCTAAAAAAAAAAAAAAGCATAGTCATTTTAGACATCATGTTCAGACTTGCTTAGTTCATTGCTGAAGAATTGTTAGTATGATGAGGGCTTTCAGCCTAGCAAAAGGAAAAAAGATTTGAGGATGCATTGTATGAATGACAGGACTAAACATCAAATCTTCTTTGCCCCCCAAAAAAAGGCGAATACATTTGATAACAGCTTATTTCAGTTCATTGTTTAATGATGTACCTTTGGAAAAGTGCTGTTAGTGGTGGACTACATAGGAATCTGTCTGGAACAGCTTAGGGACCAACATGGAGTACTAGGAGAGTCACATCACAGCTCCTGGCTTTTCTTGTAGAAGAGTACTGGAGCATGACATAGCGAGACCTGGACAGGCTGGAGAGCTGGGCAGTAAGAAACCAGATGAGGTTTAACAAAAGCAAGTGTAGAGTCTTGCATCTGGGGAGGAATAATTCCATGCACCAGTACAGGTTGGGGGATGACCTGCTGGAGGGGAGCTCTGCGGAAAGGGACCTGGGTGTCCTGGTGGATGACAGGTTGGCCATGAGCCAGCAGTGTGCCCTTGTGGCCAAGAGGGCCAATGGCATCCTGGGGTGCATTAAAAAGAGCGTGGCCAGCAGGTCGAGGGAGGTGATCCTCCCCCTCTACTCTGCCCTGGTAAGACCTCATCTGGAGTACTGCGTCCAGTTCTGGGCTCCCCAGTACAAAAAAGACAGGGATGTCTTGGAAAGAGTCCAGTGGAGGGCCACAAAGATGGTGAAGGGACAGCATCTCTCCTATGAGGAAAGGCTGAGTGAACTGGGTCTGTTCAGCCTTGAGAAAAGAAGACTGAGAGGGGACCTGATCCAGGTCTATAAATATCTAAGATGTGGGGGCCAGAGTGGCGAGGCCAGACTCTTTTCAGCAGTGTGTGAAGACAGGACAAGGGGTAACAGCCAGAAACTGCAGCATAGGAAGTTTCGCACAAATGTGCTCAGGATCTTCTTTACAGTGAGGTGACGGAGCACTGGAACAGGCTGCCCAGGGAGGTGGTGGAGTCTCCTTCTCTGGAGATGTTCAAGACCTGCCTGGATGCCTACCTGTGCTACCTGGTGTAGGGAACCTGCTTTGGCAGGGGGGTTGGACTCGATGATCTCTGGAGGTCCCTTCCAACCTCTACAGTTCTGTGGTAAAATAAAAGATGGTTTTTGAATAATTCTCTAAAAAACAGTCTTACATACACATACTAACCCTTTGAAAAACAAAATGTCGTGTGTTAGTTGAGGTCAAGACCATAAAGGGGAATGATGAAGATAATTTCCATGTGCAATTGCTGCATATACTAGTTAAGACTGAAAACTAAAATGTTTTACATACTATTTGCTCTAAGACAACTGACTACTGGAGATGGAAAAGAAATTTCTTTCTATTCGGAGCTCTGCTCAGCATAGGGGATTTATACCTTCCTTTGGAGCATCTGGTACTGGCTCCCAGCCACTATGTCAGGGTGGATGAGCCAGAACAGTGATGCGTCATATCAGTTCTCAGTATTTTTAAAGCTATGTGTCTAAAGTGGTCTGGAGAAGCAAAGGCCATACCCTGTTGGATCCCATGAATGTATTATGAGCAAAATACTTGAACAGCAGCGAATTTATGCTTTTAGTTGTCTTTACAGATTCCTAGTAGGCTTAACACACTCAAAGGATTGATATTTGGACATTAGCACTGAGCTGAAGTGTACTCGTGTTCTGCTGACTTGCAAAAACTGAATTTGAGTTAAAAGGTGATTTATTGAAGCAACTGATTTCTGTGCAGTAGCATCCAGCAAGGGTAAAGTCAGGAAAATATTCTTAGTGTGGTAACAAATATATAATTAGTTATGAGAGAAGGAATAGTTGCTTAGATAATTACTTGCTAAATGCTCTCTGAAGGTCTGTTCAAAACCAAACCATTCTAAGATTATATGATAATCCTGTCTGTAACTATTTATGCTTACACATCTGGTATATCCCTCTCTTCAACAACATCAGCTGTATTTTAAGATACAGAAACTTGACACCAAGTAGGGTTATTAATGTCATTTGTGAGTGTGCATTACAGTACATGTGTAATTGTGTTGGTTTTGGCCTTTGTAGGACACCTGTGGGTAGAGGAAGAGCTTGGCTTCGCCTTGCTCTAATGCAGAAGAAACTTTCAGAGTACATGAAAGCCTTGATTAACAGAAAGGATCTTCTCAGGTGAGCCTTGAACTCTCTCTCAGATTGGGTAAGGTTCACTTCTGCCCTCTAAGATCTTTTGAAGAAGTTTTGCATCCAAATGGGAAGGATACATGCATGTCTCCACAGAAGTGGTAATGTTTGTGAAACATAGTTTCATCTCAGAGAGTAAAAATGCTTAATATTCTTTCTGTATCTAGGAGAGGCAGCATTTCCACCCTTAGTGTCTCAAGTATCTATTAGAATAAACAAATTTTGTGTCCAAAGAGGCAGTTCAGTTGAAAAACTCTTGCAGACCAATACAGCATTCTCTGTTCACGTGATCTTGGCTGTAGTTTTATTTCTGATCTTGTCACTTTATCACCATCTTACTTGGAGCAAGTCAATCAGTCTCTGTCTTTCTACTTCCCCGCTCATAAAAATAGCACTAACTATGTAGAGTAATTAGGAGTCCGCAGGTTTGAACTACTATGTTTGTGTGAACTAGTAGAACTTGATAAATATGTTGGTGTTTCTTTACTCAGACATAGGTCTTTATTGACTGTGAAAATCCGTAGCCTACTTTGCAATTTACTTTCCTCTGGAAAATGTGGCAGCTGGTGTTTAAGAAGCATTTAGTGGAGTAGCGAAAGTATTGCTTATTAATAAAACTCCAATATTAAGCCTAGCCTTGAATTTTCACTGCGCTGAACTGCTATTCAGTGCTTATGCTTTTTTTGCATCACCATTTAACAGCCGAGAGTCCAGATCTCCTCTAATGGGTCTTTGTGTCACCAACAGCTATACAGTACTGAGAGATGTTTGGTTAGAGCAGCAGTACGCTTCTGTGTGAATTATGTCAATTATTGTTGCCTGGCTTTTCATTAAGCCTGAACTTTGCATTGCATTCTGTGAAATGCTAGGGCATGCATGCTAGTTGTCATTGTTCTGGTTGATTTTTTAAAAGGTGCAACGCTTCTTTTCTCTCATTGTCCATCCTGTAGTGAATTTTATGAGCCTAATGCACTGATGATGGAAGAAGAGGGTGCGATCATTGCTGGCCTCCTTGTAGGTTTGAATGTCATTGATGCAAACTTCTGCATGAAGGGAGAAGACCTGGATTCACAGGTGAGTAGTGTTCGGTTAATGTTTTTTTCTACTTACTTAAATTGTAACAATTCAACTTATTGTTACCTCTGAAGATTTTTTTGCCAATTTGCTTTCTCTTATAGCATATTTTTGCTTGAACTGGTTCATATTTTCCTCCATTTTGGCTAGATTAGTAGTATAATGAATCCTTGTGACACAGTATGTATTGATGTTTTAACTGAATGACAGTTAAACTTTCACAGCTATGAACAGTGTTTAGTCATATCAAAAGTGTTTAATTTAAAATGCAATTTTTTTTCTCCTAGGTTGGAGTTATTGATTTCTCAATGTATTTGAAAGATGGAAACAGCACAAAAGGCAGTGAAGGGTAAGCATGTGCACAGCTGTCCTGCTCATCTCTTGATGACTTGTTTTCAAGTATGTTGAGCTAACCTGCAAGCTATTAAGTTTTTCATTAAAACACTTCAGGGTTTATTTTTCATAGAGAACAAATTGCTCATATTTGTAAGTGCATAATGTGTAAATAATACATTGGAAGTGATGGGAGGTAGAAGGACTGAGGAAAGTCTCCCGGCCATTTAAGATGAAAATACTTTAAAAGTGACTCTTTGAGTTAAATTTGCCATTCTTGAAAACATTTTCGGTAAGCAGCTTAGTAACTTTTACCTGTTGTGTATCAGAGGACAGGAGTTGGTTTTTAGCACCATAGCATCTTCAGAAATAAATTCTGCTGTTGGAGATGACTGTAATTGTAATAATAATTCAGAGTGCTTGTGTTAGCATACATAAATGTAGCTATGCAACATTTAGAGCAAGAGGGTGAAAAATGATCTGTGTGTCAGCATATCCACACTTTATGTATTGTGATTTTTCTGAGGCTTTCAAGAGTATTTCTTCTTCTCAAGAAATTCTGCCACTTCACATTCAGATATATTTTGAATTATTATACCTCAATATCAGATGTTTTGGTTGAAACTACAGATGAAATAAATGCATTTATAGAGCTTTTATTTAGTTAGGATTTCCTGCTGTAAGAGTATGCAAAATACATGTTTGTTGACAGCTTTCTTTGAATTGAATTTGGTGAAGTAGTCCCTCTTCAATATAAATATGGTTCAAAACCAGTCTTTTTAAGTACTGTTGTAATGACTGGAACGTTGTCCAGCTTAATTATTCTTTTAATGTGTCACAAAATCCCTGAATGTAGTAATTGCAGCTTCTGAGAAGTTGGTAACTGATGAGAAGGGCATAGACTGCAACTCAGCTTTGCTGTTTCACATGCAACACATAGACTCATCCGGTCTTAGGACATTTGGTGCTTTGGTGGATACGTTAGCTGTACAGGCACATTTCCTCTTAAACCTTTTACATCATCTCTTTACATCTATTAATTCAGATATTGAGGTTTGAAGTCAAAGAAAAACTATGCTATTTCTTCCTTTTGTAGACTTTAATGCTGCATAAGTATTTAGAGTGACAGCTTGCCTCTGTTATGCTGCATAGTATGGGCCAGAAACCCATGCAGGCCAATCAGGGTGGGGAATGTGGAGGTAAAAGTAGGCTGGATAACTTGGAGTTGACTCATCTCTGTCTTATAATCTTTTTATATGGTGGAGAAGGCCTTCCAGTCTGCATGGGAGCTTCAGAAATGCACCACACAGTCAGCATTTGTAGGTATGAAAGGCTACACTCAGGCTGAGTTGAGGGTATTTTTTTTTTTCCAGAGATGGTCAGATAACTGCTATTTTGGACCAGAAGAATTATGTAGAAGAACTCAATAGGCACTTAAGGTAATACATGATTTATTTATTTTTTGTTATGTGGGACTGAACAATAGGCTTTTAAAAAAGAAGGAATTACTGATGTGGTTTCTGTTGTTTTTTGTTTTTTTTTTTCCTCTTCAACAGTGCTACAGTAAACAACCTGCAGGCCAAAGTGGACGCCTTAGAAAAGTCCAACACTAAACTGACTGAGGAGGTAAGTGTAATAGGGAAGCACCTGATGTTCTGGCCTTTTTGAATTAGAAATTGAAAAGATAAAGGGAGGATTTATTTTCAGAATTCTGGTGTACATTGTGATGTCTTTTTAAAGATGAAACAGGAATAACTGAACTGCTGAGAATTCAGTTAGCTGCCACTAACTAAATGTGAGATGGAAAACAGCCAAATGCTTATGCTCAAAATCAAAAGCTGATGAATCCACTTTTTTCCTTCTGAAGTCTTCTGAATGTTTTCTATTTTGTGGAAAATATCTTAAAATGAATTACACAGTGGACGTGTCTTGAATTGCCATACAGCTGAAGTAGGTTGGGGCAGAGACATTTCTAAACTTCTGTTTATTTTGACAGATGCAGAAGTTTACTACTGTGTTGATATTATCTTGCATGCATCAATGAGTTTTCCTCTAGTCTGTCAAAATTTGCAAGGAATAAAATATCAAAACGTTGTTCACTCTGAGCATGGAAAGGCATTGGTACGTGAGTTGTAGGTGTAACCTGTGTCTTAAAATTGGTCTTGCAATTCATCAGTAATGGCATAAATGTAATAAAATAATTTTTAGGTCACGAGTGATAATAGTAAGTGTCGTCCTAAAGGTTTGACGGTGTCTGTGTCAGCATGTCACTTTGCTCAGCAGAATGATTTTGATTAGGACAACTCAGGGCTCCGGCAGTACAAACATGAAATAGAAATTCTTTTTTGCTTGTTCACTCTCATCAGAGAGGTGTGTGTGTCTGGTTCTGTAACACCTTCTCTAAAGGATGTGTTCCAAATGATGGGAAACTTTACTGGCAAGTTAGCGTATGTACTCTTGCAGGTAAAGTAAAAAAGGGTTTTTTTTGTGATTTAAAAGGATAATTTTAGTTTTTGAAAGGTGTCTTAGAGTAGGCTGTGTTTCTCGGTGCTGATACAATAAATGGCTTTTGATTTATTACCGTCCATATTTGAATGCTTTGTCCACTAATCATGATACCCATGAGACTGATTACAGTGTTGACTTGAGGTATTTATTGATCTATATGTTTTTAGTAGCTTGCTTTTCTCTTAGTCAAGTCTGCATGCAGTTCAAATTAAGAATTAAATCGACACTGGGACTTGCTGTGCCAACTGGAGCTGTTTGCAGGATGAAATAGTTAATGAACTGTGTCACATGTCATATCTGTTTGTGTATTTGGCATGAGTTGTACCAAAGGCTCATGCTTCTGTTGGGCTAGTTTTTATTGAAATGAGGATTTGCACTGAGTTGTATTAACCACACATTATATAGAGTCTAGGACATAGTGACCTAGAGAACTTAGTAATGTTACTAAAAGACACAAACAGAAGTAGTTCAGGAAGTCACTGCTCTACTACCAGTGTCATAGATTTTCACTGATAGCTGATACTTTTTCAGATAGTCTGTCCCCATGTTAGGGGCTAAATTGTCTTTTTTTTACTTGAAATATTTTTTTTTTCTTACTGGGAATGTTAGCAAACAAGTACAGGATAATCTGTCTGGAGAAGAAAAAATCTGCTAAATATGTTTTTAATATATTAATGTTCTGTTTGTTCACAGCTTGCTGTTGCAAACAACAGGATTATTACACTGCAAGAAGAGATGGAACGAGTTAAAGAAGAAAGTTCTTACATCTTGGAGTCCAATCGTAAGGTCAGTACATGCAAATGATGCCTGAACCCGTTGGGCAGAATTTTATATAAAGTAGCTGTTTTGAAGAGCTTTAATTTCCTTATCCATGTCACAAAAAACCTGTAGTAAGTAACGGTGACTCCAGGTGGATCCTCTGCAGAGAGTAACAGATGGACACTGACCGTAGTAAATCCTGCCTGGTGGTAGCTTGTACATGTGCAGAGCTGAAAACTAACACGGCATCTTTATGGCTTGCCAGGTGAAGATGTCAGAACAGACTGGAGGAAGGGTGATCTAACTGAGATGTGGCAAAAAAGCTCAGAAATAGGAGTTCTGCTTTTTTGACCTGATATGCTACACTTTTTGGAAATGAAGGGATGGGATGATAAAATATGTTAGTCTTTTCTCAGTTTATTTGCTGAGAAAATTGGTAACTATGATAGAATCTGGTTTTAGTTTTAAAACCTGAAAGGTATTTTTTCTGAGATTTTTCTAATCGTACTTAGCAATTATCTCAGGTCTGAAAATGGTCTGTCTGTCCATTTTAATTATAGGCACTGAATTGCACTGAGCAACAGATTTCTCACAAGCTGCATGTTGCGTTATCTGAATAGAGCCGCTGTGTTCAGATAGTTGCACGATTTGGTTCAAAAGTGGGATAAGCAGATCAGCCAATGTGAGAATTGTTAGTGTTTGTCATTACATTGATGAAGTTTCTTCATTAAATTAGGTCGCTAAAGACAGAACTGCAGATGGACAGGCACTGACTGAGGCACGAAAACAGTTAAAGGAGGAGACTCAGCTGCGGCTGGTAAGGACAGTGTGAGCTTGAAGCTCCCTACAGTTGGCTTTTTTACATAATTCCTGCATGCCAGACAGCTATTTTTCAGGACCAGCGGCTTATTGTCATTTCTGCCTGTCTACTTCAGTTTGATCTGAGACAGTCTTGTTGGTAGTGATGTTAATTTTGTGGCTCAAAATGGGCAGTGCAATTGTTTTTACATCCCCCATGCAGGTACTGCTATTGCCACTATCAGAAACGTTACTCAGTTACTCAGAATGCATACTTAATCACTCTTTAATGTTGGACTAAAATTGTGAATTTTTTGTCCTTAATTGTTTCTGGTATGTCAAATCTGTAATGTCATGCTGTAACAGTGTAGCACACTTAGGGGTGTTGACTTCATTGCTAAAGCACCAGTTAAGAGTGGTTACATTGTTGATGAGGAAGAAAACTGACTGTGCTGTGTGTTTCAGGATGTGGAAAAGGAACTGGAGGCACAGATTGGGATGAGACAGGAGATGGAGTTAGCCATGAAGATGCTGGAGAAAGATGTCTGCGAGAAGCAAGATGCACTGGTGGCACTCAGACAGCAACTGGATGATCTCAGGGCCCTGAAGCATGAACTGTCTTTCAAGCTGCAGGTAAGAAAAATAATTAAAAAGAATAGAATGAGTTCCAAATAAAAGTGGTAGCTCTTGTTCTTTTCTTCCCCGTCTGTGTTTGAAAAGTACTGGGTGTGTACTAGAGTGACTGGATATATTCCATACTTCTGTCTTGTTTCCTTTGCAAAATTATCCCTACCCACACTTTTTTCTGCATTTGTTTCTGTTTGTTGATCATGTTGGGCTGGCATTCTTAAGTGCTGGTTAAATTTGATTTGTGTAAGAATCTTTAGGGTAGATAAGAATTTTCTAATAACATGTGCACTGATAGGCTTTTTACCTTTTTCAAATTTGTAAACCTACAGGGGAAATAAAAATAAAAACAAAACAACAAACCTTAACTGAAAGGAATGTTTCCCCACAGAGGTTACCTTGACAGGTGTCTGTTTCAGTTAAGTAACATTATCTGGCAGTGGACATTGGATTTTCCCTGTTGTGGGGAAGTATATGCAAAGTAGGCATGCTTTGGGAAGGGTATCTCAGTAGTGAGCTGTTCTTTGCTACTCTTCATTTGGGAGTGTGTATAATCAACGAGTAAACAGATGTATGATTGACAAATATACTGAGAAGTTAGGCTGGTCTTTAGAGAACGTATAGCTGGAAAGATTATCACGTTGGAAAGGGATAATAGGAAATGAGTGGAAAAGTCCTGGGTTCACAGGAAAAACTCCAAGAGGAGCGATCTCCGGAGAGAGATCCTTCCTCAGTGGCAGTCAGCCCTTAATGGGTCTAGGAGAGGTGCAGCCTGGCTCCACCCCTTCTGGTCACAGAGCTGAACTGCCTTCACCTGTGCTCCCACGGCTGACTCAGTGCTTCCCTCAGGTGATCGATCAGAGGTTCAGGGCTGTGATTCAGTACTTCCCATACAGAGTGTTTTCTCATGGGGGTTTGGTTCAGGCTGCTTTCTAGGCTGTGGCTGTGCTCTGTACTCCTAGTGGTACTGTTAAAAGTTTGTTAAAGAGGGCGTGAGCTACTGAGGGGCCAAACAAGAAGCTGTAGCATTTTAAGCAATTGTCCCTTTTGGGGAGCTGAAAGAAAATGCTATTCGTTGTGGAGAAAGATTGATGGTAATTCAGAAATGTGCATGTTTCAGTGAGGAAAGTATCTTCTGGTTTTTATGATGTAGATACTGAACTATTACTGCCTTATTTGAAATATATTACTTATACATTACTACATAATGAGGAAAGCAGACTCTTTAGGACACAGAGTAGCACACAGTGCATGGAAACAAATCATAAATTATAGAACAGAAAAATGTTGCTTCTGTGCTCCTTGAGCCAATTGTTCCATGTGAAACGTTGTAGGGGCATTAACAGTTACTGCATTACCACCACTTACAGGAAGCAGATCTGATTATAATATTGACGTTCTGTGAGGTCCAAATGTAGCCTACACCTGTAGGGCAGGATGCTATATTGATGTGGCATTTGCTTTCTGAGCACCTTCTGTCTTAATGGCTTCTGTCTACGACTAGCCATTTGCCATATGATTTGTTCTTGCTTATTTTGGTTTTACTGATACTTATATAAAACACATTGCTACTTTTTGTAGAGTTCAGACATGGGAGTGAAACAGAAGAGTGAACTGAATAGCCGTTTAGAAGAAAAAACAAATCAGATGGCTGCTACCATCAAACAGCTTGAACAAAGGTAAAAAATGAAACTTCTGCAATTATGATAATAGTGTTTATACTAGTGATAGTGTCACACTGAACTTCATAGAAAAGATGAGAACCTTACTGTGCTGCTAAGACACTGCTAAACAGAGAAACACAAAGAGAACAGGATTCAGTCTGAGCAATAATTTTGTGGCATGGTGTGAAGTGTTTTGCATGTTCAAGGGGAGCTTCCATTAAAAAAGGAATATACTACTAAAACAGTAATTAACATAGCAGCTTTGTTTATCTGTCAGCTGCGTATTTGTATGTTATTCAGACATTGTAAGTCAATTACTATCTCTGATAGTGAGCAGACTGATAAGCATCTAAAGAAGTGCTTGACTATTAATGACAGTATTGCAGTGGGAGCAGGGAGGAGAAAGGTAAAACAGAAATTATTCTGAAGATGCATGATTATTCCAGATCTTTTTGGTACCGTTTTGAAAAAAGTACCCCAAATTTTGAACCATTTGTTTTAAGAGCAGACAAATGATCAGGTCCCTATAGTTTCTGAGGAAGATATGCTTGGGGGAAAAAAAAAAAAATCTCACATGAAAATAAGTCAAGGAACAGGCTGATTGTCTGTAGAAGCTGGTAAAAATATCCTGTAAGTATAACATCTATTTGGTCTGAGACAAGTCCCATCCTAATATCTCTGTTGCTTTGGTGTTACTATATCACGTAATTTGGATGGCTTCAGCAATGAAGTTGAATTGAAGTGAGGAGCAGTGCTCCTTTTTCCCGTTTTTCTTATTTGGCCAAAGTCTTCAGTCTCTGTGAATTACCTTGACTGCAGTGGTAGCTCCAAGCCAAACCAAGGGAAGGCTTAGGTCTCAGCAAGATGGGTCTGAAATTAATTTAGTGCGTTAAACTATTCATTAAGTAAATATTCTCATTTTTAAGGTTTGCATTTTGAATGATTCTTAGTGACATAGGTCAGTTTGTTTGTAGAAAATTTGTATTTTATGATGCATTATATCTTCTCAGCTAATTGATATGCTCTTTTTCTCTTGCTGTTCTTATTTTTCCATTTCCTCTTCATCCTCATTCTAACTTACTTACACAGTGAAAAGGATTTGGTGAAACAGGCAAAAACCTTAAACAGTGCAGCAAACAAACTGATCCAAAAGCATCATTAGACATTTTTGTGTCTGGTCACCTCACAGCTCTGACATCAGAACTCACGAGAGGAGAACTTTAGAATTGCTAAGATCAACTGTTAAAATGTTAATTGTCACCTAAAGTTGATTTGGATTTTGCTGAATTTTTAAAACTAGTGAGTTTTTCTTCAGAGATTTAGTTGGATATAAAAATCCCTAACTTTGCCATTTAAACTGTGTTAAAATACCAGCGAGTTGGCCAATAAACACCAGAAAAGCATAAGGAATGTGGCTCTGTACATCCTGGTGATGCATGCCGTATACAGCAGCACAAGTCTTCAACATGTATGGATACTAGGTGCGTTGGTCAAGTCAATATTGCATTGGCCAGCTCTGGAAAGTCAACTAGTTTTCTGTGTTACCCTTTTTGTGAATTAGAGGAGCAAATGCATCCCTGGAAGTTGTTGAAAGTAGTTGTGTGCGTACCCCAAGCCGTTACCCATTCACTTCTGTTTTGTGGGCTCAGCCCCAAGTCTTAAGACAGATGGGCACGGCCAGTAGCTCATCACCACGAAGATCAGCCCTCTTGTAACCAGGACTGCTTGCAATGATTTTGCCTTAGTGACTTGGTGGGGAAACGGGGGGGGGACTTTCCTTATTCCTTTAAAATTCATGTGTCCAAAATTAGTAGTTAGGTGTCTTAGAGTAACATGATAGAGTAGTAAGTTCAGTGAAAACCTCCTTATCTTTGCATTGCCTTCTACCTCTGCCATGAATCCCTCTAGACATATGTTGCTGTTCTTCCTTACTGAAGGAAGCTGAGGAGGGGTGTTTTGATAGGTCTCTCCTCTTTCTAGAATGGGAAGTTACATGTTTTACAACAACAACAAATCTGATCTTTATACTCTAGTGATTAAAGCAAACAAATAAACAAAAAAAAGTGCAGTGGTGGGGAGTGGAAATGGTAATTTGGTACTTGACTGCTCCTTATCTGAGTAGTTGGTGGCTTAAAAGAAGAGTTGCCTTTTACTATTAAACTTCTTTCATTTGCTTCTATGTTTCCACTGCTCAAATATGGAATTTGCTGATGAAAGACGAAAGAACAACTGAAGCTTGGAAACATCTCAGAATGGGAAAAGTAGTTGTCATCTTAACACTCCAGTGCAAAACATTTAGCAACTGTAGTGTGGACAATTATAAATTTAATGTCCTCTTCCCTGTAGCCACAGAAACTCAAGGTGCAGGACTGTTACAGGCTTTACATTAAAAATGCTCCTAGAGATTTTTTTTTTTCTTTCAAGAGAATAATGGTTGGGGTTTTTCTGAGTAAAATCGAGAGTTTTTTGCTCAGATGAGACACTTACAGAAATTATTTGGTGCCAGTTCCCCATTTATCTTGTTGGATAGTGCTTCCTGAGGGCAGCAGACAGCAGATGCGACTGAAATACAACTGGGAAAAAATATCTACTAATTCTCTCTAGATATATTTACAAATCTTTGAGGCTCGGCCTAGTCCTCCTACGCACAAGTGCGTTCCACTGCTTAGCTTGTTTAATGGACTCCTGCACATGAGCAGACTTGGAGACTGGATTTAAATCTTCTAGTGATGCCCAAGCCTCATGCTTGAGAGTATAGACTTAACCTTCTGTAATCTTTCACTAGGAATGCATTTAAACTATTTGGGGGGGAAAAAAATGGCGAAAGCTTTCATCAAGGTATCCAAATAGTTAGTTAGAACAGTTAACACCCCTGCCCCTCTCCTCACATTTCTTCTATAGAAATTGGGATTTGGGCTCATTTTGTTTGCTGTCACAACAATGCTAAAATAAGACAGAATTAAGCATCTGGCAGTTTGATGTCAGGCCCAAAGCACAGAAGCTTTGGTGTCTTAATGCCCAGGCACTTGAGTCAGTGTGACAGTCAGTGGAAGAGACCAGGAAGATGCACTAATTCTAAGTATATTAGCTAACCTATGTTGCAAGTTCCAGCTACATGTGTAAAGCTGAGATGTAACGTACATTAAAATCAAATTTGACTTAAAATTTTGTGTACTTCAGGTTTGCTTTGAATCTGGATAAAAGTGATGTTTTATGTTTTTCATCTAATGGCTGTAAACTGTAGTAATAGAATAAAAAAGAAAAATTGAAAATCGGAGCTTCTGCCTGGTTCACCTACATTTTACTTTTCTTTAAAATATTTTCCCCCTTCCCATTGTTTTTACCATCCCTTTTTTTGGCTTTACCTTTTCACTGGGTTTTTTTATTTGTTGGTTAAAGTCGGTCTTCCTCCCCACCATGGCTTTTGTTTTTTATCACAAGTTCATGTGGCTCAAATCCAGATTGCGGCAGGCGGAGAAAGACCGTCAGTTGGCACAGCAGGACAACCGTCTCTTCAAGCAGGAGTTTGGGGACAAAATCAACAGCCTCCAGCTAGAAGTGGAAGAGCTCTCCAGGCAGCGGTGAAAAGATCTTTTTCTCATTTATTTTCTGGGCTGTTCTTCCTGTGTCTAGAAGAAACCAGGCGGGTCGGTCCCAAAATGAGCAAGGGGCTGGAAGGAGATGAATGGCGTTTTATGCGCCAGATGGTGTTAAAGCTAGGGAGGTAGAATGCTTTGAGAGGTAGTAAGGCTTTTGAAATTGAAACTTGAAAAATCTGATGGGAAGGAAATGCAAAAGAACTGAGAGGTCAGCAGAAGCCACGAGCAAAGGTACAAATCTGTATAGGAGTGAGTTATCAGAAAGAGGCTGCAGAACATCTCTTGAATAGAAATGAAATGTCAAGATGTTCCCTTCAAACATGGAAATTTCCATGCATATTTGCTATGGTTTGGGCATCTGCCCATAACAGTTTCTTTGGGAATTGACAGTGCTAGAGATGCAGAAGGATGGAGATCACCACCATAAGTGATCCAAAACCTGTTTGGGAAGAAGCTTGGTTGGTTCTTCATTTGCCTGGAGGCACCTCCGCTTGCGAGTTAACTTACTCTGGGGATCTCAAGTTATCTTGGATATGTGCTTTGGAGTGCTGTAAGGCCTCTGCCATACAAACTTCTCCAAAATCTAGCATTATGCCAGACTTGTCATGTAATAACGTAACCTTGAACCTGAAGCAGATGATTTGTTGGCTGCTTGTCATCAGGGATGTAGCTCGAAGAAGTCTTTGCCTAGAGCCGATGTTTAAGAGTTAAGGAGCAAGGGAAGCAATCCTGGGTGCTGGTCTGACAAACTGCCAAGATTTTTCTAGTTGAATCCAATAGGAATTTTGCCAGTGACAACTAAAAAGGTGGAAGTGAAATGCAGGGATCTTAGCAAGAACTGTCCGTCTTTTCCTGCTTATCAATGCTGGGAAAACAGAGAAGTCTTCTTATCTTAAAGAGGCAGAGCGCTTCTCTGTCTGCAGACATAAGGTATCCTCTGTTCTGCAACAAGGTTGCTGAAGTGAACAGTGTGGATGTGTTACTGGATGCTTTTTTTTCTCTTTTTTTTTTCTTTTTTCATTCTAACATCCTGGCACATCTGCTTTTGTCTCCTGTTTCTCAAAGCTACAGAGGCCACCCACAAAGCCAGCAAATGGCTTTGATCAGAAATCTGTTCCACATCCCTGGTGTGTGTGGGTGAGCTTAGTGATAGCACTAGGTGTGGGTGGGGAATGCGTTTTATCTGTATGTGCATCTAGCACTATGTCTGCAGTTTTACTGAATTAGTGTAGCTGTTGAAGTGGTGGGGTTTTTTTGCATCAATTCAGTTTTTTCTGATAACTGTCTTCCTTATGCTAAATTGAAGTGGCAGCATGAAAATAACAGTGCCTACTTTATTGGGGGCTGTTACTGATGTAAGTAAGTGAGATTCTAATGCACTGAGTTGACGGATGGTGGTGAGTAGTGCTGCTTGAATTGTGTTCCTTTAAGAAGAAATGAGGCTTTGTGTGTTTTAGGTTGTTTTTAATCAAATTATAAGCAACTGATTTGTTTTTGAATGCCCACTTGGAGGAGGCCTCATTTCGAGATCTAAGTTTCCACCAGCTTTGCTCACTTCAGTTAGGCTATGTAGTTAATGAGACTGCAGTCAAATGAGTTATTTAATAATCTGTTGCAGCTGTATTGAGACTAATGAGGTTAATAATGGAGAGATACATTTGTACTTAATGGAAATGAGGATTCTGAATCTTTTATGGTGCGAGCCTTGCCAGTACATTTACCAGTTCCAAGCTTTTGATTTTAGAGCAAGTGTTGTTCCCTAAGTAGCTATGGCATTTCTGTTCACTTCACTGCTAAGGACTTCAGAAAACAGAGTTGTTTTGGCAGTGCAGCAGTGGAGCTTTCTGGTGCCTCAGAGTAAAGGGTCTGCTACCAATAGCTGGATTTTGTCATTCTTTTCTTCAGGTTGTGCAGGAGGCCTCAGATGTGCTCATAGCTTGGTATTTTGTAGGGATGCACAGACTTATTTGTCAGGTTTATTTTCCCCGAAGTGGTGCTAGAATTAGATTAAAACCATTCAGATCCTCCATCCTGGCATTTTGTAGCTTTAATGCACATTAAACAACTTTTTATTGAGAAGCATTTTTTAGCTCTAGAATTAGGCTTCAATTGCTTTTAGGTAAAGAGAATGTTAAATAGTTTTAATAATGTAGTGGCTCCTGATGTTGAGTGTTATTAACTTTATTCACAGTTCCACCTTGATATTACAGGAGCCACCTTGAAATCGAACTGAAGCGGGAAAGAGAGAGATGGTCGCACAGTCACCAAAGCAGCCAAGGAAGCAAAAAAGGCCCAAAGAATTGGTTAAAACCGGTAATATGTCTTTTTTCTCTTCTTGGTTTATATTTTGGTTATGGTTTCACTTTGTTCTCTCTTCCTGAGCTTTACTAGATATTAAATACGCATTGTTAATTTGTCAGAACAAGATGAGTTTTGGAACATTTTTTGCACATGCCAAATAGTCATTTGGTTGAGCTTTAAAAAAAAGAAAAAAGATTATAAGCATTACGCTGAACTGCAGAACAGATTTCCTCATTCAGGCTGGGTACCTGACCAAATCTTGCCTGTGGTGGTGAGTTCCTTCAATAGTTTAATAAAACCAAGCATAAGGCAACCTCATCTAATGAAAAGCAAGCTTGCTCACTTGTGATTTTTGTGTCATAAAAAGGGAGATTCTCCTGGAAAAGCAATGCAATTTGGAAAACAAAATTATCTTTTGAGGGCATCACAAGTCACTTGCAGTGCTTTTAATGCATTAGCACATTGATTGTGCTTTCTTTTTTAAAAAAAAAATAAAAAATAAAAAAAATAAAAAAGAAAGTGAAGTGGTAATGTCATGAGTAAGATTGATAGTCCCCAAGTGAAACTCCCTTTTTAGAAGTCATTTGCCTTTGAAAGCGAAAATCTGCCCTACAGCTTTTTCTGTAAACTGAAAGAGGCTCTCTTGCTGGGAACTGGCAGTTGTTTAGGAGAGCAATACTCATAAATTTGAGAATTGGGAAATAGCAGAGGTGGCTTCCAAAAGTCTGATGTACATTGCAGCACTTGAGACTTACCTTTACTGGACTCCCCTGGGCTGCTTTAACCATTCCCTTCTGTTTTTGTTTCTTTTTTCCCTTTTCCCTATCCAGTGTTCAGTGAAGTTACTTACACATCATGATAACTAGCTGCTTTTTTCTGCTGCTTGTTTGACGGTGTGTCACTGGGTGTGGAAGTGGCTGATGGCAAGGGGGGAACAGTGAGATCAGTATTCTCCAAATACAAAAGTAAAGTTTGCCTCCTTTACTCAGCAAGGGTGATCCTGCTGGGAGCAGATGGGGCAATGTGGAAAAAAAAAAAAAAAAAGGGGTTTCATAACAGATTTTTCTTTTGCCACAGAACTTGTAAATGGTTCTAGGTACAATGGAAGTTTGCATTTTCAAGAATGTAAGGGCTTCACTGAGATTATAGTTGCAACACCAGAACCGTGCATGCATTAGTAACTGCCAGCGCTTGACATGTAGGCTGCAGACTGTTTTTGACCTGGTTGTGTTTCCAAGTGTTCTTATGTACCTGCCTGGCTCAAGCTATGACCCAGTTCTTAGCTGGGGAGTGGAAGGGAGGATTTTTCTTTCCTTGCTGAGAGGATTTGTTGCCCTGATCAGTCTATACAAACTAATAACTTTAAAAAGTGACTGAAGTTTCCTGTCCTCTAGTAAAAGGAAACCATTGGACATGATTAAGAATCCAGCTTTGAAACTTGAAATCAACTTTTCTTCATAGCAGAAATAAAATACAGAGCTGCTCCTGGGGTGCATTTGTGTTTTTATGCTTTTGTATGCCCATGCCAAGGGGGGACAGTGTGATCAGTGTTCTCCAAGTACAAAACTAAAGTCTCCCTCTGCAGTGTCAGCAGTGTGGCAAAGGTGAACTCTTTGTTAGCATGCTAACATCGTTTGACTGACCAGTAAATCCTTTTTGGTAGGATGGGAAGCTCAAAATCCAAGAGGAAAACGCCAAACTGAAGCAGCCCCCGAGAGAGGAAAACAGTGTCCTGCCACATAAGTATGGAAGAAAGTGCATCTCATTTTTGTCTTCTCTCTTTCTGATTCTTGCTCCTCCTTCTCTGATTTCTTTGTTGCTGGATGGGAATTTTGGAATAGCATGATTTCCCTGGCTAAGAAAGCATTTCAGCCTCCTGCCCCATTGTTAAAATCTCTCCACATTTTCAGATTGTTGTGATAGGATTTGTTTGGCATTTGGAAGGTAAGATGAAGATTTGTTTTTGAATGTGAAGATACGTTTAAAGACAAATAGGGAAGAACTCTGTAATGAGGGTGTTGCTTAGAGACAGCTTTTTTGAACTACTCTCAATGCCAGTGACAATGTGCCCTGCTCTGACAGTGTGCTGAATGCTGATAAAATGGTGATTGGAAAAGTATTGTCTTAAAAATATCATAAGCTCTATTCAGGTCTTTTTATTTGGCCATTAAATACCTTCCAGTCTTGTGCTTTTTGCACCTGTCTCACAGTGTGTAAGCTATGAACATTGGTCTGCCCATTTGTCTGGAAGTCTTCATAACAACAGAACATAACCATTCCCAGATCTAGAGGATCAAACATTTTGCAGTCATAACTTCAAAGCTACTTCTAAACTGTGCGTGCTGTCTAAATTGCTTTTTCCACATTCACGCTCCCCTTTTTTCTTCTCTTCTGAAGTCATTTTACAAGCATTTCTATTTAGCCAAGAGCGTGCTGCCTCAGCTGGCAGTATTCATTCTAGAGCACCAGTCACTGCTGCCTCTTTGCTTTCCTGTTTGATGAAGCTTATATGTGCTTCAGCTCTCATGTGTGAGCAGGCTTGGCAGTGTGGTTTTGAGGAAATAAAACCAGAAATGAGCGCAGGTAGGATTTTAATAACAGGATGAAGGGTCCTTTGATACATAGTCCCTGTGTTTTTCTCATAAGTAGCAGCGTGATTGAGGCACTGGCTCAAACTAATGATGGTTTTCTCTTGTAGGTTACAGAGCAGCACTCAGGAGGAGCAGGTTGGTGATGCCTTTTCTTGCATTCAAATACTAGCGAGTGTGCTGGGGGAGCTCCTGGGTCACTACAGTGCTGCTTATCTCAGTAGAAAGGCTTTTAGTTGTCAGCGCTGCATTTATGTGAGTCTATTTCATTCCCTCAACAAAAGTGTGTTATTTTGGAACTAATATTAAATCCTTTTGTAATTCCTTTGCCCCATGCCTTTTCTGGGTTAGTGTCTTGAAAAAGAACAAGGAAGGCATAATTTTGTATTTTGTGAAAATGGCAGTGTGTAACAGCCTTGGTCTGGGTTAGGGTTTTGCAAGTTCCTTTGGAGGCTACAGGGGAAGAGTTATTTGTTTGTGTTTGGTTGGCTGCTTCTGTGTATGTCAAATTGACCCAAGCGTGCTCTTTCTCCCTTGGGTGCCTGGCAAAGCCTGGCTAGAGCCACCAACTCTCAAATGGATGCTACAATGCACATTTAGTCCCATCTACTAGGAATTTCTACCATCATCACCAATTATTCCTGGTGAAAAAAGAGATTTTGTTCCCCAAAGCTCCTGCCTTGCTCCTGGGCCCAGTAATCTCTGTGTAGGTCTGTAAACAAAGCTGCATAGTGCATGGCTTGTAGAGCTGTACTGTGCTTCTTGGTCCACCCTTGGAACTCAGGTTTGCCAGCTGGGCTGAGTGCTGAAGAGGAGAGGGTGACTTTTTAGGACTCAGCCTCTTAGTTGATTTTGGTTACTTCTAAGCTTTTTAGTGAGGGACAGCAAAAGGTAATATCACTATTACAGGTACCCTTCAGATTTTAGTGCAGCTGTCCTGCAAATAAATGTGTTAGTCCTGTGTGGCTTCCTGGTGCACTGTGTAAAAGGGAGGGCTTAAAAACACAACAGTGTGAAGTCTTCATCCCTGTTATAAAATAAGGATCATCCACAGAGCTTTGCTACCAAAGCCATGGAAAGCAGGCAAATAAAGCAGAATGTGTTGGCTTTTATTGTGGGTTCAGGAACAGCCATCAGGACCTGGAAATGCTCAGATCTGCCAGCTCTGCCAGGAAGAAAGCAGCCGAAGCAAGAAAAAGGTAACTCCAAGGATTTACACTGTCATCTCAGCTGTGTGGTGAATGTGCATTTCCTTTTATTTATATTCTTAATGAGATGGTCAAGGTGTTTTCCCGGGCAGTCTCTGAGATCAATTAGAAGCAAGGATTGTTAACACTTGCAGCTCCACTTTCCTTCATTGATGCTGAGGAGCAGTTTGTAAGGAAACAGTCAAGGCACTCTTAAAAACTGTTATCAGTGCAGTGAACATTCTGGTCTCACTGTTGTTGCATACTTAAGAGATGAGGAAGCAGGTGTCATTTGGTTGTATTTTCCCCTGGTTTACCTCACCTACCAAGATTTGAACCAGAGGGCTTTGCTGGGAAGCTGGGGACAAACTGCTCCTTCCAGGCAGTGTGAGTGAGCTTCTGGCATGCAGGGCTCTGACCTCCACTCTTGCATAGAGGTGGACCAGTACCACGTTTCCAAATAGCCCCTGGAAATATCTAGGAGGAAGTAAGGGAGCACAGCAAGGTCACCTGGCTAGGGAGCTTTCAGAGTGGTGACTAGTCTGTCCAGTATATTTATATGGCTATAAAATAAATGTGCATCACTTGTGACAAAATGCTCTAGCTGCAACTGGACTGAAGCAATTAAAACTTGAATGCTTCATTTTTGGTAACTCCTACCTACCTTTACTACAAGTCTTCACCTACTCTTTGACATAATGAGCTCCATGGTAGCCTGGTCCTGAGCACAAGGACAAGTTTCTGGTCTTCAGAGGGGGCATCTTTCTCTCGTCCAGTAGAGGATTTGAGTTAACTGAAGGTTATAGAGAGAAAACTCAAGTTTATTTTTTTGACCTGTGTCTTTAGTATCCTGTAATTTTTCTGTACTCTTCCTCCAGAATATCTGCAAGAACTGTGGTGGTATCTTCTGTGAAGCCTGTTCAGCAAACGAGCTGCCCCTCCCATCCAGTATTAACCCAGAGCGTGTCTGCAATCCCTGTCACAAGCAACTCATCCAGCAGTATTCCAACAGTCCCTTGTAGGAGGCAGGCTGCAGAGTGTGGTGAGACCATACAAATTGTTGTAGCAGGTGATTGTCTCTGGAGTTGTTCAAGGGGAATTTGAAGACGCTTACCTGTGTTGTTTGGAGGGGGAAAGCAGCTTTATGCTGTTTTACTCAAGAGACTGCAAACAGAACACCCTGAGCTTCCCCTCTACAAAAATCTGCCAGCTCTCTGACCTGGGCTTGTGCTGAGGAGAACTGCTTGAGGAATGTCACACCAAGTGGCCGTAAGGTGTGATCAGGCAGCCTTAGGATGCTGCAAGAACAGAGCCCCCACCCAAGAAAGAGCCATGTGTCTGTGTGTGCAAGGCAGGAGCGTGTCAAGTGAGGGCATGCTGCTGCTAAGCAATGGCTCACTAAAAGCAAAATGAGAGCATTTTCTAATCCTCATGTCTGGCTGCACTTGAAACACCATTTCCCCTTTTCCTGCTGTCTTTGACAATCTGGCTCAACTGTGCTCCTTCAGTGCCAGGAGTCCAGGTAACAATACCAACGACAACAAAAAAAAGCATTTTCTGACACTGTTCTTTGATCCAGTCCTCCAGCAGTAGGCTTGCTATGCAAATCATTATCAAACAAAGCTGTGAAATGATCCTTTATTTTTAGGGACTTCAGAGAGGGCTAAGATTTTCTTTTTTGGTGTGTGTGACATTGGAGAACTGATCCACACTGATCCAGCACACAAATGTTTAAAGGCATCTCTGACCTTCCTACTGGAGACCCTCACTGTGACTTCGTGACCACAAAATGGTGGCCAATCCAAAGAGCTACAGAACCTCTATCTTGATGTTCTGGGGGAATAGGAGTTCCAACGGTTTAGTTACAAATTACCATTGCACAAAGAGTTTAAGGCCACGTCTTCGCACCTCTCTCCTTTGTGTACATAAAAAAGTGATTTTAATACAGCTGGTATTTCACTGGTTTTGCATTAGATCAAAATGAAAGTGAGATGAACTCAACAGTGCTTTTCACCTTTAAGATATCCTGATGTAAAACAGTTTTAAAAGTTTTCATACTTTGTGCTCCATCAATCTTTGTTGCTGTGACTTCAAGGACACGTTACTCCAAAAAGTATTGGTGACTTCCTCATAAAGCACATATGCTTCACGTCAGTTTATTTGGTCTGATACTGGAAGCCTACATCAGTCTTCAGGGCCACAGGATGTTTTGTAAACTATAGAAAATTGATGTATTTATATGTGACAAAGGCATCTGGCTCTAAGCTACTATCCCCTAATAAAATTTGTGTAATTCCTCAGAGGAATTCATTAGACTGGCTGGAACTGCACTAAAAAGTATATCAGAGTTGGGGTTTTTCACATGGTTGGTGCTAGAGTTAGTTTGTCCCAGAAATTTTTCTTTCCTAGTTCCTTGCAGGTCTCAGTGTATTCAGCTGTCCAAGCGCTCCACCTCCCCTCATTGCCCTTCATAGACAGAGCACTAAACAAAGGGGAGCAAGCTTCAGAGTTTTCCTTTTTCTGCCCTTTGTGGTAGTTACCTTGCTGCTATCCTTTAAAGTAGGCAAGAAATTGTGAGTGGTGTTGAAATTTGAGAAGCCTAGAATTCAAGTGTGAGCAAACACTGCTTTCACAGGGTGAGATGCCATAGCTAAGGCACAAGATACCAAATTTGTAAGTTTTGTGTACACATTGGTACACGCTTAAGAGATTGCAAATTCCTGCATCCAAATCCAGAGAGACTCATTCTGCAGGAGAAAGTCTGACCCAGGCAATTTCAGTGCTGAAGGATTTAACTGGAAACCAGGCACTTACTGTGAAGTAACTTTAATGCTGGTACATCTGAGCAATTTCACAGCTCTGAAGTGACAGCTTATCTGCGACCTCTACATAACTTCCCACTGTTCAGCAGGAGTGGCTGCTGCAATTCTTGCTTGAAGTGAAGGCTAAAATGATCTTTATGTCTTTATTCTTTATTCTGCTTATCTTTAAAGCAGAACAGTTCTCGAGCAGGTCCTTTACAGTTACAGTATGCAAACAGCCCTTTACAGAGGCAGCTGAAAATCCTTCAAAATAGGGCTCTGGTTGCTGTAATTAAAACTGGCATTTGAAAAGGTGTGAGATGATGATGTCAGCTATCTGTGTTCACACACAACTCCTTCCTGATTTCTTTGACTCAGTGAAGGGCTCTGCTTTTAAGTACTGGTTGTTGTGCTTTATGATGCTGCAAATGTTCAAGGCACATTTGCTCACATACTGGTGGTAATGCTGAATTTTTGGGTTTATACCTGGACATTTGGAGTGGGGGGAGCAGATAGCAGTTTTTCTGATATTAATTTTGTTCCACATGTAGTAATAAAAACTTTCTCATCTGGCTCCTGTGTCCTGAGTGGTCTTTCCCTTCTGCTTTGGCCTTCTGCTTTGGCTATGGCTATGAAAGTATTTCAAAACCAGTAGCAGATGCCAACAAAGAAATTAAAGATACGTGGCCAGCAGGAACAAGGAATAAGCTATGTTTGCTGCCTTCTGTGTATTGGGATCTTAGACCACTTGATTGTTGTTAGTTGTCCACACTGGTGTTTTGTTAATACTTTGTTAGCACTGTGCAGCTTAAGACTAGAACTGCTTTGTCCCGCAGCATTTGCCATTCCTCCAGAACAGCTTTTTCTACCTCTGTGACAGACAGTCTTTCTATGATGTATCAACACGCTTTATTACATGCTGTTACATAAATCCAAATGGTATTTTATACAGCTTATCCTTGTAATTGAACAGCAACTCTCATACTCCATCTTTGCTTGTACCCTAGGAATGCGTTCACTTTGACCTATGAAGACAGTGGGGGGAAAAAAAGAGAGAAACCATCACTACTTCATTGCAGCTTATTATTCTCTTTTTCTGAAAATGCACCACTGCATTTTATTTCAAAGTATTGCTGCCAATACTGCAATTGTAGAATTTAGCATTTTTCAAAAAATGTCACCCAAAAGGATAAGATGCAAACAGCCTGTGAGAGAGAACTGCCACGTGCAGCTGAAGTAAGTCATACACAGAGGGGAGCCAGAAGCAGTTCTGGGTGCTACTCCTCTACTTCCATGCTAGAGACTGCAGCCACATCAGAAATTCTAACAGGTGAAAACTAGCACAGCTGCAAGGGGAAGAGGAAAATGCAAGTGGAAAAAGCATTCTGGCACATTCCAGCAGGCCTCAGCTGTGCCAGGGTGAGTCCCAGGGAGGTGGTGTGGTGACTGTAGTGCAGCAACCTCTGCCAGCTCTGGCTGTCACCTCAGACATGCACTGCTACCCCTCTGCCACAAAAAGTTGTTTTCGTGTAATCTGAATGCACAGGCCTGTGTGCCTAGGCTTGATGCCTCACCTCAGATTAGCTGTGATGATCAGCTTAAGCCACTTGCTCTAATTAACAGCCCAGATGCTATTTGAAATTCAAAGTATGAAGTATACTAACAGTGAAAAAGGAACAATTGAAAAGAAGGATGCACTCACCAAATCTGAGATCTCACCGCTGTCACTAGTGGTGTCCTGCAGCCTTTGGATGTTCCTTTGGGAATACTTCAACAGCACCAAACTCTAGGGAACAACATGGGAAAGGTATTTTGTAATCAGAGACTTGCAGATAGGATAATCTGGAAATCTGGTTTTCAAACAATCCTGTTGCATAGGGTACTACCAGTAGCTAGACAAGAACGGCCAAAGTACCTGAGGATCTACGTCTTGGAGTTGTGGAACTCCTTTCCTCTTTACTTACGCAGCTGTGCCCTCTCCTTAGCCATTGCAGCAACTGCGTCATCATAGCTCTCAAAATGCACGTCAGCTTCGCCTGTGGCAACTCCATCGGAGTTGTATTCTAATAGGATCCTTCTGGGCCTCAGAGGAGCAAAAAACTGAAAAGAAGGAAAAACAGGGATCCAAAAGGTGAATATAGTGAGAAAGAATCAAGAAGAATACACTCCATTACCAGAAAACCTCACGTTTTTGCTCATAACCCACATCCAGCCATGGGAACTGAGCACATGAGAAACACAAGACTCCCTCCCCTTCCAGGTGAAGTCGATGCACAGCCAACAACTAAATTTGATGCATACTTTTACTGCTACTTACATCTATTATGTCTTGGGCGCTAACTTGTGTAGGAAAGCCCCTCACGTGGACGGTGCGTAGTGATGATAAGATGCTCCCAGATTGCGAAGAAGGCCCTGAGCTTTCTGCTGCTTCGCTAGCCACTTCTGTGGAAAGGAGGAGAAACATCATTAACACCTACAATTATCGCTTTCCTTACATGAAGGTTGTGACAGCAGGGTCGTGCTCTCAGCAGCAGACAGTGACGGTGCCTCAAAGAACACACGCATGCTACAGGGCCAGGCTCACCCTTCTCTCTTTCGGCACTGGAGCCTCTGGTGGAATCCAACTCCCTTTCTTCCACAGTGGATCCAAGCTCTCTTCTCAGTCTTATCATCTCCTTGCGAAGAGACAAATGTCTCTGCATTTCACGCTTTGTACTTATATATACTTCTATATATCTAGGATTACAAGGAAACAATTACATGGCACTCCCTGTACTTCCACAAAGAACTCAGGCATTTGAAACAGTACAATTACTGTGCACAATGTTCTCCTGTCTCATCTCTGCTCACATATTTTCTGTGAGAGCCACAGATGGTGTGCAGTTACAATTTGGGGTTAACTGGCAAGCAGTACTTTTGAAGAACTTATTTAGATTGCACAGTAATGCCTATGACATCGCTTTTCAATGTGTAATGAGGCACTCAATCTCATGTATAAACCCACATGCTGTGAGCCAGTTTGTTCTGACAAGATCTTTAGTGATTGGTGTTACATGAAATTCTTTCAGGAGTAACATCAATGGCTTACATGCCAAAGCTATGTTTTGCTGCAGAAATGCAGCACTACTTAAAGACATTCTCTTTCCTGCAGTAGCATGCAGCCTTTTGAACAGCCTTATAAAGGAGTCTCTTTTCCCCCAATGTACTTCTGCAAACTGTTTATCCTGATCACTCCAACTTTCAGTTAAAATAAATAAATAAATAAATAAAAATCTATATATATCTATATGACTTAATCCCAAAGCAGACTAACTAAGCAAGCAGATACACAAGATGCATAGGACCATACTGAATACTTCAGGGGAGCCTAAGATTTTACTGCTATGAAATTGGTAGGATGAAATGTAATAAGGTGTGCATAAAAGTTGCAGGAGAAATACACCAAGATGTAATGCAATGTTATGGAAATCTAGCAAAATCCCACTTATGCTGCAGAAAGAAATAGTTGGAAAAAAACATCCTATTCCCCAATTTAAGTATAAAGTATTACATATATAAAGTATTAAAGTTGCACTTCCATCTCTAGCCATCTATGCCAGAGCCCCTTACTCAGACCCTCCAATGTTTCAGAGCTGGCAACAGTACCAGCTGGGCCTCACATAGGTTTAACTATTTGGTGTTTAGTCAGACATTTCCACAGAACAGAAGAAATAATGCCACGGAGAAGGGGGGAATGTGGCTATCCATATTTCCTCTCTTCTCAGCAAGAGCAGACACAATAAAGGAAATAATCTCATGTACAGCCTGACTGAGCTCACAGCTCAGCATCCTGCACCAGGGCTCAGCACAAATAACTTTTCTGGACAAATGACAAAAAATGTTGGCAGCAGTTTTGGAAACTTTGGAAATAGTTTCTTCAGTAGTTACTCAGGTATATGAAGCTGGGTAGGTGAGTCAATTAAAGCCTTGTTCCATGTTCCATCACAACAAAAAAGAAAATAATGGCAAAATGTGAATTAATTAATCCCTATTGGAGGGTAGGAAAATATGTCAGGTCACTGAATTATTGGGTACACCTGCAGAGCAGTGGCTTAACATGGGCAGGGGGACAAACACAAAGAAAAACTAAATCTGAGTATGAGATAACAGGCAAAGCAGCTGATATTACGCTGAGAGGCAAGCTATAAGTCACACCACATGCTTTATACCAAGTTCTTCTACCCTCTAAACCATAGCAAAGCACCTACCTATTCTCCATGTACTCCTTATGCCTTAGTAGGGCTTTAGCTACCATTTCCGGAGCTGCAAACTGCACATAAGCTTCTCCAGTTTTTCTTTCTCCCCGATAAACAAAAGTTATGTCAGTTATCCGCAAACCTATTAGCAGGATGGGGAGAAGAAGGCATTTACATTGTTAGGAACTTGTGCTATGGCTTAGAAAGACATCTATCTCTTCCCTAACTCCTTGTTTGGGCAAATGAACGTAGCAGCTCCTAATCCTGAAATAATTTCCCATCAGCCAAAATATATATGTATTTTTAACTTTTCAAAAAATTCCAAATTATTGGTTTTACGTTAGCTTTCGCAGAAGCCTTAATTGCCAGTGATAGCTCTGCAACAGATTGATTTAAACATTATGTGACCGTTGGTGATCAATTAAAAAACCTACAGCCAGTGACCTTCACATTTGGCATCATATTGGCTGTCATTGAACCTTAGTGCTGGAGAACTGTGGCCATGCCCACCGGCAGTAGGAGAAACGCCAGAAGGAAGAAGTGGTTTCAGTTTACTCTACAACCTGATCTCCTGAGAAATGCTGATTATTTCTGCAAACACCAGGAAAGCTTCTTTTCTATTAAATATATGCAGAAATCAGCTGGCTTGCTTCAGCCCTAAGGGCAGGGAACACACATTCTACTCAACAGCTGCTTGGCTGAACAGTTCTGCAACAACTAAGCTAGAAGTGGCACAGGCTGCCCAGAGAGATGGTGGTAGCCCCGTTCCTGGAAACACCCAAGGTCAGGCTGGACAAGGCTCTAAACATCATGATGTGGGTTAGGTATCTCTGTTCCTTGCCGAGGGTTGGACTTGATGGCCTTTAAAAGTCCCTTCCAACTCAAATGATCCTATGATTCTGACTGTTCACATGAACAAGACATTATTTAAAAAACCAAACTGTAAAAACCCACTAAACTTAGCTACTAGAGTTTTAACGTTACCATACATTATCTGTTATGATAATATTGCAAAGCCCTACGCTGCACTCTCTTGTCCTGAAGATACCTGGGGCTCTTCCATCTGAAGAGAAGATGGGGGGAATCTCATCACTGTTTACAAATATCTAAAGTGGAGTCAAACTGATGGCAGGTTCTTTTTGGCAGTGAGCAACAGAACAAGGGGCAATGGGCAGAAAATGGGCAATAGGGAGTTCCATATTAACACAACAAAGAACTTTACTATGAGAGTGATGGAATACTGGAACAGCTGCTCAGAGAGGTAGTAGAGTCTCCTCCGGAGATACTCAAGACCTGACTGGATGCCTTCCTGTGTGACTTGCTGTAGGGAACTGCTTTAGCAGGGGGTTGGACTCAGTGATCTCTAGTATTCCTTTCCAACCACTACAATTCTGTGATTCTGTCCTTTAACAGGCATATATCTTTCTTTCTGGCAATTTCTGTACAATTAGCAATCTCAATGCAAAAAAAACCTGAATTTAGATTCCTCCCTTTATTTTTTCCCCCTAAATGAGTGCTGCAAATACTGACATTATGACAGACGTCCAGAAAGTCAAAGGCAGCCAATGATCTTCGAGCCAAAAGCTTGTTCAGAAAGCTTTAGTTGCTTCTAACAGCAGGAGGATAGCAGTTTGTGATGCTACTTAAAGTGTTCATGGCTGCATGTGCTCTTTCAGCTCTCACTTAGGGGAATGACTGCTAAGCTAAACATGAACTCAGAGCACAAAATACCTCATAAACAGAGAGCAAAAATTAGTTTGATTTACCTGCAAAAAAATCTGCAATGTCATCCTCTGTGGAGTCGAACGGAAGGCCTCTGAGAAGTACGACTCCATCGCTCATGACTTGCGACTCATACCGCAGGCTCTGCAGTAAGCCATCTACATCTTTATCATGAATTTCATGGACTGCAAGGCACAAAACATGTTTTCCTTCATGGTACAGAGAAGGTAGCTCCGCATTCACTTTCTTCTAAGGCATCACTCCTTCCCCCCTCACACATGCACAACTTCATCTTCTTTCCCCACACTGCTCCCATATAACTCAATGGTTCTCCACATCACAAGTGACTTTGCTATTCCCACACAGCTCACAAAGCTTTGACTTCACAGTGCCTTGTTTGCCAATTTTTGCTCCCCACTGTCCCCCTGGTACCAGCCTGTTCCTGTAGTCAAGCAGTTCCAACTATCATGTTTTCTTTCCATTTAACTTGTGCTGCTCAAACTCACCTTTTACGTAACGTGTGCCCATGTATCTCAAGTTCTTTTCTAGTGCTTTCTGGACATCTGCTTTTGACTCAAGCTCGATCAAGGCATCTCCCCTGCGCCTCCCATCCCTGTTTAGGAGGAAGTGTATGCCATTCTCACCATTCCGAATCTTACAGCCTGGAAATGGGGGAACACAGGACAGAGATATGTGCAGCTGTGTCAAGCGCGGGGAGCTTTTGATCCCAGACTAAACATTTGAGTTCTACACAAAGCTGTTCCCCTCCCCTAAGCGCATGCTGAGAAACTCACATTTCTACCCTGAACTCTAACACACAGTGCTTTTCACAAAGAGAGGGGTCTGGTGTCCCTTAGGGACACGGCTTAGCGGGCAATGTTGGTGGTGGACCGATGATTAGCTAAGTGATCTTAGAGGTCATTTCCAGCCTTCATGGTTCCCCGGTTCTATGACTCACACTTTCCACTGCTGTGTAAATGGACGATGCACGCCCTTATATTATTTTCTTTCCGGTAACTAACTGTTAGCTAATCGTTACGTTTTGTAAGAGCACAGTGAACCGTTACGGAGGCCAAGCAGCTCCCTTACTATCAAAGAAGGCCATCATCTCCTTCTTAGTACACGCAAAGGGGAAGCCATGAGCCCTGATGAGAAACACGGAGTCCTCGATCTCTTCCTTGGGAGGCTCCGGGTCCTGCTCCGCGAGCTGCCCTTCCTGTGTCGGCGAGTCGATAACCTGCCAACCGAGAGCCATCAGCGGAAAAGCGGGAAGTCGCGCGGCCGTCCCCCGCGGCCTCCGCCACAGCGCCCCTCGGCCCGCCGCCATCTTGGGCCCCTACCTGGCTGTAGCGGCGCGCGGCGGCGAGGAGCGGGGCCGCGGCCTGAGACGCTCCCGGCCCGAGGGAGGCGGCGGCGCTGAAGAGGCGGCGGCGGGCGGGCGGCGGGCGCAGGCAGGAGGGCAGCGGCCACGGGCGGCGGCCCAGCAGCAACGCGGCCACGCCGCGGCGAGCGACGGCGGCGGCCATGATCGGCGGGCGGAGAGGTAAGCGCGGCTCCGCCTCCCCTCCCCAGGAAGCTCCGGCAGGGGAGGGCGGGAAGCGACTGGCCCGGGCGGGCGGCCTGAGGTGCGCGGGGGGAGAAAGCGTTGCGGCTTTAGGGGTGGCGGGTCGTCCCGTAGTGCTGCCGTCCCGTTAATTTCCCTTCTGTGTTTTTTGTCTGTGTTTCAAAACCGTAAACTTATTCTAAGTGATATCGCTGTTTCCAGCCGTTGCTTTTATAAACTGTTTATGTCACAGACTCCTATAGGACAGGCGTTGCCATGATATTAGGATATGCTCACCTGACAATAGCGTTCCATCTGGACACAGCCTGGTGAGCCGCACCTCGAGTGCTGAGCTCAGTTGCGGGCCCCTCACTATATGAAAGACATCGGGCCTGCAGTGTGTCCAGAGAAGGGCAACAGAGCTGTGTCTGGAGCACAAGTCTTATGGGAGCAGCTGAGGGAGCTGGGGTTGTTCAGCCTGGAGAAGAGGAGGCTCAGGGGAGACCTTATGGCTCTCTGCAATTGCCTGAAAGGAGGCTGTGGTGAGGTGGGGGTTGGACTCTTCTCCTGGTTAACAGTGATAGGACAAGCAAGAATGGCCTTACTCTGAGCCTGGAGTGGTTTTAGTTGGGTATTAGGAAAAAATTCTCTGGAAGAGTAGTGATGCAGTGGCACAGGCTGCGCAGGGAGATGGTGTAGTCACCATCCCTGGAGGTGTTCAGGAAATGCAGAGATGTGGCACTGAGGAAAGTGGGCATGGTGGAGGTGGGCTGGGGTTGGACTGGATGGTCTTAGTGGTCTTGTGGTCTTTTCCAACCTTCATGATACTATGATTCCCAGTATTTTTTGAGTTTTCAATGTGAATTGCATGCACATTTTCAAAGGAGCACTGAACTCAATTTTAAAGTGGTTCATCTTCATGTGTTTTTTTTTTCTTCAAGTTTTAAACGTCAGGTTTATCTTTAAAGTTTTTAAATAAGCAGACTCCATAGGTGCAAAAAAAAAAATTAGGTAATTAGTAATTTCTCTCCAACGTCTACCTTTTTTTAGCTGTCATAGAATCAGAATCTTTAAGGTTGAAAAAGACCTCTAACTCCCAGCCCATCCCCACCATGGCCACCATGCCCACTGACTATGTCCCGCAAAGCCACATCTCCTCAATTCTTGAACACCTCCAGGAATGCTGACACCACCAGCTCCCTGCACAGCCTGTGGCACTGCATCACCCCTCTTTCCTACAGGAAGTGTCTTTTAATACCCAACTTGAACCTCCCCTGGCACAACTTAAGGCCATTACTTCTTGTCCTATTGCTGTTCTCTAGGAGAAGAGGCCAACCCCGACCTTACCTCAGCCTCCTTTCAGATCACTTTAGAGGCCCCTGAGCATCCTATTTTCGAGACTGAACTGTAAGCTGTCACAGAATAAGCAGATTCTTGAATCCCACAGGTCAAGGGAGCGCTGCATGTGTTCCTCTTTTATGCACATGAATTGTTCTTGAAGGTTTGGGGTTCAAGCAAGGTGTAAGGCAGATTCTCCTTACCAGACAAAAGTCTTCTGACCAGTTTGCCTCCAGTGCACCTTCATCCCAAGTTCAGTGACAACCAGCACACCACTCCGTCCTGTAGCCTGTCAGTATTTGCCAGTCACCTTTAGAGGGCACCGCTCTGCCGGGCATCTGTCAACATTGAAGTTTCCAGAGCATCTCTGGGCTTCTTGGCTGGTGTGAGGGGGGAGAAGTTTTGAATTTGTCGCTAGGATCTGAAGAAAAAAAAAATCATCCTAAGGCAACAGAACTTGCATTCTTCACTCTTCAGTGCTGATGTTGAATGAAGCCTACCTAGCCGAGTAAATCAGTTGTGCTAAGTGTAAAGGGACTGAAAAGATGCCCCTAGCATGCTGTTGACCATGAAGTTAGTGTATACAAGCTATTCTCTTGTTTGATCATAGGAAAAAAGAAAACACTCTAAGTACATCCTAAACAGACTTATTTTGTATTGGGATGCCGGGTTATTGGGTTACTGCACAATCTGTCATTGAGAAAAATTATATTCTGTGTGATATATTCTGGAACTATTCCTTGAAGTTACTCTAGCATCAGGCCTCTCTTCACTCTCCATGGAAAGCCCTATAACACAATTGTGTATGTGCAACGCTATCAGCATTCAGAAGGAGATAAGCTGGGCCTGATGAAACCTAAAGAATATATTTTGTGCAGAGAAGGTAAACTAAGATGAAGCCCCTGCAAATGGTGTCTGTGCCACAAATGCTGTTGAGATTTGTAGGGATGATCCTCCGCAAATCGCTGGTTTCTATGAAGGTTGCGGCAGGCGTGGCATCCGAGTGCTGTAATGGCGCTGAAGGCAACAGTGTACCATGTTTATTCCTCTTTCTACTTCCAGCAGCAACACAGGTTCAGGAATGTGGTGACCACTGTATAATACCTTGCAGTTCCTGTTATTCTTTCATGCGCTGCTTTTTATTTTATTTTTATTTTTAGAGAACAGTGACCTGTCCAGATCACAGGTTCAGTGTGATATTTATACTTCAACGCTTTGCTGCATTTCTATTGCTATCCTCTAGAGATTGCCTGTACGCAAATTAAATCCCTTACCTCAATGCACAGTCAAGTACCTGATTTGAAAAATTGTCAGACCTATAGGTTTAATCTAGAATGTGGAGAGAATGCTTGTAGAGCTCAGTATTTAGAGTATTTATATTTCAAACTGAAATTCTGTTCTTATTCAAACTTTTGTTCATCTTGAGTGTTCCGCATTTACTGAGCTGTGTTATAATCTCTGCTACAAAAGCTGAGAACTCTGGTTCGGGACCAAAGCTCTTTCTCAGCTTGAGGGCCTTTTCAGAGCAATTCTTTCAGCCCTACAGTACAATGCATAAACCAAAATGACAGCTGCCGGGGTTTGGGTACATTCACTGCGCCTTTGCTGGAGCCACTGAGCAGCTCAGCCCTTATGTAAGGCTGCAGCACTGCCAGTCCGTGTGCTTCATGGCCCGTAGCCATCATGAGCAGACCGATGCTAATCTCAGACATCAAAAGTACACATTATGTAACCGTTTCTCCTGACAGCCACCCAGGCAAAGTGTTTCCTACTGACTGTGGCAATAAGAGGCATTTAATTTTAACTTGCCACTAAAATAAAATGCTCTGTGGGTAGAAGGAAGTGTATGGGTGGGAACAGAGAACGCAGGTTATTCACGTCTCAGCGTGAACGTGCCAGGAAGATTAGCAGTACTTTTTTTTTTCTCTGTTGAATTTCTGTGGCCAACTCAGTCTGACAAACTTTGTTAGAAGTGCCTGAGGTCCGTTTCATGCCCACTTTTATTAACACAGGCAAAAGAAAAATGGCAAGTGTCATGAAATGTTTGTTGAGCCTTTGCTGCCTGGTAGAATGCTTCATTTTAAAAGTGCCCAAAACCACCAGTGTAATTTTTATTTGCTTAGAAATGCGCTGACCTGGCATTTGGACTTGGTCAGGAGGAAGGAGCCAGAATGTAGGAAATGCAATTTCAGCATTTAAAAGCATGAGAAGCTGACAAGTCTTCTTGTTACCACCTGAGAGAAACCCCTGCAGTGACAGAAACTGAGTGCTGCATGGGACTGCAGTGCGTTTGGGTGTACCGAATTTTCCCAGCAATGAATCCCAAAGTGGATTTTCCTCTCATCTGCCTGTGGGTGTGTTACTTGCAGGATGGTCTGCAGGCCCCAGGACAGAACTTGTGGTCTGTCTGTTACCTCTCTGGAATCCATCTGGCTTCTTGCTGGCCAAAAAGAGGCAGATTTTCATGTGAAGTGACTCTCAGGAATTGTCATTTCTGCTGTCAGGAGGTGGCACTAAGCCTGCAGTTTTGATGGGTATGAATGCCCCGAAAAGCCAGCCTGCAGTCACTGCCTGATGTGACATGGATGTCTCCTGTGGCACACCGTGCTTCCTCAGTTTTCTCTTCACAGGACAACACCAGCGAAGATGCGGTTGTGTTTATTCTGAAAACATCGTGGGCTGCAGGGGTACTGACTGTGGTGTACTGAAATATCTGCAGGCAGGAGGACGCATGGTTTGCAGCCCACGCTCACACAGGGTGAGGCTGTTCAGGGCAGAGGTTGGGTGGCGGTGGTGCTGAGGAGCTGCCAGGAGCTTGAGGGCATGACTGGATTTTTGTTTTACTTCAGTAGTTTGCAGCTGCCCATATCTTCCATTGTGAGGTGTGTCACTCCCGAGCTGACTGTGGGCCCCAGCTTAGTTAAAGATTGCTTGAAAATCAAACACCCATGCTTCTGAAGTGTTGGAGGCCATTTTGATAGGTTTGTTTAGTCCGAGCTCTTGAGTGAAGAGGGCAGAGATGCAGAAGCAAACGTCTCCTGTTCTTTAATGAATGTAGCTGTTATCTGTGAGCGCGGGGAGCTGAACTGCACCGTGGTGGGGTGATTATAATGCCACCGACTGACCTGCTGAGGCAACCGGGGCGGCACATAGAGTGCTATCATAGTGCCTTCTGAGTTCCTGGCTAAAGCAAAGTGGGCCACTCTGTTCCTGCACCCCACAAACTTGCCACACAGAAAGGAATTTGGGCTGAAGGATGCAGACAGACCACATTGCTTTATCAGAAACCTTGGGGCCTTCCTCATTGCTGCCCGGAAGCTGCCACCGCAGCCAGGAGCGGGTCTGTACCTAAAATGGGGGGCTGCCCCGTCGGGGGCTCACACCCACAGGGCCGTCACCGTTTCCAGGGCGCACAGGGCAGAGGGGTGTGGGAACGCCCGATTTCCGACACGGGACGGGCTGCAAAGGGGAACGGGCTTCGCTGCCAGCAGCAGCCAACGCTCCGCGCACCTCTCCGCTGGAGGCCTCGGCGCCCCGCGGCACGGGGAGGAGCGGAGCCGGGAAGGGCGGGCTGCGCGCGGGAGGCGTCGTGTCGCGTCCCCGCCCCGCGGCGCTCTCCCCGCACACGCCCGCCCTGCGCCGCCGCCGCGAGCCGCGCCGCGCCGAGCCCAAGCAGCAGCCGGTCCCGCTCCCCCGCCGTCGCCATGAGCTTCTTGTTGTGAGTATGCGCCGAGGGGCGCGAGGGGAAGCTGACCCCTCCGCTTCTGCGGCCTTCCCCTCCCCTCGCTTCGCCCTCCTCTCCCCGTGCCGTCCCGCCGGGCGGGGGCCGCCGCCCTGAGGGAGAGGGGCGGCCGCTCTCGCACCGTTCCGCGTCGCGGCGGAGCGGCGCGCTGCCCACCCTCTTTGTGAGCCGGCCCGCGGCGCTAACGGCGCTGGCGTGTTCTGGGCTCGGGAGCGCGGCCGCCGGGGCCGGGAGGAGGGTCCGGGGAAAACCGCCGGGTGTTCGGGGAGGCGCTGCGGGAGGCCGGTCCGGCGCGGTGCGGCGGTGCTGTGGGGCGAGCAGTCGTCGGTTGCGGCGTAAGAAGGCTTCCCGAGGAGTTAGTGGCAACCGAGGGGCGCGCGGGACCGTGCGTTTTGTAATTTCGCTTCGTAGGCAACAACGGAATGAACTTTGGTCCCTCCCCTTGGGAACAAAGACGAGGTACTGCCGGCAATTAACATAAACCGGTTCCGTGACCTATTAATTAACGTGAAGATGCGCTCTAGGGAAGGGAAGGCGGGCGGCTGCCGAGGGCTGAGGGAGGGCCGTCGCCTTCCCTGCTACGCGCGGGCGCCGCGGGACTGCTGCCGTGGGACTGACAGCTGCGAGCGGCTCCTGCTGATAAGCGCCAGATGTCCGCGGCCTCCTTCGGGGGAGATGCGTTATCTGGGGAGCTGCGTTCTCGCGGAGACAAACCGGCCCGGCGCTAGCTGACATCCCCCGGAGCTCCGCGTTGCGTCCAGCTTCTAACGCCGCTAACGGAGCCGCTCGTCTGGAACTGCGCTGCTGCCGCCTCGTCCCAGGAGACGCCGCTCAGCTGCGGGGTCGGAGCCGCACGCCAGAGGTGGGCGCAAATGACCGTCGGTGGACCCGGGAGCGGCGCTTCTAATGAGAAGAAGCCCAGCTGTCCCCCTCCTTCATCATTCCCAGCTGCTGCAATGGAGAAGGGGAACAGGGTTTCTCGTACAACGGTGTCCTGGGAGTTTGGTTTGCAAATGAGACGACCTCACAATCCTTGGCATTTGGCTAACTGGCAATGGAAAAGCATGAAACCCTCTGTTGCAGGCAGTAATGAGATTTTTTTTTATATATTTTTTTCCAGACACTTCTGAAGCCCAGGAAAGCAAACCTCCCCCCACCCCCCTTCCATTGTTTCACGTACTGTTGAAAAATAGAAGTGAAAACTGAAATTGTTGCATGGCATATCCAGAAATGCTGGCAGAGCTGTCTCAGCTGTTGTTGGCAGTGTAGTCTTTTGCTCAGCTGCAGTTTAGAAATGAATTTAGGAAAAATAATGTTACCAGGTTGCCTCGAGGAGGCCTGGGAAGCTGCCTGTGTGCTATTGGCAAGTAGTTATTTTCTTTTAAGTTACTGTCCCCTTTTCTTCAGCTTTGATTTCATGTTATCTGGGTAGAGCTGTTCAGTGATGGTGGTTGGATATCTTTATATTCACTAGTTCAACCTTGTTTTTGTGTTGCAAAACCCCCACATTTCCCACAGTTTTCCGTAGTGCTTTTTCACCGAGGGTTTCCTGGATACGAAGGTAACCAAGTTGTTCCCTTTGTCCATGCTGTTTTCTCTGCCTCAGTGGTACTGCTGTCTGTTTGCAAACAGATGCCTGGTTTCGATCTCAGCAGCCTGAAGTTGTCGTTGTGCACCCACCAGAAGAGTTCTCTACATCACGATGAACCTGTCACACAGGTTTATCTTCGCTGCCTTGGCTGTAGTTTGTCAGTTTGACAGCCGAGTACCGAGAGCCCCGTTCTGCTTGCAGACTTTGTGCCCTGCTCTTGATTGCGCCTGGATAGCGCAGGGTGCTGGGGGCCCCTCGCAGCCGTTGCGCCGTCCCTGTCTGCTGACGAAGCCAGTGCTATTCTTCTCTGTTGCTAGGACCAGTGCCACATAAAGCTACGTGGGAGAACAAAATCAAGGGAAACCATTGTCTTCTCTTGTTATGGATAACATTTTAGAAAGGGTGTCTTTTGCCACGAGTCACTGGATTAATACAGCTCCGTTTTGGCAGCAGTTTTTATTTTCAGCCTCACTGCCTTCTCTTTCTGATTGATTTTTTTCTTTCTGAAAACACCTCTGAAATGATTTTATAGGTTGTCTTGGATCTTTAAAAAAAGTAAAATGAAGAGAGCTGAACTACGAAGTATCTTTAGTTCCAAAAAGCTCCAATTGAGAAGTTTTCTCTAGGACGAAATTGTAGCTTGGTTGCAGGTATTGGAGCTTACATCTCCAAGGGAAAAAATTAAAGATAGTTCTGGTAGGCGTGCCATATGGGAAGATGCTTGTGTTGTCCTACACTGGCAAAACTTACGTAAAAAAGTAGCTAGATAATTCATCTTTAGAAGAAAATATTTTTATTATTAAAGTTGTGAAACGTTTTTTTTGTTTGTTTGCCGTGTTTTTGCTTTTAAAATAAAAGCTATCTCCATGTTCTCTAAGTTCCTGTGTGTGGAGTTCCAGGAGTTTCTTAATGTTAGATTGATGTAGATAGTCAGACCTGGTGAGATGTCAGAGGGCCGAGAGCTGATGGATACAGCACATGGTGGTGTGGATGAGCAGCAGTAGTTTGGGGACGTTCGTGGATAAGTCAAGGTGGAGTGACCTTGGAAACAAAGCAGGGGAAAGGTATACTCTTATTTTCCTGTCTTACATAGGATAGGAGAGCTGAGCAGTTTCTTCTGATGATATCTGTGGTTGTTTTTCACATTTGTGGAAAGTGCGATGGGACATTCATTTTTTCCTTCCATCTCTTGTGGAGTAATATCAAAATTAGAGCTGGTGTTTTTGTTTCTGGATTGCTGAGCTACAGCCTCCTGTTTCCCTGTCTGCCCCTGCTCTTGAAGAGCGCTGTGGCTGTTTGTTTCCCCTTCTTTGCCTTTCCTAGATGCTGAGTTGCTGTTACTGTCCACTGAAAGCTGCTTTTAAAGTAGGCAGCGATTTTCAGGTTCTGTAGCTGGAGAAAGGAGCCCAGTGCTTCATGGACACTTCTGCAGTTCAAAGTTGAGATGTAGTATCTGTCTCCTCATTATCAAAAACTCCCATAGAAGACTGTCATGCACTAATGAACTGGAATTTCAGCCACTGAAAATCAATGTGTGGGCAGTTACAGTCTGTTAGAAGTGGGACATGTGCTTATCCAACAGTCAGATCTCTTTGTTCCCATTACTTTAAGTACAGGTTTTATAGGACAATTTAGGGTAAATTCTTTGGTTTTAGGTTGACTAATGTAATGCTGCTGTGTAGACTGGGTTCCTAGAGGAGAGACGGAGGGAAAGGTTCTTGAAACGTGTGTGTTGGCTCACCACAGTCTGCTGTTGAACCAATACTGCAAGTGATGCAGTCACTTCTTTTCCAGAAGAGTGCTGGGAATGAAATTTCTCTCCAGTTTGCCGGTGACTGAATTAGAGAACTGCAAAACATTTTAACACTTTTCCTGTAAGCTTCATTAACGTTTTCTGGGGAAAGCAGAATTCTTTAAAGGCAGAATTGGTATGAATTCAGCAGTGACCCAACACTACGTGGGAAGTAAAGCTTTTATTTTCTAGCTGCTTGTCCTTTCACTGAATGCTAGGTTGTAGAAATAGACAGACACTCATACCTGAAGTTTGTGTTGAATATTGTTGAAACGTGTCACTTCAACTGTGCTGCTGTGTTTGATTCCTGTGTTGAAAGGCTTGCTATCGAGGTGTGCCTCTTGGCTGGCACTCATCTGTCACTTCTACAGAAAGGAGCACCAAGAGAAAGCTTCCAGAGACCATGGCAATGAATACAGCGTTAAAGCTCCTCAGAAAGAAGTGTTGGTGTTCCTCTTGCACCATTCATTTTCCAGTTCTCAGTCTATTGAAAAATGCTCCATAGAGCTCTTGTTGCTTTGCTTCATTCATCTTTGCAGAAAACCCTAAAACATTTTGAGGGTGCAGTTTGCTGATATGCTTGTCATCCTTATGATCTGGCTTAGCGAAGTTAAACCAGCAGAAATCTATTGATTCCTTTTTTGTAGGATTAGTTTGTAACTAATTTAGCTGTGTGGGGTCATGGAGTAGTGAGGCTCGGGGTGGTGCAGGAGGCATCGAAGCAGCAGGAGTACGTGGACATGGCAGAAGGCAGGGAAGAGCCTTCTTCCTTTTCCTCACGCTGGCAATCTGGTTAGTTAAGCCGTACCGTCCGCCCTGTCCTTTAAACTCTGTTGGGCTCTGTGCACATTGCTGCCTTCTTAGATGGTTGAGTTTTTGCTTCTGTAGCAGGATAAGTTAAAAGTGAAGGAACAAACATGCAAACAATGGTGTTGTTCAGTGTGAAAGTTGTGTATGCTAGGTGGAGGTGAATGTCCGATCTTAATTGCTTCCTAATGGCTTGGTTTTGTTCTGCAATTGTTTTCCCTTGTTTGTTCTTCCCTCTTTGTGCTTGCAGTGTAAGTGAACCTACAAATTAGCTATTTGCATTTGTCAGATGAGAACTGTGGTGAGCGGGGATCGCTTTTAGGGGAGGATTTGGGTGCGTGTGCTGTGGGATGGTTTTTAGTCTGGAAGAGATATCTGATGCAGTGTGCAGCTTTCTGCCAAGTCTTTGGATTTAGGCTCTCTTTATGGCAATAGAGAACAGTGGTTAAGGACAGCCCTGGGGGTCACAGTTACCAACTTAGGCTGTATGTATCCTGCAAGATGCATGGTCTCCTTTTATTTGAAAAAAGATAAAAGATTAGAACCATTTGTACAGCAAAGAGTGGCTCAGGAGTTACAAGAGTGGCAGTATGCTTTCATGCCCAAGGCTGGCAGTATGAAGCTGCTCGTTTTGCTTAGAGAGGTAAATAGCCACATTTCCTCGTGCCCCCTTAAGTCGTACAGAGTAAGCAATAACGCAGATTTTGCTGCCAAAGCTATCAATAACCCTTTGACCCACAAATCAACTCAAACCACAGAATAAGCTTTGCAATGCTTTTAGCACTAATATACTGAGCCATTCCCTGTTACAGGCTGTGGGACTGTCAGAATTCAGTGCTTTGTCACATCCGTGTGTGTTGCCTTTTTACCTGTGGCATTTCCTTTCCGTTCGCTTTCCTAGCACTTCTTCGGCACAGGCGCGATGCTGGCTGTCACTGTTGTAAGTTCTGGTGACCAGCTTTGGGCGCTGTATCACAGTGCTTTGTGTGTCTCAGAAGCGGTCCGTTAAAAAGGGAAGCAAGGGCTTGTGTTTCTAACATCCCCAAACAGCAGCCACTAAATTCATGTGTATGAGATGTTAATTTTGCTTTAATGCATGCACAGTCCCTCGCTGTGAATTCAGGAAGGTAAAAGCAGTTTTTCCTGGCAAAGGTATTTTTGAAACATTTAAAAGCAGTGAATTGCTGATGACTTGGAACTGAATTTATTCAATCTTTACATGATTTTTTTTTTTTCAGTTTTCCTTCCAAACAAAAACTAAGGATAAGATCCAGCTTCTTGGTCCTTTCAGGTCTTGCCCTTCGATTCATTGACTTACAATGCATGATAGAACTCGCAGATTTAAGGAGACTTTCTTCTATCCTTCCATCCATCCATCCATCCATCCATCCATCTCTTCCCATTCGTCTTGAAACCCAATAGCAGCCCTCACTTCTTGCTCTTCTGCTTTTTGTGTAAAGACAGTTCTGCCTTGTCCACCCTTTCCTCTCCTTCCTCCTCCAGTTCCCAGCTGTTCCTTGGCAGGAATCCATTTCTTTTGTTATTCTCGCATGCCTCCTGTGATCCTGCCCGTATTTCAGCTTACATTTATTTAAAGCTTGCTGCCTTTCCACCTACTTGTTTTGCTTGCCTATCATTGCATATTATCTTTAAATTTGGTTGCTTATGTACAGAGGTAATTACTTGTGTCCTAGGGTTATGAGCACAGCTGATGTACAGAATCTGACTCCCTTCCTTAGTGAAGAAAAATGTGTTGCAGATTCCAACTCAGAACACCTGAATTTGCTGTCTGTGTTACAAGTCTTACTCCTTTCTTTATGACGAACAAAATAAATGGGTTTAACTGAGCTTTGATAAAATGCTAAATTCTTTTTTTTCTAAAGGTGGTGTCATCTGATTTCTTATACAAAAACAGTTTGAATCCAGATGACAATGAGATGTGCTCCTGACGTTGCCTTGACTAAAATAGTCTAGTTGTGTTTTTACCAACTTCAGTAGTACCAACTTCAGTACAGTAAGACTTTCTGGTCTTCCTGCTGAGTGTTCCAGAGCCAGGGTGCAAAGTGACACTGTAATGTCTTCTATTTGTCTCACATCAACACGTTTTTTTCCCTGCTGCGGTTGGCATCTCTTAAAATTTCATGTTGTAATGTGAGTGGACAAGAGGATCATCTATGTACAATGTAAGTTTATAGGAGAACAGTTAAACTGATGGGAACTCAGCTGTGAAATGCACTGGCTGAACTAGTGGCCAAAGAAGAGCTCTCCTGTGTAGGTAGCAGCTGTTCCACCTCCGATGTTGCGGCCAGATGTGGTTTCTTGTTATGATTCCTTGCAAGGTATGAGCGGATTGTGCTGAAAATACTTAGACCTCATACAGGATTGTATTAAATGCAGGGGTTGTGTAAGATACACTTGGTGATGAGATAATGCAGGATATTTTTGGAAAGCTGCTAGATTATTCATTGGTGCCTCCTGTCCATTTCTTCCTGTTGTTCTCTGGGTTATTTCTTGGCTCTGATGATTGTTCTGTTACTTCCTGGCTCCAAACCCCATTTTACCAATTAGTCCAAGTGGAAGAGCAACCTTCAGGATATGTCATGGGGTTTCTGCTGGGACATTGCCCGGTGTTTCTCGTCTGCTGTGTTTGCAGTTTGTGTGACAACAGCTCCTTCTGCGTGGGGTTAGAAAAAACACACAGCCTTGCAAAAAGTGCTGAAGGGACCCCTCTCCTATGAAAGTCAGTTAAGTTTTTTAATGCTGCCTTTTCCCTAAACACATTGACATATTGTTTCTTTTTACTGAATTGAAAAGTACTGAAGACTGTCTTACACTGTTTTGTTAGTTTTCTTTTTCTTTCCTTTTTTTTTCTTTTTTTTTTTTTTTTTTAATGCCCTGCTGTGATTTCTTAGGTTGCCTGACCAGCTTTACTTTAGTCATTCGTAAAGCACTGGCTTTCAAAAGCACTGATCAGCATTTTGGGAAACAGTCCATATTCTGAGGCATGTTCTTCAAGCACTATATTTGGTGTATAAGTAAGGATCTAATTTGATATTTGAGCCAAGTTTTTATTACTGTAATTCATCATCCTCAACAGCATGTAGATTGCATCCTGAAAAGCTGTGCTTGCCGCCTTCTTGAATGTATTCAAAGGGTGTGACTGTTTCCAGCAGATAGGGTTTAGGATGCTGAGGGCATTAGTAATGTACAGGCATAGGGAGAATTCAGCTGGGTAGAAGGACGTTTCTGTCACATGTGGAATAGTTTCCTTTTGCATGGGACACTTTTGTCCTTGTTTTATGAAATGGGAAGTGTGCTCTAGTGATGAAATGACAGGCAGACAGATGCTGTTAAGCACGTGCTTTGCTAGTGGCCCCTTGGCTCCCTTTTCTCACCTCCTGCTCCTCAACCTGAATGCTACTGATGTTTTCAATTAGTCAGTTAGGTGTAGTAAGCCTCCTTTCTTGATGGACGTTTCCACTGTCTTTTCTTTAAACGCAGTCGGTGGTGCTATGGGAAAAAATAACACAGCCTCACAGAGTTAGGAGTTTCCTTGTAGCTCTTTTGGAATTTCCTTAGTTGCGTCTTCTCTAACAGTACCTTCTAGTCACCATTTGTGATCACTTGTGGGTGTGCACACCGTGTGTTTCATTTGTTTCCCTCTCCTGCCAGGCACTTGAGTGTTGCTGCTTCCCTCAGAAGAAAAAGTTCTGTTCCCTTGTGCTCTGCATGTTGGTGGAGTTTCTCATTCTGCTCTCCATGTTTCCATGTGTCTTTGTAATGTGTGCAGTAGCATCTCGCACCCACATCTGTTTGCAGGCATCTTCCTGCTGTCTAACTGACTTTCTTTGGAAAACAACATTTTCTTGGAAACAGCTGAGTGATGGATTGTAATAATTTCTCCAAAACAGGCATAGAGTCCTCCTGTGTTTGCTTCCTGGGCTTTGCCTTCATCATGCACACAACAAATGACAGAGAGGAGTCCTCTGACATGGCTCAGATTGCAGACTTCAGGGTGGAGTCTCTCTGCAGGTGCTGCTGGTAGAGAGCGCAGGGTGTACATGTGAGTGTACTGTGTGATCTTCTCTTGCAGGCACCTGACTTGTGATTCACACTGTGCTTGCCACTGGGCAAGCTGCATCCTTGTTGGTGTCAGTTCTCATGCAGCACTCCTTGCTGCAGGGTACGAATGGCATCCCTTTCAGCAACTTTGCAGCTGCTATTTACAGTTTTATCAAGTCCTCTTCAAGGGATAACACGCTGTACATTTGTGTGCAGTAGAAATAAGTGTTTGGATGGCTTTGTAGTGCTATATGTATGGGGAAAAATAGGTTTGACAAAAGAAGCACAGCACTTATGTCTGCTGAATGATTTATTGGATACGTTCATTCAGTAAGCTGAGGTTTGAACCTTGGTGGGAACTAAACTTTGAAGCATAACTGGGTGAAGTTCTCACTTCTCTTTGAATTCAAGTTGTGCCCTTCCAAAATTTAAAAAAATGAGCTAATACTAATTGACAGGAATAAGGATTTCCTGGGAGAAGAGGGGAACATTAGTGAGAGGAAAAAGCACTGTTTAGTTTGCAGAGAACTTAATTAGTGACTGAAGTGATGAAGGTACTGAACTCCTCAGTAGTCCTGAAGGGGAGGAAAAATAAAAAGAGAACAAAGCAGTTGGGGAGGACGGAGCACTTTGTGTTTGCCTCCTTCAGAGTTCTGCTTGTAGCCTGTCTGAGGGGGGGAAAGGGGGGGGGAAGTGAATATCAAAATAAATCTAGGTTTGGTTTCGCCTGACAGTTCCAAGGTGTCTTTCTGTATGTGTACATACACAGTAGATGAGTGTGTTAAAGCAGTGAAGGAAACTGGATCTTATTGAAAGAATCCAATGAAAGCAGCCCACTGCTCTTCTTGCTTTGAAATTTAACTTTATTTGCAAAACAACAAGCTCTGTCAGAGGCTGCAGTTCTTGTGCCCTGTACACGTTTCCATTTCCCTGCTGTCTGCATGTTGGCCCCTGTCTTTGCAAGTCTGCAGGACACGCATGGCTGAGTGTTGTACACTTTGTACTGCTTTCATTTCATCCAAATTCCTCTCCAACGGATTCTTTGTCATTCTCCTTTCCGTGTCTCTGTGCTGTCCCCCTCCTTGCATTGCACAGCACTGCTGTTAGTCCTTCAGGCTGAGTCACTTCCATGACTGTTGGATGCTCTGGGAGTTAGTTTGTGTTTTGAGTAGTGTATGGCTCTGATTGTCTTGTTTGTTTTGAGGGCTTTCCAGGAGATGAAAGCTTATTAAATGAACATGTTGTATGTGAAACAAGGGAATTGGTCTGCGAGCATAGCAAACTGATGATAACTTCCTAGTTATGGGATGGTGTTCTGGAGGCTTCCCTCTTCCTTGTGTTAGGAATTGCAGTAAGCCGCGTCCCGCTGGATGAACTGCCAGAACACCCTTGCCACCGATGTGGGCAGGGTGGTGGTAGGCAGGAGCATTGTAGCACAATGCCCTTGTTCATAGGCACATTGAGCTCCCCGATGGAAAAACAGAGGCGGAGAGCTGTGGAGAAGTGCAGGTGCCTCGTTCTATGTCTGTGGCCATGGAACACCTTTGGGACTTGGCTCCAAGGGCACCACTGCAGGGGAGGCACAGGGTGCAGAGGCAGAGCTGGACTGAGGGGCCACCCCCCAGACCCAGTCCCTAGGTGTTATACTCAGCTGGCCCCTTCTGAGGAAGGATGGCAGGAGCGCCTTTTCAGCTGTGTTCTGGTGCATGTCGCAGCAGCCAGCTTGTGCTGGGCTGAATTTACTCAATTTCACCAACTCTGAAATGTGTTTCTAGAAAGAAAAAAGAGCATTTCAAAACTGTGAAGTGTATGTGTTAGGACAGCTTGCAACGCTGAGTGGTGATTGTTGGGGCAAGAAAAAGCAAAACCATTCCTTAAGGCTGTCCTCAGTAGCCTTACTGGATATGAATCATCTGAGAAACTTTTTTAACACGTAGAGACTTGCGAATAATGCTACCTGTGTTTTTTTCGTTTGTAAGGTTATTGGTAAGATTATGATGTTTTGCTCTGCCTCCTCACATCTCATCCTGTGTGAGACACTACAGTGTGAAGATAGTTGATTCTCTGACAAAAGAGAGCTAGATTTTAGTTCCTGTCTTGATGGACAGAAAATTAAAAACTCATAAAAATACCTATTTTGCTGTCAGAAAACAGTATTTTCTCCTTTGGTACAAAGAAGCATTATTTCAGATCAGTTGCTGAGGGGAAAAAAACAAACAGAAAATGAAAACAGGTTACTATATACCTCTTGAAAAGTATGTTCAGGTTGAAGAGCATGCTGAAAACATAGCTTATTCCACAGTCCAGCAAAGGAAAAGAAAGGTTGGGGAAGGATGGGTAGCAGTACTTCACTGAGAAGGGCAAAGTTGGATGTGGGATTTTGGCTGAATTTGGGTTTATCCCATTTCTCGACACTGAAGGAAGCACTCATTTTAGGATCAGCCTGCACTGTTTTGCAGGCATCGTGAGTTCCGTGTGCTGAAAAATCAGGGTATTGTTTTAAATCCCTCTGGTCTGTGATATTTTATTTTTAGATGAGGAAACCTTTAGATTTGTGTGTTTTTAAGCGTGGTTTAAAAGAAAAAGCAAACCACAAAACAAGTGTTAGAAGCTATGCTTTTTCCTTCCTTTTTTTCCTTCTGAAAGGTTCCCCACCTTTGTGTTTTGGGACTGCTAACCTTGGCTATTTTTATTGTTATTGTTTTAAATCTGAATTTCTTTTTAGACTGCTGTGCTCAAGGACCTGGGGCTTTTAGGAGGAAAGATGTTCCATGGGGCTTTTCTAAGCACAGTGCTGCAGAAGGAGTGTGCTGAAGCTGGAAGGCCTGGACTTGGCTTTCTTCTGTGGGTTATAGCGTGTGGCAACAGCCTTCTGTAGCCTGGGTAACTGCCTTTGATGTGGGTGATAGGTGAGCAATGGACACAGACATTCCTCACAAGGAGTGCATCTCCCAAGTGTGGTGTTAGCTTTGGGAAAAGGAGCTTCTCAGGCACCCTCACCATGACATCTCTAATTGCAGTCAGTGGTGGAGGAGACAATTAAGTTATTCTTATATCTCCTGCTCACTGGACTGGGAAACTTTGGCTGTGTGCAACTGATCATTTTCTGTTACTGTTTTGTACAGCAGTATGTATAAATAATAAACAACGTGTATTCTGTACCTGCAGGAATGAGCATATGGCTGTAGAAATTATTCAAATCAGTGCAACCGGTTCTTCCTTAAACAAACAGCCAACAGCAACAAAACCCTGGGCTTGGAATTACCTTCCTGCCACTGCCTCATGTTTTGAGAGAGCTGCTGTGTTGTGTGAAGAGTTGGCAGCTCTTAACTCTTTTCCAGACTGGCTGCTTCAATTTCCTTAGTGATCTTGGCAGAGTTTACGTTGCCCTCCATGGAAAGACAATTCTGCTTTTTACAGCTTAACATTTGTGAGAGTTATTTTTGTGAGGTGGGAGTGCTCTCTGCAAGTGTATTGCTTTTGCTAGTGTTCAGAATCATAACAGTGATGGTGTCTGAAGAATGTATGCAGAGGGAGGTCTTTCCAACGAGAGCTATCAGCTTGTGCACTTCTAGTCTCTGTTTAGACATACGCTTGCTGGCTTTTAACTCTTGGACTGCCTCTTAATGTTGAATTGTAATGCAATATTGGAATGTCTTGGAGCACTTGCAGTTTTCTAAACTGGAGCTGGCTGTTCTGGTAGCACCATATCTCATTTGAAGCCATTTGCCAGATCCTATGGTCACAGAATCACAAAATGGCTTAGGTTGGAAGGAACTTAAGGTCTACCCAGTTCCACCTCCCTGCCATGGGCTAGTTACCAGCCACTAGATCGGGCTGCCCAGGGCCCTATCCAACCTGTCCTTGAATCCTCAATCTTTGGTCATCCTCATGGGAAGTAGTATCCAGGTATTAAACCAGTGTTTGCAAAACTCTGTAGCTCTTGCGTGGCTGGGCTCTGAGGTTTCTCATCTTGCCCCAGAGCGTGGCTGAAGCACTCATTTCTCTGTCCTGTTGCATGTGTAGCTTCTGACCACAGGATGGAAGCTTCCTTGCTGGCTTTGTCTGCCATAGGCTGGTGGTTCTTTGTCATACCTGCTGTGTGGTGGTGGTACATCGGAGGAAGGTGAGTTGTAGAATACTTGTTTCCTAAATTCTTATGTGGGTTTTGGTGCCTCCAGATTGAAGTGAATGATGAGACATGCTCATTTTAATAGGTGGGAATCAGACTGGAAGATAATTGACTTTTTGGTACTACAGGAGCTGAGGAAACCAGTGCCTGGCTTGCACACCTTCTGTCTTCAGAACAGAAATGTTATGAATACTCTTTGTTATAAATAGAAATGCTCAAGTAAAATCTTGTCAGTGCAGATTTTGAACATGTACGATTTGATTTTTACCTGCTATCCTTCTGATGCTGTGATTGTCATAAAGAATAAGCTTTTACATTCTGAAACGATTGATTTGCTGTCTAAAAAGTAGCTAGAGGTTTTTATTTTCATTTCCGTATTGGCATCTTGGCTATTGGAAACTGACGTGATCATACTCCAACATGTCTATTCTTAGCAGAGTGTTTTAATTTGAAACCCATTGTTATTGTTTGAAGGCCTGAAATGCCTGCTTTTCTGGAATTTAGTTCTTGCCTTACAGTGTTTCTGTGTCTTGGAGTTTAAAAAGAGGCATGTTGGGAGTAGGGAGGTGCGCAGCTAAAACTTGGGCCTTCTCTGCTAAGTGTACTCATTGGCCTGAAGCACTGAGTCTCTGCCTCAGTTTCCCTGTGTATAGCAAGACACTGGTGATGCCTACTTCAAAGATGCTTTGTAGGATTAATTAATGCTTAGGAAGGCCTTTGAAGATGAAGAAGCAGGATTTGAAATATGAAAAGTTTCCATGCCCCAGGTAGAAATGTTCTGTGTGCTGACTTGAATTTGGCTTTTTCCAAATCTCTTGAGCACCTCCAGATGCTTGGAGGGACCTATTTCAGATGGACTGTGGTGGTGGACACTTTCAGGAGACACCAAGTTGTATAGCATTACCTCCAGAGGTTTGTTACTTGGAGGAAAGAAAGAAAGATGATATCCCACAGCCTCAGCAGTTTGCACGGGTAGCAGGCTTATCCTGAAAAAGGGGCCACTGCAGCATTTTCCAGTTATTCTTCCCTAGGGCAAGCTTCTGTCTTTTCCAATGTTTGATAAACCAGTCCATTGATGAGCCCTGTATGAAATGCTTTATGGTAATTGTAGCACTGTGTTCTTAGCCTCTAACATATTGTAGAGGCAATGCTGTCTTTACTTTGCAGGGAGGTGAAATAGTTGTGATATTTTAAAATAAGATCTTAATTTCTTGGAAGACATGTCAGTTCTGCACATGATGTGTGCTTAGGTGTGCAGGGGAAAAAAAGAGGATTTTTAGGTTGTCATCTTCATGTTGGCATCTCCTCTTTTCCATCCATTTTGCCAATTATGTAGTGACTGCATGTTTTATAGGCACCATGGTAGCTTTAGGTGCTCTAATGAACATGAATTAAGGGAAAACTTAGTCTGGGCTTTGTCACACGAGGGATTTGAGGAGGTCTTTGGAGCACGGTCCATGTTGCAGTGGTAAGAGTTTGAGGGTGACTGCTAAGAACAAGCTGTGAAGTCTTAAGTTTTACACGTAAGGACTCTAAGTTTTCTGTTTTAATTCAGGTTTCTGTGGAGATGCAGTAGGCCTTGTAAAAGTAGGTTAAATGCTCTGGAATTCTAATGGACAAATATCTTGAGTATGTGGAGATCTAAGGCAGGCCAGCCAAAGTGCTTCCTATGGGAATGTGAAAGTTTAAGTGGCTTCTTTTCCCCAGTTAAAAACAAATCAAAACAAAAAACATACCAGGGAGTTGAGTTGGATGTTTAGCTGCTTGGATTTTAAAGGATTTGCCAGTGCTGTGATTGAAGCTGGAGTGGGCTGTGAGGCTGGCTGCTAAGTGGGGTGGAAGTAGAGCGCCTGAGAGTTTTCCTTTCTGGAAGCATCATTCTGCAAACCCTAGGCAGGCCAGGCTGCAGAATCTGCATCATTAAAAATGCTCCCTGTCAGCAGACGGCAAGATAAAATTACAGCTTTGGAGGAAATTTGGTTCTTGCTCATAAGCACGACGTGACGTCGTGGTGAGGCCGAGCGGCGTGTGGGCTCCTGACAGTGGGAAGCGCTCCGTGCGGCTCAGACGTGTGGCTTCCTAGCTAGGCTTCCAGAGTCGTCCTGGCACTGTGAGTAATTGTTGTGAGCACATTCCATGATTTAGTGCTAGGGTGAGCTGCATCTGGCACTGCTGTAGCTGCACTTACCTTTAAAAATAGAAGGGCATAATTTGCTGGAAATGCTGGATGTGGGAGTAAAGAGAGCAAAACGTCCTTGGAATTGGAAGAATTTTTGAGAAGCCGTTACTTTCTGCGAGTCTGGGAATTGCTTGTGAGATATAGTGGGTCTAATGCAACGTTCTCTCCTTTTCATGAGCTTTCTCTGTCCAAAGAAAATGGGATCTTCAGTGTGACATGTGCGAGTTTTGTCTCATTTTTCATCTGCGTTAATGTGTTGCTTTGCAGCTGAAGGAGAGTTCAGAGGCTCTCAGCAAAGAGAGCTGAAAGAAAGCTCTCAGAGAGAGCTCTCAGAAAGGCAGGTGTGGCCTTTGCGTTGTAAGTTATCAGAAGAAATGCTTCAGAGATGCAGCTAATTCTTTTACAATTTGTATGTCCTACCTGATGGAGCCTTGCTTTACTGTGTATGTCACTGGCCACCAAACTGAACTTTGGAAAGTCAAGCTTTCCACTTTACACCCAAGAAGTTGGGAAAATAGATATGGAACAAGAAGACTCTATAATTCTGCCATATGTAATGGAGTGACATAAAAGGAAGAAATTAAAAAAAAAACATTTTTTTTTTTTTTCCCCAAGAAGCTTTCATCTCAGCATTGGGAATCACCATGCAGGAATAAAATGTTGCTGTGCTCAGGATTTAGGGAGAAAGCAGTGTTGCCATTCAGAGGGTTATTTGGCTGATAGTGCTGAGACAGAAATCAGTGGGGATGGCTTTGGTTAAAGAGCAGGAGAGCTACTGAGCTAATAATGTAGCTGAACCCATGTTTGCAGCAGCATTTAGAACTAGACTGCTGAAGAGCGAACTTAGCTGATAAGAGGTTTGGCTTAGAGAATCTGTTGCATCCCTGAACTTTGTATTAAGGAGAGTGTGACCATGTGTGCAGTTAAACTGACTTCACACGTGAACTGCACAAATGCATGGAATTTTGATAATGCATTGCCAAAATTGTAGATATTTCCATAGCATGGGATTACTAGCAGCCTGCATTTATCTTAATTGCTTTTCCTTTGGGATGCTGTCTGCCTGCCTTTCGCGTGAGGCCATTTCCTGCTGTCTTAGGATGGCTGTGCTGGATTAGAGAAGCAGGGATCAGATAGGTAATGGAGGCACATAGAGATATGTAAATAGGAGATGGCTTATTTGGAAGAATTGATATCAAGCATTGTGTATCCTGTTAGAGGTTTTGCTAAAGGAAAAGAACAAGCAAACCTGTGTGTGGAAATGGGATAGCAGGGATTGGTACTTGTTGATTTTCCTATGTGCTGTGCATTCTCTGCTTCTTTGACCATAGGAGGTCTCTGCTGGGTGTTCCATTGACCTGTGATGACTTCGTTTGCTATCTTGCCATCTCACAATCTGGGGTGTGAACGCTTACCCAGAGTTTTCTCAAAATAAGCTGTGCTATTTAGGGAGTTCCCTCCCTGTACTTGCCTTGTGCTTGGTTCTCTAAAGCTCACTTTTCCTGTCTAACCTCTGTTAACGTTCACTAACACTTAGGTGAGTTACAAAGTAACTTTTTACTGGCTACTGCTTGGTGTGTTTTATACCACCTCCTCTCCCTGAACAGAGATTTTCTGCTGAAGCTTGATGCTGCTCTTTGTAATCTGAATCCTTTCGTTAAATCCTCCCACTGTCTGGACTGAGCTTTTCTGGTTGCACTTGGAGTGCTCCATCTTCCTAGTAGTAGCCTCTGTAATGAGGCTGTAGATGTTGCCTTAGGCAATGACACCAGACCAGTTACAGCAGTTAAGTTCTTCAGTCATCATACCCATACGAAGAGGACAGTATTATGGAAGAGATACTGCCGTACCTTAGGTTTTAGACTTAGGTTTTAGGAATTAGAGAAGCTATGTAAACTGATAGGAAAGGGAATCTTATTTTCCTTTCTGTTTGATGATGAATGAATGACCTGAGCTGTAGAGTGGTGTGCCATCAGGACTTGGATTCCTTCATTGTTGTATTACAACATGGAGCAGAATCTTCTGAGCAGGTCTGGAAGTGCTAAGCATGCCCTTATCTTGTGCTGGTTTTCTTCTGCTTACATTGACACAAGTGGGGAGGTGATGATATTTGTCTCTCTTGGCCCTCAGTTGCTGTGAGTATTACCTTGCATCGGCCCTGTCTGTGCAGACGTACGCCAAAATGTTTGCCAGATGCTTTAAATTGTGTTGTTACTCCCAGTGTTGGCCTGGTGGCTGTGTGTTCCTGAAGAAGAAAACCTGCACCTGTAAGCAGACAGTTAAGTGTCCTGATTTTTTTTTTTTTTTAATTTTTATTTGTTTTTAACAAGTGCGTTCTCTTCTGATTGAGTTTGAGCCTGACCTAGCACCAAATGCATGTGGCTGGGGGAGTGGAAGGGGAAGGCAACTCCCTGAGCCACAGTAGCTCCTCCCTCCCACAGGGAGGCAATTATTTTATTTAAGATTTGAATCTGGTATCCTTGCTTGGGGTGTAATGCAAACGACTGGTCACGTGTTAGAAGTGTCCTATAGCAGAATGTATGGGAGCCGTACATTTCCTCTTCCTACTACTGGCTTTTAAGTGTATTTTGTAGCTGACTGCCTTCCAGGTCCTTCAGTATTGATGTAGTGTCTGTATGAACTGTAGAGTCATAGAATCCTTAGAGTTGGAGGGGACCTCCGAAGGCCATCTAGTCCAACTCTCCTGCAGTGAGCAGGGACACCACAGCTAGAGCAGGCTGTCCAGGGCCTTATCCAGCCTCACCTTAAAAATGAACATGGCCCATTCAGCTCTACCATCCCGTGGTCCCTTTTAGTCCAGCAAAGTGTTTCTTTATGAGACTTAGGAAACAGGATTACTCTGGAGGCCTACAGGTTGGAGGGTGCTGCTGTGCTGTGGCAAGGGAGAGTTGAAGTCTGAGGCTGTGTAAATCTCTAACCGGCCAGACTCGTCTGTTCCATTCCTGCAAAGATGGTATTTACCCTGCCCTTGCCAACAACTGGGAAACACGTTTATGTCCTATTTTATTATGTTTTCTTCTTCCACTGCTCTTGTTCAGGGCTAAGTTTAGATTTAACCAAACTGAAAACATTTTTGCCATGTGCTTGATGTTTGATTTTTTCTTGATCACCTGTTGTGTTTTGGAAAGAAAAATTTTTGTTGTGTGCATTGTTTCTACAATTGTACATGCCAACAGCTCCAGCAGAAATACAAGTCATCTTTGTTATTTCCTGCTGATGGCTATAGTGTTGTGTAGTGGGGAAAATGAAACACAAAATAGTTTGGATGTTAGGAAAAGGTTCTTCACCAGAGGGCAATGGGTGTGGAACACGCTCCTTAGGGCTGTGGTCACGGCCCCAAGCTTTTAAGCAATGCTGTAGACGTAGGATTTGGTTTTTGGATGGTCTTGTGTGGAACCAGGAGATGGACCTGATGGTCCTTGGGGGTTTTTCCAGCTGGGATTGTTCTGTGATTCTATGAAACAAGTTTCTTGGAGTGTTTATGTATGAGCAGGTAGCTGTACTAGATTTCCTCAAAGATGAGCTACAGCCCTTTGCGTTCAGACATCCAGTGCACCTGAGAGCAGCCTTACCCCTGTTCATCTGTGTTCAGCTGTGTGGAAGACTGGTGAAAAATGGGCAGACTTGTGTGAAGAGTTGAGAGCTGGGCAGTGTTTGTAATGAAAATTTAGCTACCTGAATTTCATTTCTTTCTGCACCCTTCATTGGAATTGAGAGCTCAATTTTCCTTTCCTAACATTTTTTTCTCAGTTTGTATGCTGAAACATTCACAAACGTAGCTCATTTTACATTTATTTTCAGCTATTTACTTTTGCATGTCATGTTTCTGACGTGTGAGGGAACAACGTGCTATCCAGGCTCACTGCCATCATTTAAAATTCAAGTATCAACTTTTTATCCCACGTCAGCCCCTATTGTTCAAACAAAGCTAAGGCTGGTAAAATGACCTTTGTGAAAGTTGTAGAAGTCGCCATCCGTGTTTCTTGTCAGACTGGTGGATTGTGCTGTGATGTGTGCTGTCAAACCAGAGTAAAGTGGAGTAGAAAGTTTGTGTGAAGTGTGTATCCTTCAGATAAAGAGCGTGTTTTTGAGCAGCTGTTCCTTAAAAGCTAAGTTCCTAAGCAATACCAGATAGTTGTAAAATGTATTTCATGTTGCCATTTTTAGCTGTCCCATCCCCCTTTTGACATTTATGTTTGGATCTAATGCACTGCTGGTGAACTGAAGTAGCTAAGATACTGTTCTGAATCAGCCAAGCCTGCGGAAAGTATGCGTTGCTAGATAACAGCAGCTTATTTTCAAGAAATTTGTAGTACCTACTTAACACACCATACTTGATGTAAAAAGGCAGCGATCTGAACAGGCTGGCTCTGCCATTTTAGTGTGCTTTTGCAGGTTGGATGCTATTTTGCATCTCTTGAAAATGGATGCTTTAGAATGTACGTGTTGGTTTTTTTTTCCTCTTATTTGATAACTTTTGTTACCATAACAAGTGTGATGACTATTTGGAATGGAGGAGGATTCTTCTTGGTTGGGCTGCTGTAGTCTTCATGTATGGTTGTGCACAGTCTGGAGAAGGAAATATTGCTGGTCTCATCATGCCTATGATCCAGTTTACTGAGAAAAGGGGAAGGGAAGCTGAATGTTCCCAAATGTCCAGCTGGCTTAATGTTAAGGTGAACAGATGAGAAGGCAAGAGAGCAGAGCATCATTTAATTGGCTTAAACAAAGTGAGTCAAAGCACCTGCTGTGTCGGCATCCCAGTTTTTGTTAAATTTACATTCTGATGCGAAAACATAGGAGTTGGGAAAAGTGTTTTAATGCTGATACTGTGCTTGTGAGCAACTTGTCCACTGCTTGCTTTTTCTCCTTCCCTTTTTGCAAGTTGTATAATGTTTCCTCTCCCTTTCACAGTGGCAGTCGCTCTTCCAAAACCTTCAAACCAAAGAAGAACATTCCAGAGGGATCTCACCAGTACGAGCTGCTTAAACATGCCGAGGCAACACTTGGAAGTGGTAACCTCAGGATGGCTGTTATGCTTCCAGAGGGTGAAGACTTAAATGAATGGGTTGCAGTTAACAGTAAGTTGGCTAACACACACACACACACTCACACACGTGAGGAGGGTGCTGAATGAAAGCTGATACTTGTAGGAAGACAGCTGTGTACTTCTTTCTAGTGATAGTGCAGAGCATTGCAAACGTGTTGCAATGGGGAGAGGAGAATGTCCTGTCCTTTAAACGTAACAGATGCTGAACAGATGCCAACACAGAGACAATATTCTTTAAGCTTCTTGTTCCAAAACTATGATCTTGTCTTTAAAATAAATAAATAAGTAAATCTTAGTGGTTAAATTGTGAGCACTTGATCACCAAGAAGTGTTAAGGTAGAAATGCCACTGCTGTTCTTAGAAAAGAGCTTGTCTGTGCTGTCTTAGTATGTTTAAGCTCTTCAACCAAAGTCGTTACGTGATAGTTTGGACAAGCATATACATGCTAGGTATAAAACCTTAATTTAGGTAACTATGAGGGCCATGTCTAAAATGTTGAGACTACAGTGATGTGTGGCCTGTCTTTCCTTCTGCCTGATGCAAACCTAGAGACAGATCTTTGCAATATTCCTCAAATTAGTCCCTTCCTTTTGTTTCTACCACATTGTGAGCCTTTGCTTTGGTAAATCTCTTGATTTTAACTCTTCTAAAGCTGCTTTTCCTAGCTCTCTTTTTTTTATGCTAGAGCAGGTCAAACAGTGGGGCCCAAATTGGTGTATTCTGATTGCCTGACTGTTTCCTTCTCCTTCTCCCTGCAGCATGATTTTGCTGCCTTCCTTTTACCCTTTAAGAATGGATTAATTGAAATTGCATTGTGCTCTGTAGCTTGTATGGGGTTTTGGTTGCCACAGACTGTGCCTTATCTGGGTATTTCCTTGTCTTTTGTGTCTGTGGCATGGCCTGCAAGTACAGTGTTAATTGTGCACTGCAGTATAAATTACATACGAACTAAATGTCTTCTAATTACTTATTTTACTTCTGTCTGTTTCTTTCTGTTCTTTGACATGTTTGGGAAGTGACCTGAGATACTGACTTCTACCTTTGAGTTTTTTAACTATGGGATATAACCTGTCACTCCTTCTAGAGAATGTTGAAGCTGCCAACACCATTCTTTATACAAATTTGTTCACACTGCACTGCAAAACTGCCTAGAAAAAGAGCCAGCCTGTTTCTATGAGTAAGCATTACTAATGATGCCTGAGATGTTACTTGCATCCTTCCCTTTTGGGGGTTCCTTCATTCCGTGGCTGCTCTTTGTTGTGTGGCAGTGATTTTCATCTCCCAAATGATTTAGCTACTAAATTAGCTGCCTGGCAAAAGGCAGTGAAGCATTTGAGAAGAGTGGGAGCTACCTTTTGCTAACAGCTGCATTTTGTAATGAAGTGGTCCTCTTTCATGCCTTCTTGTAATACAGTGGGGGTGCAACCTTTTATTCTTTATTTTTTAAAAGTGAGTGGCACCTTAGATGCTCTCTGACTTACGTCTACCACACCCAGTACCAGGTAATGGTAGCTGTGAGCCTCTTCCATTGATGGAGATACTTCACGAGGTTAGGAAGTGTACGACTTCACACAGTAGGAGCACAGGAGGAGTGTGCTCCAGTGCTACTTGCTTAACTCCTAACCTTAGAGATGCTTTATGGGAATGAATTGACTTATATGAAGATTTTAAAAGTGTGTTAGTGTATTTAAAAGAAAAATGAGAAATGTGCGATCAGTTGATTTTCATTTGGCTTCATGATGAGAAACTATTAAAAAAGCACTTCAGAAGTACAGTTCACATCTATGCTTGCAGCAGATTAAAATGTACACCAGACGTTGTGCACTTGAAGTAGAAAAGAATGTTGAAAAGCTAACCTAAACCCTCAAAACTTAAAAATGGTGAGTAAAAAGAGGAAACGAAAATGTGAAGAGACACTGTACTGCTTTACAGATGTTGGGAAAGAGGATCTTGCCTTTTCCTTGTTTGTCAGACACTGCCGACTGTGGTGGATGGGTGATGTGTCTCAAGGCACTTTGAGACTTGCAAATGTGGGATTTGCAATAATCAGTCATCTTGTCAAAGATGTGGGTTTTTTGAACACGCTTGCCCCAGAGCAAATGCTGGTCTGTGGTTTCTACTGGGAGCAGCGATTGGAAACTTAATTAACAGTTCTTGTGTACACATAAAAAAAACAATGGCTGCATTTAACTGCTTCTTGCTGCCTCTGCAGTGTTGAATGTCACACAGTGCTGTGGGCAGTGTGTTCCCATTGCACGCCCAGAGAGGCTTTAGAGGCCCTCCTTGTCATCTGTAACTTTATCAACCATTCTCAATGTTGTCATATCATTTTTTTGCTGTTGCTTTGCAAGAGAAAGACATGTTTTGTTGCTGGAAATGAACAGCAGCAGGTGCCTGCCATAGAGGTTTTTATATACTTCCCTCTTTTGGTACCTGGGAAGTTGTGCGGCGCAGTTTTAGCTTTATATCCTGCATCTGCTGAACAGCAGCTGGGATTCGCTGCCATGATGTGCATGTAATCTTAGATGTTTATGTTCCTGAATAATCAGTGATGATACATACCATATTCAGCCCTCCCATTCCCTTAGCCATCGCTTACTTTAATGGTATACAGTATCTACTGGTGTTTACAGTGAAGATGTCAACCTACATCTCATTACAGCATAACTGTAATTTTCTGTAGATAAAAGCAAATAATGTGAATTTGGGTTGACAGCAAAGTAGGGCTCTCGCTCCTCTTTGGCATAGCACCAGATTGAGAGGACTGTATGCCCGTTCTACCAGGTCCTGCACATTGCTTCTATGAGTATTCACTGCTCTCTTCTGGAACCAGTGACTTTAAAAATGTTGGTTTTTAAGTTAAGACAAACATGTCTATTTACCTACTGCTGAGACTGGTTTCAGGAAAACCATTCCTGTTTGATCAGAATGAAGAGATTTGTTTATCTGTTAGTTTGGATAATGTGTGCCTTGTATGGGAACTGCTGAGTCACGGCCTGAACCTCTGATTGATCACCTGAGGTGAGCCAAGAGTCAGCCAGAGGAGCACAGGTGAAGGCAATTCACCTGTGCTACCGGAAGGGGTGGAGCCAGGCTCCACCCCTCCTGGACCTATTTAAGAGCTGGCTACCAGAGGGGAAGGATCTCTTCTGGAGATCCTCCTCTTTGATATCTTCTAGTGAGCTCAACCCAAGGGTAAGCTCTTCTACTTATTCTCTTTTGTGATCCTTGTTTGCCTTACTCTTTTGATTATATTGCAATTATAACATCTTGATTATACAGCTTTGCCTTACTCTTTTGATTATATTGCAATTATAACATCTTGGTTATACAGTGCCTATTTAATATTAAAGGATTTTATTCGAGTATTCCTGACATTTATCTCAATAAAGAAGCAATTTGCCACTGGCACCCTGTATTGGCAGGTAACACATAGGTAACACTGATGTAAACTTAAGTCTGAAGTCATGCTGAGCTCAGTCTATGTACCAGTTTCCCATTGTGAGGATCCGCCTTGCAGATATGATTGCAAAATTGTACCTGGAAAGGCTCCTTTTGTAGAAGTGGAAGGCCTGGTGCTCAAAGCAGTAGGAGCAGTATAGTGCAGACTGAGCACCGGGGCGTTCAGACCATTTATACTTCATCTGTGATTTCTTTCAGGGTGAGAGCATGTCAGTGGAATGGTTAAATTTGCAAAGCACTGTAGTTAAATAGAAGTTGAGCTCTACCACGCTTATTTTTTGTTTTCATGTTATTGCTGAATTTCATCCCTGCACATGATGAAAACACGAGATAGATGAGTAAGGACACCAAAGCTGCTCACACAAGTTTTAGGTTCCTGTATGCTTGCATTACTTGGGTTCATCCAGAAGTTAACAGGAGTGGCTGCAGAACGAAGCAGGTGGAAGTATTTAATAAAACTGTTACATTGGAACCTTGGTCTTAATGGTAAGAATTCAGCTTTAATTTTCTAGAGCTCGATGTTGGTCCCTCTGCAATTTTAACCCATGGCATCCATTGTTAATTATTGGTAAGATGCTGTGCTCTCTAACAGGTGCACAGGGGGGCCATTCTCTGAAGGGAGTTGAAGTGGGCTTTTAGAAACTGATCACACGATTCCTAAAAACTTTATCTGCTGTAAGACCACTGAAGAAGGGCCTTGCTTTCAAAGAGCTCTAAGTTCTTGAACATCTATTTACAGTAGTGAGAACAATGGGAATTGTTAGATATGTTCACTTCTGGCCTTTTATTACAGTAATTCAGCAGTAGACTGTTAAAATGAAACTTAGAGAGCAGCTCTTCAACAGAAATATCCAAGGATGGTTTGCAAATGAGAAAACTTTGTAAACTACATATTAATTTGTGTTAATTAACTAACCAAAGGAATAGAAGTCGTGTGATGTTGTGGCCATATGCCTTGCATACCCCACACCTCACCACCCATTTTTGGTTTGAACATAGCATAAATATTCGTTGGAAAGACAGTCTTTTGGAATAGAAATCCTGAAGGACATCACGGTCAGCAGCTAGATAACAGTTGCTGTACTTCAGAAGCTTGCACTTTTTTTTGTTGTTGTTAATGGACCTGCAAGGAGAATTTGGGATTCTAATAAGGTACACTAAACATTTAGAAGAGTAAATTACAGCTTTCTTTTACCCCTTTCCTTTTTTTTTTTTTTTTTTTTTTTTTTTTTCAAATGAAGATTTTGCTATAGAGAACAGTTAAAGAATTCTTGCAACAAAGAACTGTTCTGGATCTCTTTCTAATACAAAGAAGTATTAATGAGGTTTTATCATGACAAATAATCCAGGACCGTTTTCAGCAGCATATGTTTTACAGTTCAGGCTGTAGGAAGTTTGTTTTGCAATTAAACTGCAGAGTAATAATGAATGATTTACATGTTTTGCAGCTGTTGACTTCTTCAACCAGATCAATATGCTCTATGGAACCATTACGGACTTCTGCACAGAGGAGAGTTGTCCCGTGATGTCTGCTGGCCCGAAGTAAGATCACTTTTACTCATTGTTCAGTGTGCAATTCTTGAGATGATTTTGCATTCGAAAGAGTCTGGCTCAGCTGAGTGCCAGAGAAACGATAACCTTTGTGAGTAGAAAGGATGTCGTCTTTTGTTATGTGTGGAGAGAAAAAGCTTGACCCTTTGTAAGGGACTAGGGAATTGAAAGTTTTTTATAGTAATTGTTTTATTTAGCCTGGGAAATAGCCTGACCATCAGAACTGCTTTCTGTTTTTGTTCTGAAATGTTAACGAGTCCTTAATTTAAGACTGGATGCTTTCATCTGCAAGCATTCAACTAGGAATAAGCAAAATCTTTCTTTGAGGTGTTTGACTAGGTACTGTTGAAAGAAACTTGGCATCAGGTTTGAGTAGTCTGAGTAAGAATTCCCTGCCCTTTCACTCAGTGAAGTTTCACTTCCTTGATTGTTGCTTATGCTTTCGCCTTCGTGCAGGCATCCAGCATTGTGTTTTTGTTTGCTCTTCAGCTTCCTAGTGTTTTTCGGAGAGAATACCTGAATTTGTAAGCAAGTAAAGATGGGAAAGCAATGCTTCCTTTTTACATTAAAATCTTAAATAAGCAACAAAGAAAAACAGTTCTCTTCTCCACCTTTTCCTGCTTTCTAAGGATGTATGTTGTTACTGTCTGAAGGCAGCAAGGTGGGGAGCTGAGGGCAAGGAAAAGAGAGCTGCTGGGGGGAGAGCTGCTGGGAATGGGAGGGTATGAACTCTGCAAGGTGAAAACAGCCAGACCAAGGAAACGTTTGGTGCTGTGTTCTTAAACTAATGATGGCTGCTGCAGAACGCCAGAAGCAGTGTGGGCAGGCAGATGTGCTGCTGCAAAATAGGGAAGGGGGTGAAAATGCAAAAGAAAGAAGTTTACTATTATACAAATGAACTTTGGAATGAGTTTGTGCAATGACATAGCCCATTGTCTGTTTTATGCTTCAGCATGCAGAACAGGCTCTTGGTTATTAAATGAGAACATGAAAATATTTGTTTGCTTTATTGTTTGACTGATGAGAAGCAGTTACATGGGGATGGAGGTTAATTAGTGCTTAGCTTTCTGACTGCCAGTCTAAACAATTTATTTCTCTCCAAAGAGACTGACAGCCATTGACAGAAACTTATGTAGTGCTCGAGCAGGTATGAAGCAAGCTAGAAAAGAGACGCTAGAGGCTAGGAAATACATTCTGCCAAGTTTTTAATCAGATGGGACTTATCTGTAGGATTTTTAAAGCATTCCCCAAAGTCTGCAGCCCTACTTGTGAGCAGGAATGGATTTTGCAAAAGAGGGTCCAAAGTGTTCATGTGGTGGAAGGGACTTAGGCCAGGCAGTCACCGGAACAGAGATGGGTGAGGCTGCAGTGATTGGCAGTGGAGTGAGCACTGTGCTTTTGGTTTGAATGAGCATGGCCACTCTTCAGGTTAAAGGTGATCTGCAGAATTTTGATTATGGAGGCAGTAGTAGAAACCACGTTAGCATAACAGCACTGATATTTACAGTTTGTTTGTTTGTTTTTTCCTGTTTCTTATCTCTATTTCATGTTATCTTCTGGCTCAAGACATTGAGTTTTATGAGCTCCTTAATGCTGCTAGGCTGAAGATTGCTGACTGCTTACAGCCACAGCTGAGCTGCCACCATTACTGTGCACTTGTCTGTTTCAGATAGAAGAGCATGGGTTAGCTGAACAAATTCCATGAAGTCACTTGAAACAGGTTAGGCAGCAGTAGTGTGGGGAGAACTAAAAGCACCAAGCACTCTGACTTTACAGTCTTAAATTTCCTGTTATTTATTTGTTTTCTCTGCAAGTTAAGTCCTGTATGTCACTTACAAGCGGGTATAATTGCATCCACACACAAACCTTTCTGTTTAATTACTTTGAGTTTGTAGTACATTGGTATTTTACAGACTCAGGGCTACATATTCCCAGTGGAAATGCTGACATGAGGCATTATCTGCTGTGGGGTCCCTTAAATTTCTTTAGGACTTCTCTGTGTTGGAAAGATTGCCGAATTAATGTTTAACAGAGTTAATAAAGGATTGACATAAAGATCAAAAAGAGATCTCTTGTGCCTGCTGCACAAGTCGTTGTCTAATTGTTTGAGAAAATTGTTTGATTTGTTCCAAAATGCATGGTTTCTCATGATAATGTTCCACTCTTTTCACATTTGCAAGACCAAACACTTTCTACCCAAGTGAACTGAAGTTGATTATCATTTCTTACTATCCTTATATCACCATCAATGCAACAAGCGTGATAAATATGCTAAGAACTTGCATAAAAGTAATGTATATACTGAGCACTGTGGTGCAAGGGTATTTATTTCCCTCTGTAGTAAATTGTAGAAGCAAGGGGGAAGGACACAGTTGGTGCATTTTTCAAAGCAGGATTACTGGACAGAGGCTCTGAAATCCACGTTTAGGCTTTTGATTGAGATTGTTAAGCTCACTCTTAGTGGTGGTGAGAACGTGTTGATTGTCATGAGGTTTGTAGGTTCCCAGTGCTTCTAAGCTTGGATTTCAAATAACACTCTGGACAGCTTCTCTTAAATCCCCCATGGTTACAATGTACCATCTTCAAATGTTCATGTGCTGTCTTCTGCCCAGTGCATCCTTACCAATAAGTAAAGAAATAACCAATGAATCAAGTCAGTGAAATGGCCCACATCTCCCAGCAGTGTTACTCCTTTTGCCTTTTCTTGACGCTCTGTGCCTTTTGACTTGGTGAAGGTTACACGCCCGCTGCGTGCAGGGAGCTTGTATTCACTTTTGTCAGGGTATGTCTTTGGTGTTTCTTAAGAGCTGTATTACTTTAAAGGTAATTCTGTGGCACTTCTCCCTCTAAAAAATGCAGGGAGAGCAGGCTTCTAAGGGATCTGGAATATTTGGATGAGAGCTAGCATTTAGCTTAGGTTTTCTCTTGTTATTTTACTTTCTCTGTACGAATCTGGCACCTTAGCTAAGCGTTGGTATTTGTCCTGGGTTATTAACACTTAAATCTTTGTATTGAGTTAATGCTAGGTGGTGAGGAATACTGATTATTTTTTTTTTCTTATTCTTTTTAACTTAATTTTTTTTTCATGCTAGAAATGCTGTGTCTGTTCAGTATGTATGGAATTTTCTCATGTATTTTGAGACATGATTTAAAAATGCCTTCAGACCTTCTGATTTCTTACCATTAGAAAAATAAGACCTGTTAATACAATTGTTAGCAGCACACTCACAATTGTAAAATTTGTGTGTAGTGAAAATGTTTCTTCAGTTATTGTTCTCACAAAACCAGATTTGTTAAAATTTCAAGACAAATCAATTAGATATGGTTAAGTCTTGCGTAAAATGATGTGAATAGTCTTCAAAATAGAAGATCTTTCCCAGTACTCCCATTCCCTGATACTAAGAGCACATAGTCAGGTAGAGTTCAGATAGCAGTGTTTACAGCCCAAACACTGTGGTAGGGCACAGCTGTACTGAAATATAACAGTTGAGCATGTTATCCTCCATGTAAAGTACTGACCAGAAATAGCATCTCTTTGAAATCTTTTAAACAGATCTTCTATCTGGTGTACGTGTTTGCTGTAAAAGCATGAGTGACCTGATGGTACCGCCCTTGTCATTGACTTTTTATTAGTAAAAAAAATGGGAGGTGCAGCCATCCTGACCCACTGGGCATTTATTCCTTTGGGAGGATTTTGGAGCTACAGAGCTCAGCAGTCCCTTTTGCTTCAGGCTGGGCTTGCTGGCTGGCTGACTGAGCAGGGCTGCCTGGCCTGAAGCAGATGTGGGTTTAAAAAAAAACACAATCAAACCTGCTCAGAAGTTACAGTTTGGCAGGGGATATTAAGACCTGCACATTGGTACTTGGCAAGAAATAGAAAGGAACGCTGTGGTTCACTTGAAAGCTGATATTGTCAGACTCTGAGCATCAAATATAGTTGGTTTTTCCTTTTTCCAGCTATGTGTTCCCAAGATAAGCTGTCTTCTCCTATGTCTGGACTTGTGTGGATTACACTCCCCTAGTCACTCAAAAAATCTTTTCCATTCTAATTTTATGAGGACTTGTTTATATCTGTTTGTGCATGCAAATTCCTCCTGTTTAATAGTTTTCCATGGCTTTTATAATGCCACGGGTTCAAATGGTACCTGTAAAATGAATGAAGCTGGAGTCTACTCATTAAATAAGCTACGCGTCAGCATTATTAGCCTTACAAATAGAGGAAAAATAAGAAGAGTACACCTTATATTGCTCCATGATGACGCCAGTGTTTTGTGAAGGCGTGATGCCACCTTATTTACAGATAGGAAAAACTAAGCTAAAACACATCCTGAAACTACCCAGTGAATAGGTGGTATATCTGGATACCAAGACTTTTGGAATGTAGTTTGTGTGCTGCATGGTAATGCTAAGCTATTAGGTGCTGCCTAAGGACAACTACTTAATCTAGAAGCTTCCTCGAGACTGTTTACTAAAGTGCACCTTATACTTGCTTTGAGTTCTTAAATAGTGTTACTTGGCATTAATTTACATCTGAATCTCTTCCTAGTCTCTTAATGCAATCATAATTTAGGAACACTGGCAAGAACCAATGTAGTTTGGTTGTCAGGCAAAACCTGTAAGCCTAATTTCAAGTGGAGAATTTAATGCAATTTTCTGATATTTCATTTCAACAAGTTACAGTCTTTTTTTTTTTCCTTTAAAAACAAACAAACAAAAGCAACCCAAGCTGCTTTGAAGAAAGGAAAAGTAGCTGTTGCCTTTTCAAGCAGAAGTGCCCTGTGTGCAATTTAGAGGTTTACTCCTACAGCAGCTTTTTGATGTACAGAGATGCTTTAACCATAGGTTGACATGTTTTTGGCAGGAGTGTGGGATGAATGTGTTGTGGCTGTGAAAAAGGAAGTTTTTGGAAGCCTTCACAGGCTATGGTGGCTTGCTAAAGAAGGATTGCAGGTTGGGTCTGGAGCAGCTGCAGATTACATTGGCAGCTTTTGGACCTTAGCTTCAAGGAAGGGCTGTGGGAGGGTGTTGGTATGAGGAGTGGTGCAGGAAGAGCGTCTTCCCAGGCTGTGTTAGGAATGATTCACCTGTATTAAGAAATGTCTTCTTGTTGCTGTCCCAACCCAGGTACGAGTACCATTGGGCAGATGGGACAAACATAAAGAAACCAATTAAGTGCTCTGCGCCAAAGTACATTGATTACCTGATGACTTGGGTCCAGGATCAGCTGGATGATGAAACGCTATTTCCTTCTAAAATAGGTAAACAAGTAACATTGAACAATGTATTTGGATTATGGTTGTACAGAAATATTCAAGTCTTGTAGCATTGAAACGTATCCTATGTGACTCTTCTCGAGTAGGACAGCTGTGAGGGTAACGTTATGTTATACTGCTTGTGGTAGCAGTGGTAATGGGAGGATGGTTGGACTAGATGATCTTGTAGGTCCTTTCCAACCTTGTGATTCTATGTTTGGAAAGGTGCTCTTATCTGTTAAGGTAAAACTAATGTGTACATGATCTCTAGCCCATGTGTTAATATTTTTAATAAACAGCTAGCCAACTCTGATGCAGGAAGTATTGTTTCTACTTAACTGTCATTTCTGATAAAATCTTTTTTTTTTAATATTAGAAAAGGTGGTTTGTTTCCTTAAAAATAAGTAGGAGGGTCTCTATATCTTATGGCCAGTAGACTGCTGCAAATTAGCAGATCTTCAATGAAGGAAGGATGCTTACTCTATCATTGGGAACTTCTCTTAGCCATTACCTCTAAAGAAGCTGGATCGCATTTTTGATCCTAAGTGCATGATTTTATTTTCTTTTGAAATGGAGATGGGAGATATATATTTAGGAGTGTTTTTTTCAGAAAAAGAGGTGGAAAATAATGAACAACCACTGATTCTGACATGACAACAAGAAGAAAATCTTGTTGGAGGCATGAAGGACTGTTTGTTCTAGGCTCCTAACTGGCAGTTTTCCAGTACAGATATGCTCATAGGCTTATGATCCATTGTGGAGAAAGGGAGGGAGATCTCTTAATTGCTTGTATTTTGTTAATAGTTTCTGAGGCATTTAATGCATTTCAATAAGCTTATTCAGAGAAACAGGGCCACCTGTCAGAATCAAGTAGCATTTGTTTTTGCTTACAGTAGACAAATATGCAAAGAAAGCTGGTTAGTTTGGGAAGAAGTGACAGAAATCTAAACACTCCCTGTTCCGTAGATGTGAGCACAGTATCTTCTCTTCCTGTGCCAGTTATTTTAGTGTTTCAGCGTAAAGTTCAGAGCTGGGGTATAAATCTGCTACTAAAAGGAATTATATTGAATACTTACAGTTTGTTTTAAAGTGGTGCTTAAAAAACTACATCAGGACTTGATCTTTCTCTGCAGCTTATATTTCTGTGAAGACTTTTTTTGTTTTAATGGTATGTATTTTTGAAATGCAATGATGTGAAAAGGGACTTAAAGGCTGCAGTGGATAAGCAATTAAAAATGAACTTTCCATGTGATGCTGTGGCCAATGTTGGAAATGTGATGTGTATATATAAGCAGGACAAGCCTTAATAGAGTATGGAAATTGTATTTTCAGTATTTGAAAGCATTTTTGAGATCATGATTAACCACCAGCATACAGCTTTGGCTTCTGGCCTTCACACAGGACTTCACAAATTGGAAAGACTCCAGAAGAACTAAGCTGACTGGCAAATCTGTTACGTGATGAGAAGTTAGTCAGGCTTAATCTACTTAGGTGGTTGATAAATGTCTTTTTTTAGTCTGTGAATGTGTTGGCTAAATAGATTATTGCTCCCAGTGACTTGTATACTGATGAAGAGCTACTGTTGAAGCTGATTTTACACGTCCTATGTCATTTTCACTGAAATGACTGAAAAGAGCTTGTGTCAGAATTACTCAGCAATAGGGAAGAAAGCAGTAGCTTCAGGCTAGGAGGTGGTAATGGGCTGGATGGAAACGGTCTCTTCATGAGGCACATAAGAGAGCATTTTATGAATGTTCCAATATGCGTTCAATATTAGTACAGCTTCTGTTCATGAAGCTGCAAGAGAGCATTTTTTCTTACTTCGCTCTAGCAAAGAGAACTGAAAAACAACAAGTTGCTAATGCTAAAAGGGAGTTTCGGCTACTTACACAGTCATCTGGTGTCACTTAAAGGTATCCTGTGTTATCTCTGACACTTGCATAGGGCCTTCAGTGAGACTCAGAGCCTGCAGGAGACTTCCACTTATCTGCATTGGCAGTCAGAGGCCAGCAGGTACTAAGAGGGCTTATGTGTTTGTATTAGATGCCTCTGTTTAAGCATCTAAATCCATCCACACAGCAAGGAGATGCTCAGTCTGAGAAAGTTCTGCAAGGAACTATCCTGATACATGAGAAGATGGAAGCTGTAGCTAGGTGGGTTCAGTGTAGAAATGTAGTCCAGTTTGTTTTGTATGAGTTCATAAGCCACTGGATCACAAGAGGGAGAGAAATATCATCTCCCTGTGGTCTTCTAACGAACTTGTCATTGTGTGTCAGTCCAAGTACATCATGTAGTTTGCAGACAGAATTGCTGAGTGAAATGTAACACTCTGTGAAAGATACAGTTGGAGCCAAGAAATCAGGTTGGGTTATAGCGGCTTTCAAAATAAATGAACGTGGCATAGGCATTTGAAAGTAACTCATCTGTTTCCTTATTTCTAGGTGTACCGTTCCCAAAGAACTTCATGTCAGTGGCAAAGACGATTTTAAAGCGCCTCTTCCGAGTTTATGCTCACATTTATCACCAGCACTTTGATCCAGTGATTCAGCTACAGGAGGAGGCACATCTTAACACATCCTTCAAGCACTTTATATTTTTTGTTCAGGTAAGCGTGGCAGGAACATTATAGTTACAGTTATAATAAAACGGAAAAATAATTTACCAAAGTAACACTCATTCTTTTTCTTAACAGCTGGTATGTTTATAGAGTAGATACCTGTAAGGCTCTAAATGTCTCATTGTATTTGTATGTATATTTACTGCTGGAAGTATTCAAGGAATTGAAAAGTTTTCAGTGAAGTGTTCATTTGCTACCAAAGTGAATACCATAAAGTATTCACTATCAAATAATTAAGTAGAACGGTAATTCCTTACAGAAGAAAGAGGGAGGACAGTCTTTGAAACTATTGATTGAAGACTGAAAAGAGCATTCCTGCTACAAAATTACATTTTTCTCCCTTTGTTGGTTGCTCAGCCAAGGGCAGCTTCTTAGCATGTTTGCTCTGCTTAAATGGGGTAAAAGAAAAAGCTTTAGGCAGTTAAACCGTGCTATGGAGATAATAACAAGTAGACAGAAGATGCTGCAGTGGCAAGGCCTGATCATGAAGAGCCTGTAAAATGAATTCTGTCTGGATCACACTTCTTTCTTGAGCTACACGATTAAAAGTGTATGTTTGTCTTTTTCCCCAACCCTATTACAGGAATTCAACCTTATTGACAGAAGAGAGCTTGCACCACTTCAAGAACTGATTGAAAAACTCACCTCTAAGGACAGATAAAAGGAAGAGGATTTTTTAAGTCACTTGTTTCTTTAAGCAAGCGTGTGGTATATGTTTGGTTTTTTTGGTTTCTTTTTTTTGCTGTTGTTCATTTGTTTTTTAAAAACAAAAGAAAAACCTGTGCTGTTATTCCTAACAGCCAAGATCTACTCTCTGTGCTTTTATTAGGGGAAATCTTTTGTCTGTTAGTGACATGCAGTAAATAGCTTTTTTTTTTTTTGATAGTTATTCATTGTGGAATTTTAGCAGGTGCTGAGTGTTTGTAAAGGAAACATGCTTGGCTGGGGGTTTGACTCTGCTGGTGGATGGGTTCTGTATTGTGTCAATGGTAGCCCATTCTAATGAAGTCCCTGGAAGACTTCCTTATATTCTCTAAGTGCCTTGGCAGACTCACTTCTGAGGTGCAAAGCACATACAATACTGAACATTGCTGGAAACAGAAAATATGAACTAACATCCAGGATACTTACTGATACTTGTTTTAGGAAAAAAAAAAATATATATATATATATACATATATATATAAATACTTACAGTAAAAAAAGCCATAACTTACTTAAATCGATGATCTCCAGCTTTTAATACAAATATTTGTCTTATTTTTTTAGAGAGATTAATATAGATTTTTTCAAAACTAGATATTTCTTATAACAAAAAGTGACAATGAAGTTCTAGTCACCAAATCAGAATGAAGAAGGTGGTGTCAAAATTATAGAGAACCTGTGGTTAGCAAATAGTTAATGTCTGTTGCACTGGTTTTTGCTTTTCATAGTTGCTCTTATTTTTTGAACATGTGAATAAAATAGCACCTCAAGTCAGGCACCTCCATTCGATTTCCAAGTATTTGCCAAATGAATTGTCAGTTTGCACAGCTACAGTTAGGGAAGGTAGTTACTATCAAAAGTACACTGGAGTAGTACTAAGAAAACTCTGCTTTGAAAAATAACTCATGAGGTGATGTTCCTAAGTTAGAAATAAAAAGCCCAGCTCTGTGAAGGAACTCTGATCAGTGTTTTCTACAGTAGGGAATGTATCTTGAAGGGAAAATAATTTTGTGGATCATTTAGGATTAATGTTAGCACAGTAGTGTTCTTCTCCACTTAAAATTGTTACTTGTCTCCAAAGAACTATGGAATTTTGGAAAAGTAATTGGAACATATCAGTGGTTTATGATTTGGCAAGTGCATCTTTCATTCCTGAGAGAACAGAACCAAAATGTCTCCTTCCCTCACCTGTGTTAGTCTCTCTGCCTTCCTGTCCTTCTGTTGTCTCAAACCAGACACAAGAATGGCTTGTGGCAAGTTAACTTCTGGAATGATCCACAGACAGTGGCTTTGAAATCTTTGCTGCAACTACATCAGTGTCTGGTTTCGCATTGCCCAGATGTCTGTTGTTTATTTACAGGCCTTGTCAAAGCTGTTGTATTTGGGATACAAAGAAATCTGCATTAGGTTCTGCAGTATGCTATCCCATGATATCACTAGTTGCCAAATATAATGCACTAGATGATTAACACTGCCAGGCTTGGCTAGATTGAGACTGCTACAGCACCTTTTTTGGACCTTAGTAATGTGAATGAATCAATTGAGCTGTGTATATGACCCAAGTAACTCTTAAAACTAAAAAATGTACAGCTGAAGCCAAGGTTGGTGTATGGCAGAGAAGTTACACATATGCTTTGGGTGCCTCTGCTAGACTGAAAACACAAGCCTGCAAAATATGTAAGTGGCCATTAATATAGCCAGCTAAGAAATATTTAAGCACAATAACAAATATATGTTCATTTTAGCGACTAGAATCATTATTTTTAAGTTTAAATAATATATTTCAGAATCATCTATAACTTATTATAAGAACAATGTTATTCTTCAATGGAGTTGAATTTCCTAGTCAGAATGAAAATCAGTTTAAACTTCTGTAACTTCTGTCTCTTTTTTTTTTTTTTTTTTTTCTTTCCCTTCTGACCTGGCTTAAGAACAGTTAAGACGACCTAGACTGAAATAGAGAAATGGCCTTGTGTGCTCATTTCACAGCTTTTCATTTTGTAATGGAAACAAGCTGTCGTCTTGAAGAGTGGTGAAGAGTAGTCATGCAGTAGTGTTCATATGAGTTTAGGTTTGGTTACAGTATATGTTAGGTACAGTAACTGCTTGCAAATAGCTGCAGTTTAGCCTATGTAATTCAGATAGTACTTGGCTTCATTAGAAGCTTCATTGAAGTTCAAAAAACAGAATATATTTTGGCACCTCTGCAGGACAAGATCATTGTCCAATAGAAACTGCTTGTAAGTTAAAGACACAAGAAAATTGTATTTACTCTGTTTCAGCTTCTTATGTCACACAGGATGAAGATATTTTCCTAATTGTGTGACTATCAAAGGAAATTGCATGATTTTTCTTTATGCTGAGAGTTGGCACTGGATTGGATTGATCACAGTCCACACTGGAAGAATAAGGTGGGTCAGGCTGATGATGCAAAGAGAGCTTTCCCTCAAATATTTTGACAAATTCCAAGTTTGAAAAGAGTAAGATCTTACCCCTTCTCAGCCAGTGACAATTTTGACTCTCCCATGTGTACACGTATACCTGGGAGATAAAGAAGAGAGGTGCCTAGTATCTGATAACTCTTCAGCAAGTTGGGTGATAGAAAAAGAACTGTGGGGGTACAAGACAACTGAAGGCAAAAGCAAACAAGAGGTACGAACACCATTTCCTTTTACTTGGGCAAGCCACTTACAGCTGCAGTATTCACCTCAATGCTTTTGTCAGATTTGCTGTTCACAAGACATACCTGATCGGGTAGACAGCCCCATAAAATTTTGTTGGCCAGTAGAAGACTCAGTTGGCGGTCTAACATCTAAATGCTGCTGTCAGGAGATGAACAACATGCTGCTAAGAAAGAAAGAGCTCCCGTGAGCAAGAAATCTCCCATCTGTTGGAAAGTTGCAGGAAGAGTCCTTTGCCCATTTATTACTTTTTTTTTTTTTTTTTTGGTGCTGTGTGGCAGCTGGGAATGCAGTACTTATGGGGACGGTGTGCGTCATTCATGACATCTTTTCAGCTGCAAACTTGTTTGTAACTGAGTAAGATAGTGGCATCTAATTGGGATGTGACCGTGAGCCTGACTGGGGAGCTGTAGCTAGCTCTGGGTGGAGGACTGGAGGGCTCTGTTAGCTCGGGAATGAATAACACAAAAGACTGACATCATTGCAATTATGGAGGTGGAGAGCATCCTCCTGACAATGTAAAAGCAGCTTAGCTCCTAAATTTAAAATGTGCTTTTTTTTAAATGGACTTCAGTCATGCAGGAAGCTGAATTCAGAACATCTTGCACACGCAGCCTTTTATACATACTTCTATCTGAGAAGTGTTTAATGACTGAAACTTTCAAGCTTGAGAGGGAGATCGGCATCCAGCTACAGAAGCGTGAAGGGTGCTGCAGATGCAGTTTGATAGTAAAAGTTTGATAAAATTGCCAGTGAAAACTCTTTGCTGAGTTGATTCAGTGCTGCTCATAGGCTGCATGCGTGCATTCTCAGAGCTGATAATGCTTCTTGGAGCCTTTCAGCCAGCGCCAGAGCCCTTGTTATCACATTGCAGTGAGACCGGAGAGTGGTACAAGTCTGCACCAAGGTGTTAAACAAGAGATATTCTCCATCAGATTTAAAGCTGTCTTACCAGTTTCTGTGTTGAAAAAAGAATACTTAGAAGTGAGGATTTGCTGTGATTGATGCCACTGCAATTGCTCACCTAATTTTCCACTCAGGAGCATTTTTTTTTCCTTCCTTTTTCTTTTTTTAAAGCTTCCAATTCTAGAAATTCAGAGGCTTCTGCTGCAGTTCACTGAATAAGAATTTGAATGTATTATAAAAAGTATTAGTCTTAAAGGGATGGTGTATCTTTTTGTATTTAGTATCTGCCAGTAAAAGCAGTTTTACAGAGCAGTTTCTAGGTGTGTAATAAAAGCTTGGAGATCTTGATTTGTCTGACAGCAGTATGAACACACTGTTTAATTATACAACGCTTGAAAACAACAACATTAATGATATGTATGCAGTATTTGGGATTCAGCATTCCTATGCTGTTTATATTTGCAGCTTTTATTTTTGTTTTGTTTTCTTCAAAAAGTTGTGGGACCAGAAGTTCATGTGTGTTTACACTTTTGATGTAAGGGCACATCAAAATGCTACGCAAAAGTCATGTTTTACAAGCTGAATCTGAATAGATTGAATGTGTTTATAAAACAGTGCATTGTCTGGGGGGAGGACACCTCACTCCCATATAAAACCCAGAGAAATGAACCCTGAAGAAAATCTGCTGCTTTGGGCCCATGTTACAGGTGGATTCTGTTACGTGTCACGAGCGCTTTGAAACAAAGCCTCTCTGCTTCATTGTCACTGGGAGCAGAAAGTGTTGATGGGCTGCCAGTGCTTGCCGAGGCCTTCCAGTCAGTGATGTCCTTAAACTCTGTTTGGGGTGTTTGTCAGCTACCAGCATGCTGAACATGTCAGTGATTCTGATGGTAACTTCAGGAGGTCATCTACCTCTAGACAGGATGGGACAAACTGTGAAGTTGATCACATTCGGTCACTGTTGCCAATGTTGACGCTGTTGAGATGGTGTTGGGTATGTTGTGCTTGTGTCTTTTACATTCAAGTCAGAGATGCAAGCTGATTTTTAATTGCAATTTTAAAAATGCCACATTTTGCTGTTGCAGGTAGCTGAGAGGAGAAAACAGGTTTCAAAGGGCTGACAGCCCGTCTGCAAGTACTAATTTTCTTTAACTGCTTACTATGCAATGTGGAGCTTTGAATTTCAGCTTTTACTTCCAGATAGAAAGGAGCGCTGTCCTTATTCAGTATGTAGGACTGAGCGCTCCAGTCTCCCTGATGCTCCTTTAACAGGTAAAGGATACCTATTTGCTGCTATGGACTTTATGTACCTTTGAGATTGTTCCTTTCTGTTTCTCACCTCCCTGTTCTCTTGAACCACGTGACATAATTTTATTCCGAACACATATGTTTTTGGGTGACTCTTTTTCTTACCAGTCTCCCTCCCCTTCCTACCTGCCAGAGTGCTCTATGGCTGTCTATAACCCCCTTTTTAGTTGAACTGTTTTAAAAAGTGCAGTGTGAATGCAGACTCCTTGCTTTTCTTTCACTGAGAATCACTTCACTCTGAATCTTGTTTCCTTTCATTGCTATTTGATTTTTCCTTTACTAGTGCGCTAGTGAAGCCACGAGCAGTTTGATGATTGCCTGCCCTCTTTTCCTGGATGTCTTACCTCGCAATAAGAGACTTACATTTGTTGGTGTAAGTGCTGAACCTTCGCACTGTCCTGCTTTTCTTTCCGCTTCCTTATAGCCAGGATAAGATTGCAGTCTAGGTGAACATCGGATTGCTTTTGCTTTAGAAACAAATTCCCTGAATCGTTCCTAGAGTATTTTTAGGGGAAATTAATTCTTATAGCCACTAAACTAAGCTCGTTATTTTGTAAGCTGCCAGCTTCTGCCGCCGTCTGAGCAGCGCTGCCCGGCTCGGCGTCCCTCTGCGTGGGGAGAGGGGAATGCGGGAAGAGTGAGGTTTCAACAGAAGGCCATTTCTGAAGGAGAAAAACAAAATAGCGCAGAAGCAACGCTAACGCAGCCTCCTCGTTTACAGTCTTTCAGCGTCCGGGAGCAAAGACGGTGCAAAATGGGGAATGTGAGAGCAGAGCCCTTACTGTCCGCTCGCTGTGCCGATGTTCCGTTCCCAGGCACCGCTCGGCATTTCGGTGTTAAGCGAGAACGGCTTGTGATGTACAGTAACAACAACGGAATGTCTGAAAATCCGCACCGTGTCCGAGAGTTGTAAATAATGTATACAGATTGTAGTACGTGACGGGACAAAATATTTAAATTCTAGGTTTTTTCAACAAGAGCTGAAGGCTGTTTATAAGAGACAATAAATAGCTGTGTTTGACCACGCCTCCCCTCGGCCTCTCCTTCTCTCGCGGCCCGCGCCTCCTCCCCCTCCCTTCGCCGCGGGCCGCGGCAGCGCAGCGCCGGGCCGAGCCGCGTCCGCCCGCTCCCCGTGGCCCTCGCGGCCGCTCGTAGGCGCCGCCGTGACGTCACGGACCCTCAGCGGCGGGGCCGAGCGGGCGCGCGGCAAATTCGAACGCGGGCGCGGGCCGGGCGCGAGCGCGGCGGCGGAAGGGGCGACGGTTATTTCCGTTGCGTCCGTTAGCGGCTGGAGCGAGCGCGGCGCGTGCCTCTGCACTCGGCTCCATGGCGACTCCCCCCAAGCGCGGGCGGCTGGACGGCAGGGTTAAGAAGATCGCCGTCGAGGGCAACATCGGTGAGTCGGGGCCGGGGGGTGCGGGGAGGCGGCGGCCCCCGGAGGGGCTCCTTCCGCCGACGCGGCGCGTCTGCGGCGTTTGCGCGGCTGCCGGCCGGGATTTACCCGTAGGAGAGGTTCGCGGTCAGGCCGGGAGATGTGAGCCGCGTGAGTGAGCGGCATCGCGGGAGCGGGGCGGGAAATAAGGCGGGAAATGCAAGGCTGCCGCCCTAAGAGTTATGGGGGGGCGGAGAGGCCGAGGGATTGTGCGCCGGCTGTGGGCGGCAGGGAGGGCGGCCTCCCGGCTCTGAGCATCTCCACCGAGAGCTCCCGGAGCCTTTCTTCAGCGGGCGGAGGGCTAACCGCGTCTGTGCCGCATCTCCCGTTTGGAACGCTACCCTTCTGTTTTGTTTGGGGGGCTTAAAATACCGCCTACAACATCTTCTGGCCTGGGAGCAGACCGCCGAGGAAATGTAGCCTTCTAGATCACGCCAAGGTCTCGCTAGGGCACGGCTTAGAGGGGAAATATCGGTGGTAGGTGGACGGTTGGATTAGATGGAGGTTTTCCAGCCTTGGTGGCTCTGCGTTCTGTGATCATAGACTCATAGAGCCATAGAATGGCTTAGTTTGGAAGGGACCTAAAAGCCCACCCAGTTCCAGCTCACAGCTGTGGATCAGGCTCACTTGTGCCCCATCCTGCCCGGCCCTGAGTGCCTCCAGGGATGGGGCACCCGCAGCCTCCCTGGGCTGTGCAGTGCTTTGCTGCCCTCTGAGTAAAGAGTTTCTTCTGCATATCTAATCCAAAGGCCCTCTTAAAAAGTTTAAAGCCATTCCTCCATGTCCTATCACTGGCTGCCCATGTAAAAGGCTTTTTTCCCTCTTCTTTTGTAAGCTCCCTAAGCAATTAATATACCGGTCATTGCCTATTTGATACAGCTGCTAAAAAAATTAAAAAAAAAAAAAAATAGGGAAAAAGTTTCAATTCTTTGATGATTTGTGACAGTCTCTGAATCATGCTTATTATGAAGTCGAATGTAAATGTGTGGGTGTGAGACACTCATTTATGGTACCTGGAAATAGTTGTCTAGTTGCTAAAGGATAATCGTATCAATATTTCCTAATGCTATTCTTGTGGAATGCTTTTTTCTACAGCTGCTGGAAAATCAACATTTGTGAATATTCTCAAACAGGCTGATGAGGGATGGGAAGTTGTTCCTGAGCCTGTAGCTAGATGGTGCAACGTTCAACAAAACTCTGAAGAGGATTATGAGGTATGGTAAAAGTGTGAAGTGAAACTTTCTCTTAAAAGCCAGTTTAACGTTCTTCTAACATCAAACATAGTGATATTCCAAAAGAATGGGAATTTTGGAAAGCATGTGTAGTAACATCTTCATGGATTATTTTTGTACTGTCTGGGTTATCTTTGTAGTTCTCCATGTTGATTTAGGTGAGTTAGGGTTTTGATCTTCACTTGGTTCATTGTTAGATCTTCTACTTCAGCTGATATATTGTGAGATAAATGACATTCAGCATTAGGTGATAAAAGCCTATTATCTTTTACATGCAAAAGCAAGGGATAAAAAAAAATTATGTAGGAGGTACCTTTAGCATCTGTGAACAAACCAGGTGAGAACAAGTCCAAAAGATATCCTTGAAAACACCTAGGAAATAATGTTTGGGGTTTTTTTTTTTCCTTTGGTCAAGAAGTAGAATATATTTTGGTTAATTAAATGTAGCCTTTTAATGAAGGCCTGCTGTTTCATACTTCCCCTATATTCTTTCAGAGTTAAACATTTTCTTTTGTTTGTTCTTGTTCAGTAAAGTGAATCCAAAACCATAACATTCATTTAAGAACTAAGCCAGCAAGCTTCTGTAATAGGTTGGATTCTCAGGTGTGTTATATTTTCTTCATTGCCCTCAGCCAGCAGTTAAGAACCTGCACCAACCAGTAGCACTCTATTAGGGAAGCAGAGGAGTGAGTAGGAGGAATCAAAGCAAGTGAACTCATGGGTCAGGATAAAGACCCCTTAATAATATAATTTGGCTGGTTTAAAGAAACACTGCACTATATATATGACTTCTAAAATTAGTCAGGAAATACTTTTAAATACTTTAAGAAGAAAAAAAAAGAAGAAGGTGTGTTAAGCTGTTTGTGCATACATCTGTAGGTAGCTTTTGGTCTTGTGTGTTGTCAGTAGTTTGTAACGTTCTCCTCACTATCTAAATCGTGCAGTAGCAGCTGTATAACACAGTGATACAGCTGTCATGCAGTACACAGTCATGCAGTAGCAGAACAACACAGTGCTGAACACCAGTTACGCTCCTAGGAAGACAAATGTCTGGTAGGAACAGTAGGCTTTTTTTGGTGCTTTTTGTTGTTTTCTTCCTCCTTTTTCCTTTGCTTTTCTGAAAATAATAATCAGTGTTTAGCGATCTTGGTTATTTCTCTTTAAATAGTTTCATATCAAAAAGTGTATTTTCACTTCTCTGTCTTTATTAAAGTTTGTTGTCCTTTCATTGTCCTCAGAAAAACTCCAAGCTGGCAAGTTCATCTTCGCAGTGTTTTTTTAAGAAAGGTATTTTATTGATTTTGTAATTGTTAGTTCTTAAGAAAGCTACATTGAGACTCAAAGTATAGATGACTTAAATATATTTTTAAATATATATTTTCTAAGGACATTGAAATCTTTTCCAGAGCGTAGGTCTGTAAATTCTCACTGGCACAATTGACAGGTAAGGGCCTTGTGACTTGTGAAAGGATTCTGTAGCTACAGCTACTCTGGTTGGTTAGAGTGCAGGGACATATCATGGGTAGCAAAACCAGACTGTTGTCCTGAGCAGACTTCAGCCCCATGAAGATAGGTCGTCTTCTGGATTGAAAAGGACCACAATCATCATCTAGTTCCAACCCCCTGCTATCTGCAGGGATGCCAACCACCAGACCAGGCTGCCCAGAGCCGCATCCAGCCTGGCCTTGAATGCCCAGGGATGGGGCATCCACAACCTCCTTAGGCAACCTGTTCCAGTGCTTCACCACTCTTTGTGTGAGAAGTAGTGCTTGGGCAATGCAGGTAGTAAGATAGTCTGGGGGCTGCACTGCATAGATAGCTCCTTTTGGAGGCTTAGAAAGTTTTAGTGCAGTTGATACTGATAGTGACTGTCACCTGGCCTCAGTGTCAGAGTGTAATGCTGAGCATGTTTAGTATACTTGGGTAGGTAAGTCACAGGAAATTAGAGAGGAGGATAAGGCCTGAAATTGTTGAATTTACCTGCTATCGCTTAACAATTGACCTCTAACACCAAGTCCAAATATTTCAATATTTTCAAGCATCTAGAGATAATGTAACAAAAAAATTCAGTCAGAAGCAATTGTCTTTGATAGGCTATGTTTTTTAGTAAAGCTGAAGTACACAGCTTTTGGTTTCGATGAGCGAGTGGCTGCCACAAGGTGTTTGAGTAGCATTCTGTGGGCTTTGCCCTGGAGTCTGTTCTAAACCTCCCAGGTAAGGTGGGAACATCTTAAAATTCTGCATCAGCAGCTGTTACCAATCATAATTGTAGTGTAATTACCGAACTGTAACACAAAGGAAAACAAAAATAGCTCAGCTTCAAAATTATGCTTGTCAGAGTGAAAGCAACGTGGATTTTTTCACAATGTTACTGACTTTTGTACTGGTATGTTGTTAATTAAGTTTTTAAGTAGTGATCAAAGTGTTGGTGAGTTTTTTTGTTGTGATTTCTTGTTCTCGAGCATTGTAACTCTGTAATTTTCGTAGTGTTCAGTTGGATGCCGTAAGAGAAGTAACATTACTGCTACTTATGCACTGGGTAAAAACAGGGCTGAAAGGTAAATGATGCAATTATAAACTTGGAATAGAGGCTGGCTGGATGGAGTTAGAGCTAGTAGAGCAGTTCTATTTTAGCTTAATATTGTACTTTCCCAACTTTGAAAGGGTCAATATATTTGTTCAAAACCAGGAACTGACTACGTCTCAGAAGAGTGGTGGAAATGTGCTTCAGATGATGTATGAGAAACCAGAGAGGTGGTCTTTCACTTTCCAGATGTACGCGTGTCTCAGCAGGATTCGGGCTCAGCTCAAATCCATTGATGGCAAACTCAGAGAGGCAGAGAATCCTGTGGTGTTCTTTGAGCGATCTGTCTACAGTGACAGGTATGGTGGAGTTCAAGTCCTTCAAGTGAAGAGCAAAATCTTCCTAAATAAAACGTAGAAATAAATAAGGAGTGCTTTTGTCATTACTTCCATCTTAATTTTGATGCAGATGAATATCAGTATTGGGATATCAATAAGCGGCATGTCAGCCATTCTCTCATTTGTTTTGACGGGGAGTAAATTTCACTTATATGAGGATTTATAACTTTGTTGCATAACCTTGATTAACTGTTTCTTATTCTTTCTGGGTAGGTTTTTATGGTTTCTGCATGCATGCTTCCTTTTAAAGAAAAAAAGAATAGGCATCAAGAGTAGCCAAGAGCAATTTCTTGGTATTTTTTTGTTCGCTCTTGTTTTCTCTTACACTTCGTGAGGGAGGTCTGGCTGTTTCATATTGCTGTACCTCTCAGTTTCTTGTTTTAGAAGGCTAGATTTGAGCACTGAACATTATCACAAAATCCTGAAGAGTTTACTGTGTTCTGATTTATTGTAAATAAATTACCGCAGTGTTTCAGTGGCTTGTAAATTGTTCCTAAGCTGCAGATATTACTGCTCTTTATGGACACTGCTGTGGACAACTACAAGGGATAGAGTTGAAGGACGAGGAAACCAGCTTTGTATTTCCAGTCCAAATGTGCATGAAAGCGAGGAAGTTACAGTGTTCAGCTTAACTAATTACCATCCTGTACATCAGGCAAAGTGATAACTGTATTTAAGCTTAGTTCTGTTTATCTTTTCTGTTCACAGATATATCTTTGCAGCTAATTTGTATGAGTCTGACTGTATGAATGAAACTGAGTGGACTATTTACCAAGACTGGCATGACTGGATGAATAAGCAGTTTGGTCAAAGCCTAGCACTGGATGGGATTATTTATCTCAGAGCTACTCCTGAGGTAAGGAATAAGAATTTATGACTGCAAAGATAATGAGAGTACGCCTTCTATTCCTTGCCAGAAAAATGGTCTTTGTGTGTATTTCCATAGTATTTTCTTTTCTGTAAAGTGCAAATTTTAACTATGATTCTAGGACTTTTTAAAGCGACTGAAGAATAATATGCTTTGTAAGCAGTACTGGTAAGGTCACAGTTGTGTGTTATTGAATCTCGCTGTATCTTTGTTTAGGGATTGCTTTTGGTGTCTAAGACAAGGAAACAGTTGAGAAGTTCACCTTGAAATTTTGGTTGTTTTTTTTTTTTTTTTTTTTTTTAAATCCTGAGCCTACCCTTAAATTTCACTGTAAGAATCCTAATGATGAGAGTTCAGTTTCCAGGAAACTACTACACTTGGACTTATAATAGTTAAATTATTCCTAATATGGTCTGAAAATACTTAGAATGTTCTTAGGAGCCTGGGTATTTGTAAATAAAATATGATGGTAATGTTTTTATAATTATAAAAGTAGGATGTTTACATGATAAACAAACCAGAAAGTACTTTTGGTAATAAAAGAGATGAAAAGTTAGCACAAAATTAGCTCCAGGAACTTCATTGCGATAGAATAATTAGTAGTCAGTGCCCCAGCAAATGTGGGGTGAGTGTTTGTGAAGCCCTCTGAGCAGGAGTAATGGAGCTAAGCTAGATGAGTGCGTGTGCTTGATGTGCTGCTTCAGTGCAATGCTTTGGTGTTTGGGCGTCTGATGTGTTTTAAAATAAGTTAACGTAAGCAGTGCAGTTCCTGAGTATGAAACTTGCTCAAGAGGAGGAAAAAAAAAAAGGTGTTAGAAAAAGCAGGACTGAAACAAAGTATTGCATTCAAAAACTGAGTTCTTCAGAGGCAGAAATACGTAATGAGACTTTGAAGTGCCATTCTGTAATGCTTTTTTTTTTTTTTAAAGTTCTTTTTCCTTGCAATACTCTGGTCTCCTTCCTTCTTTTTATAAAAGCTAATTTGAGACATTCCTTACAGTGGAGAAATAACGCCAAACGTCTCATAGAACCATTATGTTTGGAAAGGCCAATAAGATCATGTAATCCAACCATCAACCCATCACCACCATCCGCTAAGTTGCAAAACTCAGGGCAACATCTTCCCTTTTCTTGAAAACCTCTGGGGACAGTCCTTCTCCTTGGGTCCTTTTGTTTGGAATGTAGTCAGAGGGCCGGCTCAATCTGCTGAGCGAGGAGCAATGTCTCTATGCTCCCAAGGTCAGCAGCAAGTTGAACGTTCATGTTCAGTACATTTAGCACCATAGGAAGGTTAGAAGAAACAAAACAAAAAGCCTGGACTAGTGAACTGGACTTTCTCTGTGTGTCTGCAAAAACAACCAATCTTTCTTTCTTTTTAATTTTGCGTTTAGAAATGCTTAAATAGGATTTACTTGCGTGGAAGAGATGAAGAGCAAGAAATTCCTATTGAATATCTGGAGAAGCTTCACTACAAACATGAAAGCTGGCTTCAGCATAAGACACTGCGGTAGGATTTGTTTCACAATTACTTTGGGATGGATAAGTAGTATTAAGGATGCTCCCTAATGCTTTTTCTACCAGTGAAACTGCAGCTTGTCCTTAGATACATAAGGTTAAACCCCAGGAATATTTCTATCTATACATCCTTAGTGGTATTGTTTTTATGGCATGTTGTTTATTGCGAGGGCGTGTAATATGCCTTCAGTTCTTTTCACACAGGGCTCTAAATAGCTGATGATTCAGTTGAGTTCATTCTAATGTCTGATTTATTTGATCTGGAGGTGCTGGGGAAACAGCCTGTTCAGAGATCAGTATTGTATTCTGGGAGCTACACTGTAAATATATTTTCTTACTATTCAGAATTAATAGTAATTCAAATGTGCAGCTCTTCTTCATGGGTTCTTAGCAATAAAAACTGGTGGAGTTGCAAAATGCATATTTTTTTCTTCAGTAAATAATGTTTTCTGTGTTTCTGTTCCGATACAGAACAGATTTTGAATATCTACAAGAAATACCTATTTTAACATTAGATGTTAATGAAGACTTCAAAGGCAAGAAGGACAGATATGATCACATGACTGAAAAGGTAAAGTCTGATGAAACAACACACTAATTATTTACGTTAGTTGTGAAACTGCCCAAATGAATTTGGGGGAAAAAAAAATGCTGTCTGTTCAGTATGAAAGGAATCCAATTTGAGATTCCTGTTTGCCTGAAGAAGTTCTAATCTTTAGCTCAAAAAGGTGTAATACAGAATGCATTTTAAAATACGGCCATGCCATCAAGTGGTCTTTACATTTCAACAGCTCAGGTGTCTGATAGTTGAATCACTGTGGCAGTATTTGAGTAGTTGCAGTCAGTTTCACGGCCCTTAGCAATGGTAAGTGCATATTATTCCATTCTTTGGCCATAAATTGTTTACTTCATGAGAAAAGCAGCTCTGTCCTTTGGTCTCAGTTTATCTAGTGTGAAGTAGAGCTGTTCACCTGATTGAAATCAGACTTAGTTTGCTCTTTTAAAACTTGTTAACTGGTGGTATAACTGATCATCCCACTGTGGAGTTGATATTCTTACCACCTGCACTAGGCCGGGCTCAGACACCTAAGTAGAGATTTCAGTTTAGTCCAGTGTGGCTGTTAGGTTATTTTAGTATTCCCCAGGCATTATCTCAAAGCTGCTGTGCTCTTCATGAGGCTGGGTGCTTTGGCCTCTGCTGTGTGCTTACAGGTCTTGGGTCCTCACTGGACATTTTGTGTTGCCTACTCTTCTCTGTTGAGATGTTCGCTTTAAAGACCAGTCCTGAACCAGAGCCTACTGTGCAAATTATTTTGATAGGGTTTCTCATGCAGTGCTACTGCTGTTATTTTTTACAATAGAGAATGGCTATCACGTGATAGTCTTCTAGTTAGAGTATTGGGTCAGTTATATGTTCTGGATTTGACCTCTTTTTCTACCTCCTTGAGCCCTGAAGGAGGAAAAAAAAAATTCACAATTGCAGAATGTGATCCAAGATCTGTTTCCATTTCACATCAGGAATTTGGATGAACTATTAGGACAAAATGTTTACAGATGTGTTCCTGATAGGAACGCTTCTGCCAATAGAATCATGCCATGTTCTCTAGTTAATTGTTGATTCCTTTCTGTGCAGTAGTCTTGTTTAAGCAGATGAGGGGGGAAATGCTTCTAGTTCTGGCTGTATTATAGTGTGATTCCCTAGCATGTTTTGGAATCTCTTGAGAGATGGCATTTTCTCTAGCCACTTGGTTTCCTGTGTTCTCTAATGCCTCAGTTATTACATCTTTTAAAAAGGTTGTCTTGACTACACTGCCACCCCTTACATTTATACTTTGCTACTGGAAGAAGGGTTGGCAGTTGCACAGCAAAAAAGGCGCACCTACGAGTGATAAGAATGCTCTCAGTATGTTATCTTCCTGCAGCCTTTGGTAGCAACCTGAATTTAGGATGTTGTTTAAACTAAACTTGCAGGCATGATGCTAGCCTGCTGCTTGGCACTCTGCCTGCTTTGGATACAGTTCTCATGCAGTTGTGTGGATGGCGCTGTAGTGGATCTTGGTGGTCTGGATGGAATCCATAAACCTTTCAGTCGTGGTTCTGTATACCATGTTGCATGCCAGAACTTCAGTATTAATTTTTAGGTAACTAACTGGCCATTTGATTTGTTCTCCATATGCAGGATGTTGAGTTTAACATTAGCAGGAATATTTATGGTACTGTTCTACAGTATCAGCTCTTTTTGAAAGACTGATTTTGCTAGGTGTTGTTTTATTACTTATTTGCCAACCTCAAATTCTGAGGAATGTATTGTCTGGATGCACTTGGCTCTTCATTAAGAGCAGTGTTGTGATAGTGGGTGTGACTTGGTGTTTTTGAAATGACAGTGTTTTTGAACTGATCATTATCTTCTCTGTGGTTAGATTAGGCCAGCATTTAAGGTAATTCAGTTGTGATGAAGGGTTGTAGTTCAGGACAATGAGTGTCATTCCAATGCGTCGCTCTCCACACCTGCTAAATTACAGGCACGGTGGCCAAAGGAGTTTACAATGGACAAGAAATGTCATGGGAAACTCTAAGGTTATTTTTCTCAGCTTCTTCTCCTGTGTCCTGTGGTACAGCATAAAGCAATGGAGAGGTAAATGTGGCTGCTGTGTATTTGTGTTGATGAATTCTTTTGTGTTTGACAATATGTTTCTTTTTGCAGGTGAAGGAATTTTTGAGCACATTATAATCCTCTTTGAAGCACAGACGGGGCCAAACTGTTCCAAACATCTGTGTGATCAAAGTCTGAAGTAAAACTTCTGCTTTTATATAATGCCTCTGGAGAGGCAGGACTCAACTCTTTTGAATTAGTTGAGAGAAACGAGCAAACTTTGTGGATAGAGAAATTATTAAATAAATTAGTAGATCTATTCAATATTATGCCAAGTAGTACGGACAGATTGTGAACATATTAGAGTCCTGAGAGCTACTGGATATTCTGGCTGTTTATTAATCAGACCAATAAGTTCTTCTGGAGTATTTTACTGTATTCTTTTTTTTTAATTTATTTTGTGCCCAATAGTTATTTAATTTTCAAGAATATAGTGGGGTTTTTTGGATCTCTTGTGAAGTATTTTAGTGGAGTTGACTTGTTTCTTATGTCTTATTTTCTGAGGAAGAAAACATAAGAAAACATCACTGGTGAGGGAATTTTAATATAACCAGGAGTTTTATATTACAAGGTATATAAAAACGTCATCTAACAGTTTTGATAGGTGAAGTTTGCAGAATGCACTGAACTGAAACAAATCCAAATGTCTGGAATGCTGTAGATGTGGAATTTTGATTTTAATCTATGTTTTCATTTTGCACTGCAAGATAGGATATGAAGAGGCTTTCAGTTCTTTAGCATGTGTTGGTTTTTTTCCCCTCAACTCTTCGTAATATAGAACTGGTTTTGGTTGGTTACTTCCTCTTTTCCTGTAGAGGAGTGTGGTTCTCATGCAGCAAATGAAAGAGGAAAATCTTGTGGATGATGATCATCTCGAAATGAACTGTTTCTAAACGTTTGCTTAACCAGTTTTTGAATGTCAGTGGCTTTCTGCTTCTTCATTTGTTTGCTGGCTGTTATACATAATACTGCAATTTTTGGTATAGGTGGTCCTTATCCATCATCTTGTAGTAAGAAGGGGAGAACTTTGTGGAGTAACTGTTCTAGTGCATTTTGTTTCATTAACTGAGTCGTTTTTGTTTCAGGTATAGAAAATATAAACTCTACAGGGTGTGAATCTTTAGTGTCTTATGTGCTATTTTCTGCAGCTCTAGACACTTCTGAGTGATTGCACAGTTGGCTTTTGAATGCAACACGTTCATTGTATGTAAAGCATTTTATTGTCTGTTGTGACGCCTGTGTAACTTCCTTATTTGTGAGGAGACTTCTTCGTTTGTCATTGGAATTGTGCTAGCGTTCTCCAGCTGTTGACTGAAAAATAAAAATGGTTGGAAAGACTTTTTTGATGTTTAATATTGTTAGCTCCCTGTCTCCTAAGGCAAATGGTGTAGGTTGTTGGTTTGTAATAGTAGTACCATGCATTAATTTGAGATGATGTATGCTTGGAGTGTTTGGAGCGTTTACTAATATTTCTGTTGCACTGTGACTGGCTTCAGGTTTTTTCTTGTGTGGGAATTAATGGCTATGGGATAGAGGTACAGGATTGTATGAAATGTATCATATGTGTATTTCCTGACTGGTGGGAGTGTTTTGTGTAATATGTTCCTGATAGCAGTGTATAGCAGCATTATGGTAGAAGTACTGTTTGTGACTTCTAGGTTGTCTGCTAAAGAAGAAGGATTATTGGATTGAGGTGAGTGAAGACTCAGTTCAGATTTACTCGAAACACAACATTTTAAAGCATTCTTGGCAGCAGTCTAAATGGTAACAACTTATTTTGATTAACAGTGCAATTCTTCCTGCTGTTTCAGCTGTCAAAATCTTGGATTTAATTACAGGAATTGGAATGACAGCGCTCATTTAAGGGAGTAAACGAGTTTGAGTTCTTATAAAGCCTTCTTTCAAACCCATCACAGAGTGCACACATGCTCTGTGGCAGGTTATCTGCATCCCGTTCCAGAACACTTTATGTAATCTCTCACTGCCAAGTTTCAGTTTGAAGGAGCAAAGTCATGACCAATTACTAGAATGTTTTTAATTACTGTGAACAAGATTTAAAGAAACAAACAAAAGAAACCCAGCAGCATTTAAGTGGATCGAAGTGTGAGAAGCTACAGTTATTTGTATGTAGGACAGATGCAGCATAAACAAAAGTGGCAGTGTGCGTACTCTGTTCTGTCTTTGCCTTGTCTTAAGCCTCACAGCTCTGACAGTAACTCAGATTTTTGAATTTGTTAGGTCTATTTTCTTTCCCTATACTCTAAGCCAGCCACAAAATAGAATTTTTTTCTGTGTTATTTTTTTTGCCCGTTAGAGATAAGGAAGGTTATTGAACTGATATCTGCTGTTCGGCAATGGTGTTTTTTTCAGTGTTTGAGTACTCTCCCCCTTTCTTGTTCCCCTGGGTAAGAGATACTTTGATGGAACTGTCTAAAAGTGCCTGCTTGTTTTAACCCAGTGTCCTCACGATTAGGAAACAAAATTAGTATGTAGGTTTTATGTTTTTTTCTCCAATTAAGATACAGATTCAAATGTTGATGGGTGGTGTTACAATTGCTGTGCGAGTACTTATGACTAATGAGCACAGTATTGCCTCGTATTTTGAGTCCTTGCAGTTGCTTTCTGTACAGTGGGGATTCTAACTTCTCTTAATATAAATGCTGCTTGTAGCAGCAGTCAGTTTTGTAGATAGAACTTAGTTAACTGGCACATTATTGTAAATTATAAATCAGTAGAAATAACTCTTTCTACTGATTTATAATTTACTTAAGCAGAACTCATCATAATGAAGTTGTATGTAGACTATGGTTAGTGTTGAGATGATTATGTTATTTTTTCCTGCAGTTAATAGCTCCAAAAATCTACTTGTGAAATGGAAATGAAGGTCTTTGCTATGAGCTATTAAACATAGACTGGGGAAGAATGTGTGTTGAAGCCGTGTATTGTAGCTGGGACAGTGGAGTGCAGGGGAGTACACTTGCTATTTCCAGGTTATTTTAGCAAAGATAAGTAGAGAGACTCCAAAACTGTTTTTTCCAGCTCCCTTTTAGACTCTGCATGATCTAGAGTAAATCACTCTATGTTAAGTCTTTTCATCGTTAAAATATTGATATCTCCTTATCCCTTCAAAAGGCTATGAGGATTGGTTAATATCGATGTGCTGTTTTGTAGGTCAGAAGTGCTCTATTAAATAATCAAGAATGAATGTCAGCCTTTTTTTTTTTTTTTTTTAGACTTTTCAGTGGGTTGTTTTGATTCCCTCAAGAAGGGGCCAGTGGCCGCAGTTCATGCGTGACCTGTAGAAATTGTATTAAGTAATGTAAAAGCCATCAGTGCAACATCTCCTGGGTTAAAGTTGGTTCACTAAAAAACATGGCTGCTGAAAACTGGCACTGTTGGTCCAGAAAACTGTTACTACAGATTTAATAATGAAACAAAAACAGCTGTCAAAATCTTTGCTGTAGTCCACGTAGCCAGTAATGGTGATGGTGATGCAATTGTGTAGTTATGCACAGAATTTGCCACAGGAGGTCATTCTATCCTCAGATCTCTCTTGCTGAGCTGGCTGCAGCGAGAGCGTTGGTGTTTTAACATTGAATGGCTTTGGAAAAGTTAAAGAGGGAAAAGACCACTTTTTTTTTTCTTTGCAAGAGCAAAAGCATTAAACTGATTAATAAATACACTACTGCATGAGATAAATCCTGATCTCTGTAGGGAGGGGAATAAAGCAAGCCTCTGTTGGATTAAGTAAAAGACTCTAAAAGGCTGATCTAATGGGAAGGGTTTTGACATGAGAAGGTCTTTCGTGCAGCCACCAGCTGTTTTTGTTCTGTGAGTGAATATTAGCACATGGATAACACTAATCCTGCTGTGCCTGAGTGATAACATCTTCTAGTGTTGAACTGTCAGGCCCAGATGCAGGCAGTGAGCAATACAAGTGTTGTTGGTGTGCGGGGGAGAATAAAACAACTGAGAATTCTGCTGAAGCCGTGTTTATTACTTAATGTACCAAATACAAGCCTGAAGGTGTCTATGGCTGCTCAGAAATTCTGACTGAAATCAATTAGTGACAAAGAGCGTAGATTGTGTGCTGAGCATAAGTGGACAAGTGATTAAATTATGTTACCTTAGGTAACTAGGTAACTATTCTGCTAGCGTGTGCAATCAATGTAATGCACAGAGGGTAAAATCGAGGCTCTTGGGTGTAGATGACTTGTTCTTAGGTCAAGGTCTCAGTCCATGAATATAGGCAATCTGACAGCAGCTACTCCAGTTTTTACCATGTATGTCTGTTAATACTACTGACAGACTATGGAAAGGGCACATGGTTTCTGAGAGCTGTTTACAAAGATGTTCCCACTGCAGTTCATTCAGAACACTTTCCTAGCTTTTTCTGCAATTTTCCTTCCTGCGTTTTTTGCTTCCCTTTCCCATTTAATTCTGAGTTGTTTTGATTTGTCTTTTAATAGCCATCAAATGCATTATCTTGTAAAGGCTTTAACAAAGGTGCTTAATTTCACTAGTTTGCAGCCCATCTGTGGATGGAGCTTTGCTGCTTTACCTGTTCTCTGTCTAAGGTATCCTAGTCCTTTCTCTGTGCATTTCTCCTGTCAGCACAGCTGATTGCTGAGGCTTCTAGTACTTTTTCATGGCTTCAGCCCTGTCTATGGATATGTGCTGACAATGTGCCCTTGTTTTCCGTAATTATCTTCACATTTTACTCCACTAGTTTCTTCAAAACAATAGCTATTGCCCTCTAATAAGGTCTCGCTGCACCTTTGGCTTTGTCCTCTCTGTGGAGTTAGCTGGTGGCCTTTACCCTGACTCTCCCAGCTGAGTACAGTGGCCTCAGGTCATTGACTTGTTTTATTGCGGCAGACTCCTGGTCTGCGTTGGCTGCCTGTTTCCTGTCCATGCTGCACCTCGGAAGGAGAAGACATGCTGTAAAAGAGTAAACCTTACTTTTTAGGTATCTGCTCCTGATCTGTTCCGGTGCTTGTTTCATGAGGGTGTATTGCATTGCTCCATGGTAGTCAGGTAAGTATTTCATGTGTGCTTATCCATGTCAACAGCTGCTGTGCTGTCTCTGCTTTTTTATCATCTGGAGGAAAGACATCAAATCCACTGACTTCCAGCCTGTTTTACCTGGGGTTTCTGGTGCAGTGTATGGTGGCCACAGTCTAACTGCGGTGTTTTGGTATTCTGAACGATAGGCTTGCTGTCTCTTTTGACGAAGGGACATGGCTCTGTTCTGTGGAACCAAGCAGTTTTAGGTCTTTGGAGAACTAAACAAGAATCCTTGAGGCTGGGAAATTTTTCTTGGGCTGTCTGTTTTCATTGTGCCTCGTGCTATTGTGCACGCACTTATAATTGGCTTTCCATACTTAATGAACACCTCTACTGTGCTTACACACTCAGGTGTGTAATACACACTGATCTTACTCTCTGAGCTTTTACCAGCTATAAGGTATTTATTCTCTGTCCTCCTTCAACTTAATCACAGCTTAAGCACAAGTCTTGCCTTTTGCCCAGAGAGGAGACACCTAAGACACCATGGCATGGTATATGCTGTAAGTTATTTCTAATTATATCTACTAAGTCTTAAGGGTTTATCACATACTTAGGCTTGTGTGATACACTTAGAATGTTGATCATATTTGTAGTTATTCAGCACATTTAAGTAATGGCTTCTGATATCTTTTAATTACATATTTAGTGTATGCATCCAGTGAGGCTGAAAGAATTTGGGCTAGAGATGAGTCACTAACTGTCTGAAAGTTTCCTTTTTTTCTAGGGCTGCTGACCCATGATAGACTCAAAGTAATAGTGCATCTTGGCTTTATGTTTTATTAACAGTGTGCGCTTACCCGTTGCTCTCAGATGAGAACATCTCCAGCATCTAGTTGTATTTTTGGCTTTAAATACAGCTGTTAGTAGTGCTTTTGGGGTTGCTTTTACAATCCATCTGGAATCATATTGCCTGTAGGTCAGAAAGTATTGCTAAAAGCGTAGTAATTCTCTGTCAGCTTTCTGTGGAGCACAGAACGAAGGTCTCCAGGTATGCTGAAGTTCCTCTGCAGAACCTTCCTTTTTGTCACTTTCTGTCAAGGGTGTTTTCTGTCTCTGCGTGTGTTGATCTGATTTTGAGGTTTTTTTGTTTGCTCGTTTTTCTGCTGTGCTGATCTCTAGCTCTGGATTATAACCTGATTCTCTTTCCTGTATATCACACTGCTGCCAATGGAATGAATCTTTTGCATTTCATTTACAGAAAACAGCATATACATTAGATGGTAATACTACTTTTCTCTGTGACTTTACCTCCTCCTAAGCTCCTCCTGTTCGAGCCTGTATTTTTAGGGTCAGCTAAAATACTGACAATTACAATACTGGTCCTTGTCATGGATAGCTGTAGCTGCTTTAGATATTGAAAAACATTTCTGTAGAGGATCAAACCTTTTCCTACCACATTCCTTACTGGCTGGAGTAATGCGTTCATTGAATGATCATTTTTCATTAAGAAATACTAAAGGTTGTGAAATTGCATTCAGGTACCGGAATTCTCTGCCTCTTAATTTAAGTAGTGATTTCTACTAGTGTTTCCTCAGTTGTGCTTTCCTTTTGTGTGCTTGTTGGTTGGTTTTCTTTTTTTTACTGTTTGTTGTTTGGTGGGGTGAGCTGTCAATGTTTTCCTATAAGTCTTTACAGCCTTTTCAGGGAGTACAATGTTGATCAAAAACCCTAGGTAACTTGTCTGAGTATTTCATGTATTTAATGCATTGCTGTGTAAAGGTGTCTCTTTTTGCTTCTATTTCCCTCTCTACTTTTGTAGAGAGGCTTTATTTCTTCAATATGGTCTCCTCTGGCCAACTGGTGTATGAATTGGCATAGAATGTTCTTAGCAGGGTTTTTCTGAACATCCCGCCTTTCTGATACATTTTTAGAAGTTAGTTGCTTGAATCCCATAAATGTGATCAGATAGCATATGATACATTAGATACTCTGGTATCTAAGTAACTTGAAAGGGCTCCTTATAAAATGCAATTGGCGTTGATTATTTACTGAAGAACCGCAACTGCAGTTCAGTTTCTTAGGGCTGTGCACACAAAATACCATTTTATGTCTTGCTTTTTTTTTTTTTTAGCTCAGTTGAAAGGGAAGAAAAAAAAAAAAGACAAAAACCAAGGGTGAAAATGTTACTTATTGGCAGAAATTATTTAATATAATTTGTTTCTCTGTTGAAAATGATTCTCTGCATCAACCCTGCAGCCTTCTTCAAGAACAATGCCAACAGTTTGGGAGCTGCTGCGACCCACGATGTCAATATAATGTTCATCTTTGTTTTTCAGTGCTGTTTTTTACCCATCATGGTTATGTGGTTCTTTTTTAATGGAAACTGTAAGCTTTTTATAGAATGAACTTGAATCTGCAATCAGAACACAAAATGTTAGTATTCAGAATTTCTTGGTTTTTGCTGTGGCTGTTACTGATAGTATGTGGTCTTGCATGGATCCCTTTTCAGAGAATGAGTCATTGGTAGCATCTATAGTGCTGATAGCAACAAGGGCCTTATCTTTTGTTCTGTATTTTCAAACTTTTATTTGCTATATGAATGGGAGGGGTGCATTGAAGGAGCCAGAGGGAAGTTCTTGGTTGCTCTTTAAAATAGTGAGTTGAGATAGGTGTTACAAGGAAATTTTGTTATAAGCCTTGACATAGTGAATGCACTGATATACTTGTAATGAAGAGTAAGATATGAACAGATGAGTAGAATATAGCTTTTAATCTGGTAAGATGTGATGCTAGCAGGAGCCAAGATATCCCTAAACAAAGGTTGATGGTGCAAAAAAAAAACATATCTGGGAAATGTGAAAGATGGTAATACTTAAACACTTGCTTGAAAGTTGTCAATACAGAAAACAGGGACTGCTCTTAAAAGTTCTGATACAGTTTCTGCAGATTTTTGTCTGTAGAGGCAGAAATTTAAGAACTCTGGAAAATAAGAATGCTTCAAAAAGCAGTGCAGTCAGTCCCAGTAGCAGGGGTTCAGATAACGACAACCAGGTGCTCTGTGTCTGTACTCAAGAAGAAGAGTGACTGGGAGACGTTTGCTGCTGATATGTGGTTGATAATCTCTGCCCTTCATGAAAAAGGGGAAGGTGAAAAATGTGTGAATTGACAAATACCTGTAGGTTTAAGAGCTTTGGTGCAGCATGAACAGGGTGGGTAAACATGTAACAGGTGGAATGGAGGGAAAGACTGATGCGTGCAGTCTTTTGTCTCTTTTCTGAGAACCAACCTGGATTTAAAACATTTTGTGGTGAATCCAATTTTGTCCTAGCTTGCAAGTCTAGACTATTTCCTTGGAGTTCAGTAAATCCCATGTACTCTCTTTTGGTACAGGTCTAATTATGTTATGCAAGGTATTATGCATATAAAGCATTCTTTATAGAAAAAATCTGTAGGCTTGCAGGTGTCACAGAGACTCCTCTATGCAATAATTTGTCTCAATATTGCTTAAAGTGCTTCTGTTTGATCCCACAGATCGGAGAGGTGGACAGATGTTGAGAAGGGAGATAGTCATATGGTAGAACTGGCTTACTTCTCATTGATATGGCTTTTGCAGTTTTGCTCATTTGGCAGCAAATGAGAGGTAAGAATAAGATGCCCCTGACTAAACCTTTGGCTCATACTCAGCCTCACTTTAAAATAATTTCATTAAAATCAAACCAGGAAGCACAGACCGTAGATAGAGGTGGAGAAGCTTTCAGTCCTTACAGGAAATAGCTGCTCTAATCCAGGATGAGATTGAAGTATTTGCAGGCTAGTTTTGAGATAGAGTATTGCTAAATGGAAGCCATTAAGATCACTGTAGCATGTGAAATGCATCTGGATTCTTAGGGAAAAAATAGTCGTGTGACTTGTACACAGTATTTGAGGCTAGTGGGGCTGTACTGTGAGCAGTACAACAAGCATGGCTTCTGCTTTAACTAGTCCATATGCTGTGGAAATTCTTTCTGTTGAACAGCAGTGTTTCATCAACTTGCTTCTGTTTTGCAAAAGTAATGAGATAATTATATCCACGGCATAATATTTTCTTGTTCTTCAGTAGCCAAAATGAGGGCCCACGATGCATGATAGATTTTAAGTTTGTGGACTAGCCATTCTTAGCAGTGGCTTGCACTGCATAACTTACAGGTGTGATAGTATGTTCTTACAGAATGAATGTGAGCGTACTGACAGTGCTTGCTTTCCTAAGCCTTTTGCAGATCCTTTAGAAATAGTCCCTGAAAAGTCTGCAGCCTGTGAATCGGGAGTTCCTGTTGTAGACAACTATGACTAGTTTAGCTTTTTTGAAGGGAAGAGGTGAACTGAGTAGGAAGTGGTAGAATTAGTAGTAATTTTTACTGTGCATGTTTAAAATTTTAGCACCCTTAAACAGGATGTGGAACTAGTGAGTAGTTTAGAAACATCTTATTTTAATGCCCTAAGGGAGTTCTAAGAAGAGGTGAAATGCTGCAGTCTATGTAAGCCAAGTGTAGCATGTATGTGCTACCTATGTATATTACCAATTAAACTTGCATCTTATGAGCTTGAAAATTTCATGTATTTGTAAAGGGAACATGGTATTTTATTACAGTAACAAAGCTGAGCTTGAAAAAATAATTTTGAAACCTTTATCGAAGTTTGTTTAATTGGTTTTTTCAAACCTAAATTAAGACATTGACTCTTACTGTCACCTGCTAACATGATTGAATGTGGCCAAAAGAAGTAGTATTGGCCTCCCACTTAGAGAAGATTAAATAGATGCAGTGTGTAAATTGTTCTTTTCTCTGGTGTCCAGGTCAGATGGGGAAATGAACAAAATCTGTTTTGGACTTGGGATTTTGCTGTGGACTGTGCTGTGCCCTTCACTGAACCAAGCAAGGTGTGGGAATGGGCAATGATGTGGATAAATAGAATACTTCAGGTAGCATGCTGAGTGAATGAGTCCAGCAGAGACTAGACCAAGCAGGCTAATAGATGCTAGAAGGAAATTGATTTGTAGAATTTTACTTCCAGTTTTGGAAGTGCAATGCTGAAAGGTCTATTCAACTGATTGTTGTTGTTGATAGAGAAGGATAAAATCTGGTCTGTTCTTCTGTAGAAGACAACTGCTCAAAGAAGCACTTTGTACTTCTCTTAAGATGTGCTTGCGGAGCTATGGCAGTGTATCAAGGTTACATCTTGTACCTCCTAGAAGAAACAGTGACAGATTGCAGGTTAAGGTAATCCCAGTACTGCTACAGCTGGAGTGATCTAATGCCATTAACATGTGTTATCTTGAGCAATTGCCAAATTCAGGGAGCAGGTGTGTGCTGAGTTCCCTCCCTGCCAGAGATATAGCCAAAACTCTGTTCTGGATCCTGCATGCTAGACAGCTGAGGGAGAAGCAGTGAGAGGAAAAAAAAATTAATGGGGAGTGGAAACCCATAAGAAATTTCAAGACCCTTGCTTCTCTTTCTCTCTCTCTCTCTTTCACACAAACACACACGCACGCAATTTGTTATGACCTGCGCTACCTACAATGGTTCTGTATTTTGTGACTTGTAGGTGGCAATTGGTGGAGCTAAGGAGATTTGCAGCTAGCTCACTGTGATGAGGAATCTCCACTGTCTATGTATAGAGTTAATGTAGCAGAGAATGGCTAACAGGACAGTACTACCACAATAGTAGGAAGAAGCATTTTTAGAGGGGTTAGATGCTCTAGTGGCAGGATTAGGGTCATCTATACTCTTGACATAAGTAATGATTAAGAGCTGCTTTTAAGGTGTTCTCTTGTACTTTTGTTGTACCAAATAAACATAGGTAAAGCATGAAGGAGGCCTTTGCCAATTCTGGCAAGCCTTTTTGTCTTATTTTCTGCTGGCATAATTCTTCAAGTCAAAAAAGTTATGTCTGCCAGTGCACGTTTAGTCTGGGGAGGCTCGAGTAAGTTCTGGCAAAAATATTTTGTTCAAAGAAGGCTATACTTGTCTTATAAGCCCTTTGCTGGCATAAAGCGAGGTGTAGCTGTCCTGAGTTAGCTCACAGCATAGATTTGGCCTCAGTGTAAAGGTCTGGGCAAAGCTCTTTATTTGAACTAGGACTTAGTTAAAGAACATGTTGTAAGAGAAGGAGGATTTCTCCCCCCCGGCCCTGGCATGTAACATATTGCTGAAGAAGAACCTGTCATATTAGTGTTCTTTTTTTTTTTTTTTTTTTTAAATAGCATCTCAACTGGGACTCAGTCATTTTCAGTTCCAAACTTCACTTTGAAATTCTTATCTAAGTTTTGCTTTTTAGGTGGGTGAAGGAGAAAGCAATCTTCAATCCAGCTAAACACACCTGATTCCAAACTTGGGTTTGTTTGCTTGATGTTCAGCTGTGCAGACAAGCTCTCTGTAAATATTTAATTAAAGTGGTTACAGTGGTGTTTCTCTCTGACACTCGTAGAATTTGTAGTACTTGTGCTGTGCATGTGAGCTTGTTTTTTTCTTCATATTTTCATTGTGCCGAGTTTGAGAATGAGAATTCAATTTTAAAAGTCGCTAATGTGAGATGGAGGAACAAAAGATGTTTAAGATTTCATTTTGTGAGAAAGTTGATTATTATTTTTTTTTAATCCAGAAGCAGCCTCTTTTCCATCAGAAAAGAGTAATGAAGCACAGAACAGTGCTGACTTCCTGCTTTTAAAAATATTCTTTTAGAAATCCAAGACCAGTATTTTGAAGATAGTAAAATGAAAAATATACCATAAATATAAATAATGTGAAGACAACCTTTGTTTCTGCATTGCTGTAGTATTCAGTTATCTCATACTAGAGCTGAGTTTGCTTTTATTCTGTCCATAACAATTGGTTAAGCATAGTTAAATATTACTAAGAAAGGAGAAGGGTATTATGACTTCTCTGTAATTAATGGATTTGTGTCTAATCTTCATAGAGCAGTGAATCTTTTCAGAGATTAGTGAAAATCTACACCCTCACCCCGCCCCCATTTTGGATTTCTTCTTTTGTTCTAGCTAGTGTTACAAATTGCTTACCACTCGTGTGCTCACTGCCCCAGCATAACGTTGCACAACCTCCATCTCCAGTGATTTGCAGCAAATATTCTAATTAAATTGTTTATCGGTTCTCATCTATTTGTTTGCTCAAAGCTAAGTGCTGTGTAAGTTAGATAAATGACTTTCAAGTGGATGAAAGAGGCAGTAGACAGTCACTAAAAGCTTGTTTAAGACCTTAAAAGTAGCTCTGCTGAAGTGCAATTTTTTTTTTTCAAGTTCTTTTTATTGGAAGAGATTCCACTGACAGTCATTAATAGTATTTTGGCCTTAGATTGGCTTAGATGAACTAGTTTCTCATACGCTTGTAGCAAAGATTTTCCCATTTGCACAGAACTGTATTTGTTAAGAGTCTCACATTTTCCCTGCCTTTTCCATTATGAAGGCATTCTGCAACCTTTGTAATCTTCCTGGAACTTTCCCCTTCTGCCCCCTTTCATCTTTCTTGGTTTTCCTTTACTTTTCTTCTTTGCTCAACATCTTTTAGAATTTAGCCTTCTGGAATTAAGATGGTTACGTCAAAATATTTGATGGTCTCAAGTGAAGATTTTGCTGACAGAGCCATTCCTCTGAAGAGCTTTTTCTTTTATTTGTCACAGATGACTCAGGTAACCCCCCAATAACTCTACAAGATGACTCAGAACCAGTTAGGGGTGTAGTGAAAATGGCTTCCTTCTTACCAAGTTTTCTATGTCATTTGAGGTTTGTTGGGAAGCTCATGTTTTCATATGCCTTACTGTTGTGGGTTTTTTTTTTTTTCCTTATTCTTTTTTTCCATAATGTTTTGAGAAAGCTGATTATTTTGTCCTCTCAGTCCAGGAAAAATTGCTCATTTTTTCCCATCAGTGCAGCAGCTGATTGGAAAGAGACAAATATCTCAGAGTTTTCAGATGCCAACGGTATTTTTTCCTGGCTGAGAGCCCTCTGGAACTGTCCTTATCTGTCTCAACAGAAATATGCAACATGAGCTTAACGTTTCATTTCATTTCTGTCTCTGACTCCCCTTAACCTAGCACAGTCCAGGATCTTCCTTTACTCTTCTCTCAAAGGCTATGTATGATTGGGCTTAATCTTATGTTACTTCATCATCGGGGAATGTCACTTGACTCACTTGGCACCTCTCTACACAAGCTGTCAGTCTGTTTTCTCAGTGATGCTCAGATCAAAGGAGCATAGTTTCTGCGTGAGCACATCAGGTGAAATTCCCTGGGCTTTTGAAACTGCTTTCTGCCCAGCAGTGCTTGTTAAGCCCCTTGCAAATTCTGCAGGGGCCTTACAAGGAGCTGCTAAGTACTGAAGTGTTGTTTTAGAGAAACATGCCTGCAGCCTGTAGCCAGAGTTTGTAGTCAGTGACTCCATACATAGATTATTGCTCTGTAACCACACAACATAGTTGCTACTCGAATGATGGTTAATTATAGTTTCAGTTTATCCTGTCTCATGATCGCCTTTCCTGTAATGACAGCACGTGGAGTTTGGTTTTTGGTTTTTTGATGTAGGAAGAATCTCTGACTTTGTAAAAGTCTGGCTAATTTGTGTCTATTCCAGATCACTGAAAATCAGTGAGCATCACTGTAGTGCTTGCTCTTTGTATTGTGCCTCTTCTGCCAAGCTAGCAAGCTGCCTTGACTTTGCGCATGCACACTTAGTCTCATAGGCCGATACGCCTCAGTCCTACTTGGCATTCTGATGGAATAAACTGTTTTATGGAGACACTTTAATCCGGTGGAGCTGGGACTAAAGTAACTAAGGTACCTCAGCACAAGCAAAAGTATGGCTATGTACCCAGACCTACAGGTCATCTCAGCAGATGACCGTACTTGTTCCAAGACATTTTAGAGCTCTGGGGATTGAGGAAGTGATTTTCAAAAGTGAAAAGGAGAAATGGAAGGCAAGTGAAGCTGTTTATCCCAAGCCCCCTGAGCTAAAAGCCTCTAAAATGCTAATATTAGATTACTGTTCATTGTGCTGTGAAGGGTGATAGTTGTGTCCTGGGCTTTTTGCATCTACCTCGCCCTGCTGTTTAGAATACTGATTTCTCCTTTCACTTGTTATGTGAATAGACTGGCAAGCTTGGGAGCTGAGCTGAACTGCTCAAAGGGAGGGAGGCTGGATCTTCGTGTTCCTATTTGGTCAGTCCTAATTTAAAATATAAATCTTGTAGTTATTTGAATGCCAATTTTTTTGATGCTGGTTTCTATGGCAGTGCTACCTTAAACTTCCCATTTTTAGTTTCTGGTGAGCTACAATGACAAGTGCTATTTTTTTTTGGCTTAAAAAGAGCTCATATCCTTTCTTTTTTTTTTTTTTTACCCCCCCTATATATGCTGTAAGGCTTCAGGCATAGAACAAGAAATAAGGGAGAAGGTGAAGTAGGCATAGCCTACTAGGTAGCCATCTCCAGGTGTTGTGCATTGCAGGCAGCTGTAGAGAAGTTCAGCTTTAGAAGAGAGAATTTGACTAAAACAGTTAGAATGGGAAGCCCAGCACTAAATTCAAGCCAGAAGATTGATTGTGATTTTGGCTGGTGTTCAATCCTTAAGCACATAAATGTGACACTCAGTAAAATAAGCCCTACAGACAAATCCTGTTTCTATGATGGGGGTGCTAGAAGTGGGTGCTGGGATATTCTCTGCAGTCTTGGAGAGCTGGAATATATGTGGAAGGGCTGTCATAATGTGCTCTGCATGGAAGGAGACTAATTCCTGGAAATAGTTTCTGTACTGATCTGTCTGAAGATTCTCTGATGCTCAACTCCTGGATTTTCCAGATCTGGTAGTAGGTTACATTTGCAGTTCTGAAGTGTGTTGTGGTTTGTTTTTTTTTTCCCCTCCCTCTCTCCACTGAGTGGCTACTGTGGCCTTGGGACTCGGGTGCTGATTTTTATTTCTCCCTTTCTCCAGTGAGCATGACTTAGGAACAGACTGATGTGTTAATGACTGCCCTAATATCCCCTGCCACTCCTGAACTTGTAGCTGTGCAGACTAACTGATTTCGTCCCTCTCCCTGAAAGTTCCTTGCCCTTTTCCTTCCAAAGAAAGAGGGAACATTTTCCGTATAGGCATAGATAGGTAGGTGAAGCCAAAGGCTAGTGATATAGTAGCAATCTGACTGCCTTTGTTAACTCCCATAGTTGCTTGTCTTGGCCACAGAGAGGAAAAAAGCTTCTTGTTGTTCTGTTAAACATGTTTGATGTCCTGACAGGAATCCACATTCAGTAGAGCCCCAGTGCCTGAGCAGCTGATTGAGAAGAGTTTTAAGCTGGATTCTGAATCAGTCAGGCTGCTGACTGTTTCACCTGGCAACTGACAATCCTGTTTTGCTGTCTGGCCCCAGGCCCTTTCAGAGGCCTCTGGGCAAAATATAAATGATCTCTTTTATTTGTCCTAGGCACCCGTACAGCTCCTGGTATGGCTGGCAATATCTAAGACTCTTGCAGTCCTCCAATGTGTGCTGTCGTAAAGCTGAAAAGTGACTTATTCCAGTTGTACAAAGAAAGCAGAAATGCATCAAAGGTAAAAGAAATGCACAGTCACAGCTTGTGGTCCTTACTTTCTGACTAGTCTATAACCAGTGTATGCTTCAGCTGTACATGACTTAATTTTTGGTTGGGCATTTCCAGCTTGTGGTTATGTGACGGGAAGAGAGGAAAAACACAAACTGGTTCTCTAGTGCTAGGTTAAACAGTTCTCCAGTGTGTTTGGGACTGTGCATGTGGGATGAGCAAGTGTTCTCTGAGGAAAATATCTTGTGGGAAGTACCTCTGAAGCCCTTAGACTCTGAAGAAAAGTAGGATTAGACTTTTGGGTTGTGCCATGCCTGTGTAATGCCACAGAAGAAAAGGAAAACTTGTCCCTGCAGAGTTTAGAGTGTAGTGTTAACAATGGGACGATGTGCCTGTACTTTTGATACAAAAGGCTTAGACACCCGTCAGCATTTAATTACAGTTGACTTTTAAAATAGTCTTTCTGTACGTAAAAGAACATTTTATTATTAAATACTCACCTTCACATACTCAGAAATTTTGAGTGTTTGAATTGGTTGCAGAAGCAATTAAGCACCTAAATCCCTTTTGGGATGAGATCATGCCAGTGCTTTTCGTAACAAGGGTGTACAATGTTTATTTCTGCTTTTCATGGAACTGCCACTTACATTTTTCTTTTCCTTTCTTAAATTGTCCTTTCGCTCAGATAACTAAAGCTAATGTCTTGTTTTATTGCTACAGAACTGTGACTGTTGCCTTATAATTATAAGGCACCTGGTAGGAATTTGAGTTTAACAGTGATTTTTCTTCAACATGTTGTTACATCACCCAAGAAAAGATCAGAGAGATAACCCTTTGCCCCAGGGAAATTGAAGATAGAGCAGCCTAAGCAAGCTAAGCTATGTTGCAAAAACAGTGTGTGGAAAGACGACCACAAAGGAAACTTAAATCCTAGAAAAAGGAGATGGACCACTGATCAACTCCAGATGTTGGAGTAGAAATGTCCCAAAAAATTTATGCTTAAGTGCAGGTGACCTCCTGACACCATATAGCGAGGTAGAACAGTGATAGCTCCAAAAGTCATGCTGCTATTTACAGTGTGACTACGATTTCAGGTAACAGCTAAAATGCACTGTAATACTAGATGTGTTCTAACTATAACTGCAGAATGACGAGAGCTTGGATTAAGCCAATTTCATTGGTTCCAAGCAGCTGAATAGGTCTGCTATCTTTATTTATTTGATTTTTTTTTTTCAAGTACAGTTTTTCTCTTTGAAAAGTTTATGCCACAGACATTAGTATTCTGATCTGAAAACTATTGTGTTTTTCTGACTTTGGGAGAGAATGGTTAAAATATTATGTGCTCTGAAGCCCCTTTGGGACCAATAAAAGTCCCAAACCTGAAAATTCTTTTGACTTCGAACTAGTGTGGAAATCCCCTTGGTCAGCAATAGGGTGACAGACCAGGAGCATTTAATGATGAAGGGAGCAGAGCTGTTGGAGCTGTTTGGTCTTCTATTTTGTTAACTTAGTTTCTAGTCATTATGAAAGTACTTCTTAATGTGGGCTTAGATTCTTTGTTAGTCTGAGCTGGATTCTGCAAAAAAATTGGCTGCTGTGAAATCATACAGTATAAGATGTCTGATTATTTTAAACATGAATGTCTGTAAAAGTGTAGTTCCACTAAGATGGTTGTCCTTCTTGAAACTTCTTTCTTTCATGTTTTTTAATGACCTCGTGTATTGATATGCAGCCCCACTACTGAGTGTAGGTGACTTATGAACATTCAAGTACATGGCCTCGTTATTGCTGGTATTTTTCACATTGAATATGAAATACCATCATGACGGTTTCGTATGTGCTTCTCTTCAAAAATCTTGTCTAGAGACTGCTGAGAAACTGTCCCTGCTGTTAGATATAGCAGCTGCTTGCCAGAATGATCTCTATTAAGTAATGGTTTGAATGCGTAAGCCATAGGATTATATGCAAGGCGTATTTGTAGCAAGGAATTTTGATGCTATCTGAAAACGAGGGGCCCCTAAGATTTCAAAATGGCTATCATTCGTGGCTGTCTGTCCTGGTAGGGACTAGTCTCTTTAGAGGAAGTGTATGTGATCTCTAAGGAATTACCTGTACAGCTGAAACAGTGAATTCAAGTGCCTTTTCAATCCTGAGAAATCCTCTAAACTTTTAAATTATAGTTCTTCAAAACTATAGATTTGAAGAACTTCAGAAAGGGCCGCTAGGTGGTGCTGTTGTCTTGTGGTTGGCCACCATAAAAACCACGGTACTTTGGAGAAATTACCTGAATCACAGAATGGCCAGGGTTGGAAGGGACCTCAAGGATCATGAATCTCCAACCCCCCTGCCACATGCAGGGCCACCAACCTCCCCATTTAATACTAGACCAGGCTGCTCAGGGTCCCATCCAATCTGACCTTGAACACCTCCAGGGACAGGGCATCCACAACCTCTCTGGGCAGCCTGTTCCAGCACCTCACCACTCTCTCTGTAAAGAACTGCCCCCTGACACCAAACCTAAATCTCTCTTCCCTCAACTTCAAACCATTTCCACTTGTCCTGCAGTTATCAACCCTTTCAAAGAGTTGACTCCCCTCCTGTTTGTAGGCTCCCTTTAGGTATTGGAAGGCTGCAATGAGGTCACCCCACAACCTTCTTTTCTGCAGGCTGAACAAGCCCAGTCCCCTCAGCCTGTCTTCATAGGGGAGGTGCTCCAGTCCCCTGATCATCCTCGTGGCCCTCTTCTGGACCCTCTCCAACAGCTCCCTGTCTTTCTTGTACTGAGGACTCCAGACCTGGACACAGTATTCCAGATGGGACCTCACAAGAGCAGAGCAGAGGGGGACAATCACCTCCCTGTCCCTGCTGGCCACCCCTCTTCTGATGGAGCCCAGGATGCCATTTGCCTTCCGAGCTGCAAGGGCACACTGCTGGCTCATGTTAAGTTTTTCATCTATCAAGAACCCCAGGTCCTTCTCCACAGGGCTGCTCTCAAGGACCGCTCCTTCCAGTCTGTATGGATGCCTGGGATTCCTCTGACCCAAGTGCAAAACTCTGCACTTTGCCATGTTGAACCTCATTAGGTTCACCCAGGCCCACCTTTCAAGCCTATCGAGGTCCCTCTCAGTGGCATCCTTTTGTTCAACCGTGTCGACCACACCACTCAGGTTGATGTCGTCAGCAAACTTGCTGAGGGTGCACTCGATTCCGTCGTCGATGTCATTGATGTTAAAGAGCACCGGTCCCAAGACAAACCCTGAGGATGCCATTCGTTACCGGCCTCCACCTGGACATAGAGCCATTGATCACCACCCACTGTCTGCAGCCTTTCAACCAGTTTCTTATCCATCGAGTTGTCCATCCATCAAATCCACATCCCTCCAATTTGGAGATAAGGATGTGGTGGGGGACCTTGTCAAAGGCCTTGCTCAAGTCTGGGTAAATGACATTGGTTGCCTTTCCCTTGTCCACTGATGCTGTCACCCCATTATAGAAGGCCACCAGATTGGTCAAGCATGACCTTCCTCTGGTGTAGCTGTGCTGGCTGTCACAGATCACATGCCCATTCCTCATGTGATCAAGTATGTTATCCAGGAGGATCTGTTCCATAATCTTCCCAGGCAAAGACATGAGACTCACCAGCCTGTAGTACCCAGGGTCCTCCTTGCTCCCTTTCTTGTAAATGGGAGTAACGTGACCCTTCCTCCAGTCAGCCAGGACCTCACCTGACAGCCACGACTTTTCAAATATGATGGAGAGTGGCTCGGCAACCACCTCAGCCAGCTCCTTCAGAACCCTGGGATGCACGCCATCCAAGCTCATAGACTTGTACACATTCAGTCTCATGAGGCGGTCTCAGACCTGCTCTGTCTTCACAGCAGGGAGGGATTTACCACCCTGGTCTCCACCTAGAGGTTTAGGGATGCAGGGCTCAGGGACATGAGAAGTACTGGAATCCTGGCTGCCAGTGAAGACCGAGGAAAAGAACTCATTCAGTACCTCAGCCTTCTATTCATCTGTTGAAGCAAGTTCTCCTTTCACATTTACCAAAGGAGGTACACTCGCTTTGGCCTGTCTCTTCTGGCCAATGTACCTGTAGAAAGTTTTCCGGCTGTTTTTCACATTCCTCACCAAGTTCAGTTCCGCCTGCGCCTTGGCTTTCCTGATCCCATGAATCATGACTCCTGATGCCCTGAAACATTAAGGACTTCGGCTAGAAAATCAAACTTTTCATAAGGTAGGAATCTGGGTTTCAATCATGGCAGCGATGAGTATTTTATGAGCACTTTGTGTTACCTGAATGAGAAGGGAAAGTTAAAGTAGCTTGGCTGGTTGGGAGCATCTGGAAGGCCATTTTTATAATGGCATGGAAAGGTGAGCAAACAAAAAACAACCATGGTGAAAACCAAAACCTGAAAGGCAGTAGCTAAGGAATTGCCTTAAACAAATGTTTTTGTGTTTGATGAAGTTTCTCTGAGTAAGGTGCTCACCTGAAAATCCAAAACACATTGAAGAGTTAAAAAGGAATGTCAGGTTATTTTAGGAATGCTATTTATCACAGTGTGAGTAAGTGTGTGTGTGTGTGTGTATACCATGTATACGTGTGTATGTCTACACACAGGCTTTTCCAGAAGTAAGGGGTAATAAGTCTAAAACTAAGTTACGTATATCTACAGTTTATGTAGTTACTAAGTTAGAAATAGAAGTGTTTTGGAGAAACATGGTACTGTGCACTATGAAGACACATATGGTCTGATTTCATTCCTGTTTGTTGCCCTGGAGAAGAATTGACAAATTTGAACCCTGGATTTCCTGAGCCAAACAGGGATTGCAAAGTGAGATCATGGAATCAAATTGGACTAGTTGGTTGTTTAGAACCTTACCCTGGAGGAAAGTTTTTGAGCAAAAAGTTTCCAAAACTTAGTTTGTTCTCATTCTGTGGAAAAAATGTTGATCAATATGTTTCTATCTAAAGACTAAAGGTACTGTTGGTATCATTGCTTCCAGGTGCACAACCTCTGTCTTTTTTATTTTTATTTTTTTCTTTCTTGCTGGAAGTGGAGAAGGGGAAGACACTCCTTCAAAATCTACTGTTTAAAAAAAAGTGTGCATAGGGGTGGAAAGCACAAGTTGAGTGTGTCGTTGACTTGACTAAGGTTTTCTTGAGCTTTAGCATCTGCCTTTTATCATTTACTTAAAATAGGTCCTTTGCTAGTTACCTCTCTGGTTAGGGGGATAAAAGGAGAAGTTAATGTTTATGACATACTGTATAAAGGCATGGAATTCTGTTAGAGGAGATTAAAACTGCAGTTTGGAAGCAATCTTGTTCCAATGAACGTGCAATTTCAGAAAGAAATATTTTTTTCACTTTATTGCTGCTCTCATTAATATTATTATTTTAAAGAGTAGACATCTGTATACATATGCATACATACCAGCACAAAGGTACTTTGTCACCACTATCTGAAAAGTTTTAGAATACTGAAAGCTGTGACCTCTGGTTGATGAAAATTAAGTAACAGAATGAATGAGTTTATGGACTAACTTGCCTTTTGTTTTTTCTTTCTTTCTTTTTTTTTTTTTTTTCCTTTCCTTATATATATATATATATATATATATATATTTTTTTTTTTTCTTAAATTCACCAGTTTAGGCAAACTGTTTGCAAATGACTTGAATCCAACGAGTGTTTGTGAAAGCTGAGAATACAAGGGTTAACTGTTTACTTAATTAACTCAGGGCCAGCTCATTCTCTGAGATAGAGAGCTTCAGATGCAGTCATGCTTCCAGCATTTGTTTTCTCAGCAAAAGCTGTGGAGGATGTCATTTGCGGCTGTTTTTCCCTTGGAGTTCAGGAAAGGGCTAGCTCTGCCTCTTCAGTTCACACTCATGGCATTTCTGATGGAAAAATTCCTGACTTGGATTACTCAAAGTTTGCCTTGTTCATGTCTTTGCAAAGGTTTAAGAAAGTTTTTAGGTGCTAGGGAAGGGCGGAGGGCTGACAATGTCGCTGAAACGAAGTGCTTAGCCTAAGCCTTAGATAGTACAAAGTACCACCTTTTTCTGCTTGCTACAGCATGCTGCCAGCTACTTTGTTTTCTTGGTGTTGCTTGAACCAAATGTGGCTTTATTCTACTTCCAGAGGAATGCTTTTTGAACAAGCAGCATTGTTACATAGTGGCACGTTTAGTGTCTCAAATGAGAGACTTTGGCTACCTCTATTCTTATCACCAAGTCTTCTATGACCTTACAGATGGAGTCAGCACATCTACCTACAAGAGAGTGCCTTAGAGTTGCTGCAGGAGCAAGCTTGAATATCACAGAATCACAGAATTGTAGGGGTTGGAAGAGACCTCCAGAGATCGAGTCCAACCCCCAATATATGGTGTTTTTAGAGTGGCTCTGGGATTACAAAGACCGATTAACCAATTAGAAATGCTGATTTCATGTTAAAATAGGCTTAAATTTTAGTAGTGAGCTCACTGAAGCATCTATTGGCAGAATTTCAAGTTGTTTCATGTTTAGTTACATTTGAACTTCATGCATGCAAAATAACACTGAGAAAGTAAACCTGCTTTACTTGCCCCACTCCTTTTCCCTTCTCAGTCAGGATGCACATTTATCTCTGTGTCATATATATCCATATAATAAGGTTCCCAAAACTACTTGAGTTGCTGGCTAGAGGGAGCTATGTGATGTGCTACTGGTGGTGGAAGGAATTGAAAGGGGATGTTGGTCATATTTTTTTATTTCTTTTTGTTCTTAATCGCATACGGGCATAATGCTACTGAAAAAGAAGATGGCGCTTCAGGTTTAGTCGTGCCCAGTGCTTATTGTAGTTTTATTTGGGATTCCAATAGCTTGCCAAACATGGTTGCCTATCTTTAGACAGTCTTCCCAGCAGCAAAGCAATCTGCCTGCCCCTGAGACACTAGCGTGGGGAGAGTCAATGTGCAGACAAATTATGTGTTGATCCCAAGTGGGCAAGGGGTGAGATGCCAGCCATGCAGCACAGGGATTGTTGCCAGGCACGTGTCCCCAGACCTGGTGGCTACCCAGAATCGACATTCTTCTAATTTGCTCTCCTAAGTTACTAAGTGCCTGAGCAAAACGTGAATAGAAATGACATAGGTAGGAATGTAGTTCTGCTTAGCTTGGATTCATATGAGCGTAGGTGGGGAGGTTAATCAGGTGCTTCTGTGGTGTAAACTGTGTACAGGAAAATTCTGCTGGTGAAAGTTGTTACTTGCTTCTTGAGCTTTGGCTTCAAGAATAGCTAATAATTCGGAGAGTTAAAAAGTCCTCCAGAGAATGAGTGGTAGGATGAGGTAGGAAAAACAAAGCACTATGCTGGAGGCTGCTTTTCAACAAAAGTATCTTCTAATCTAGAGTTACAGTACGATGTTTAGACAAACAACATAAAAGTGTAATTGCAATAGTGACTTGGAGTGATGATGGCCAGTTCTGCTTTCTCATTTTCTTTTAGCTTAGAGTTAACTTTGAATGTGCTTAGGGGATGTCATTACTGCAATGTGGTTCAGAATGAGGCTTGCATTTCAATACAAGCTTAAGACTGTTTATTTAAGCATCACACAGCATATTCTTACCATACTGTAAGAATTTCCTGGTAATTGTGTTGGTTAATTTATGGCCAACTGCATAGAAGAATGACCTTTTTTTGAAGAGGTACTTAGTGAATTTAATTTCTTTTCTATTGTTTTAGTAAATAAACTTCCAGACTTAGCAATATGAAAAGTGGCCTCCTTGCACAGTAATCTAAAATGTCATTAAAACTATATAGGAAGCCTATAACGTAGTATGTTTTGATTCTTAAATTTGGAGTAGTTATAAATCCTTGCCATCTGGATGCTGGTAATGTTTGTCGTTAAGTGGAGATGTCTGTACGTGTATTCAGGAGGCCTAGGATCTGTAATAAGCATGCATTACATACAGTTCAACCCTTAGCACATCCTTTGGTACTATTAAGCTGAAAATCATATAGAACAAATCTAGGAAAATGGCATAGAACAAATCTGGGAGACTATTGCTTTCAAAAAGCAGCAGTGAGTTGTAGGTGATACTAAGCATCGCAGTGTGAAGTAAAACATTTGCTGTACTGGTCGGTGCCTCGGATGGGAGCACAGATGAGACCCTTGTCTCAAAGGCCTCCATGCGGATTGGCAGCAGTGAGCAGGCAGCTCCAGCCGGGCCTCCTGCGCTGACCGTGGTGCTGAAGGGCAGAGATTGGCACTCGGGGCAGCTGCCCCCATGCATGGTTGGCTGGGTCAGCCTCCCACTGGGGATGAGTGGCGGGAAGATAAGCTATCTGGTGATGTGGATCTGGGGCACAGCTGTCTCCTTCCTTTCTCTCTGGTGAAACATTCCGAAGTCCCAAAGTCGTCTTGAGGAATCTTTGCCAAGCAGATGGCAGATCCTTGTTACAGGGGTGTCAAATAGAGTGTGCTTTATAAAGATGTGCTGCGTTCCTGCCATGTCTCGTGTAAACCTACTGAAGATTTGGAATACAGTTGACATGTGTCCTCTAAGCATAGAAAAATGGGTATCTATAAGAATTACTGAGCAGATGTGCAATTGCTTGCTTGGAAATTGCATCTCTTCTAAGATTTGCTTTGGGACTTGGAATTGAGTCTTTTAATAGGAGAGACAGTGTAACCTGCATTACCTTATCACTAGACCTGCATTTCTGTGCTAGATGTTTTTACCTGTGTACAGTGGAGAAAATCTTGTTTCCTTCTGCTTATTGGTGTGAAGGACTGAATGTGTTCAGGATGAGTTATGTGGAAAGCAAGGGTCACTGATCCTTGTTCAGAGCAAGTGTTTCCAGGACTTCAGTTTCTACAACTGTAGACTGTGGGTTGCAGATTTAGCTAGTAGTACTAGCAGCAGTGCTTTTTTTTATTGTTCATCTTGTGTCTTCTTCCAGTAAGTTGGTCTATATTTATGTGTAAAAAGTCATAACATGAAACACCTTGTAAGAGATCTCTACAATAATAAGCAGCTAATAGGGAAAACGGAATCCTCATTCTAATAGAAAAATGAAGTCAGAGATTAAGCTTCCAAGAAACTCTTGCTTTATTTATCTCCTTGGTAATAACAAGTAATAACAGCAAAGGTCAAGATAGCTCTATCGTCCTGAATCGTGCTGTTGCTTGCTTCGAATGGTGAACACTGCTGAGACTCAGATCAGATACATCTGATAAAGAGGACAGAACCAACTTGTTTATTTCCAGAATGTATCAGAGAACTTATTTCTGGTCCTTCCTCTTTTGTAAAAGGCAGGTATTTATTTACATGGTCTGATGGAAATGAATGTGTTAGAACAGTTACTACCTTTCCTTCCTCTTTTGTGTGCTGATTGCACAAGATCTTAGTACAGAATGTGAGAGGAATGGAATGATAAAAGATTATACTGTTGCAAAAAGAGTTTCAGCCTGCTCCTAGTTACCTGTTGCCGCTCCCTTCCACAGTGAGCTGCTGTGTGGGAATAGCAGGGTGAACTGAGATTAAGCTGCTTCCTGCTCTTGGTATAGTTTGGAGAGTTTATTTTTCCTTAATAGGTGACTGAATCTGAGGTTTGTGGATATATTGCCTTAGAGAACAGTTGGTTACTTAAGGAATAAAGTTGTAAATCTTAAGTGTTTAAAAGTATTATTTTGCAAGGATATTGTTTATTGCATAATATTATGATGATGCAGTGGGAATAGAAATGTCACATGTTTTGGTCAAATCATTTGCTTTGCCTAGCATTCCATTCTGAAGAAAATGAGAGAAAGCAAGAATCTCATTGATAGCCTTACACTGAAGAGAGCATGCTGAAAATATTTAAATGGATAAGAATAGTTCTGTACCAAGCTATTTTGTGTATTTGAGCTCTTCTGTTTTTAAATATTTGCAGCTAATTTGGAAATGCACTGAGAACACATTTTCATTTGACAGAGGGAGTAGTTGCAATGACCAAAAATCACTGATAATAACAACCAACAAGAATCCATCCACTATCCTCACCTAATGAAAACCTTGGTTTACACAGTGATGGTAGAAGCATTAAAGCACTCACACGTGGAAGAGAAGTTAGTTGGCTAGGGTTGGAAGCTGTTTTCCACTTTCTGTCTCTTTCATTAGGACACCATTCATTTATTAATTTGGAGAAGAAAATAGCATCAGATGCTGTCTATCACTTCTTGTTCATTGTTAGGATTCTTCATCTGGTGCTGCATGCATGTTGATTATAATGTTGTGATCAGTGATTGAATAGCTGTGACATGTTACTGAGAGTGAAAGGTAGCATGTTCTTGGATTCAAGATCAGACAAGCAGGGCAGACAAGGAGAGCAGAACACTGTAGGAGAAGATGTGGTAGATCATCATGTGTTTCTGCAGTACTGCAGTTCAATAATTTGGCCAGCTAAAGGCAGATAGGAAAAGGCTAAGCCCTGAATAGAATAATCAGCTTTTCCTTCCAGAACATGCTTGTCAAGGATAGACAGAAGAGAATTGAATATAAAAAGGCAGATATAAGTAGGCCCTTACAGAACACAGGACTATTCAAGCAAACCTTGAAATCTGTCTTAGTCTGCAGGAGAAATACTGCTTCTGTAAGCAGGGACTCTTGCACAGATTATGGAGAACATGGTTTAATTGCTAAATGAACAGGAATATACTGCTTAGTAGATTAGGAGATTTTTACCAGTAAAGGCTGGAAAACCATGCAAGATCTGGATACTCTTGTATCTTTATATAGGCAGTTCTCTATAGAAAGCTACTTTAAGACTTCACAGCATGCTTGGTCATAAAATAAACGGGGATGCTAAACATTTTTTAAACATCATACCTTTCTTGATGCTTTGGTAAGAAATGTCTGAATTATTCTAATTACCAGTAGAATGCAACCTGTTCTGAGAGATGGACTAAAACTCAGTTAGCAGTAGTGAAAGCTGCAGCAGTTTGGGTCTTACCTGGAGGAACTTATAGAGCTGCAGTTCAGTCCTGTACCAGACTGTAATGCCAGTATGATGGCATTGTACATTAGATGTGTTAAGTCCATGGGAGCTATGCTGAGTAAGGGATGGAAATAATTGTGGCTTTGGTAGAGAACAAGGGAGGGAGGTTCTTGACTTGAAGAACAGCCTCAGAAATGCCGTACACTAGAGAACAAAATGGTGGTAGATAAGGAACCTTGATGGTGGAGGAAAAGATGACAACCTTAAAGCCACTTAGGCAGGAAGGAAAAGGCATCCTAGTTAAAATGCTGTCAAAAGTTACTGTAGGAATCTTTACAGGTTTGTTGCTGTTGTTTGATATTTTAGCAAGATTCCTCCTTCTTCTTATAAAGTAGTCTAGACAGCATTGTCAAGACACTCATAAAAAAATATTTATGGGCAAAATTTTTAAAAACTTTGAATTTATTTTATTTATTTATTTATTTTTCTTTATCTCATTGAGTTTGATGGCTCTTCAGCTCTGCAGAGAAGGACCTGGGAGTCCTGGTGGTGGATGACAGATGGGCCATGAACCAGCAGTGTGCCCTGGTGGCCAAGAAGGCTGATGGGATCCTGGGGTGCATTGAAAGGACTGTGGCCAGCAGGACAAAGGAGGTGATCCTCCCCCTCTACTCTGCCCTGCTAAGGCCTCACCTGGTGTACTGTATCCATTTCTGTGCTCCCCAGTACAAAAAAAAGACAGGGATCTCCTGGAGAGAGTCCAGCAGAGGGCCAGAAAGATGATGGAGGGCCTGGAGCATCTCTCTTATGAGGAAAGACTGAGCGACCTGGATCTGTTCAGCCTTGAGAAAAGAAGATGGGAGTTGATCTTATTAGTGTTTATAAATATCTTAAGTGTGGGAGTTAAGGGGGCATGGCCAACCTGTCTGTGGGGACAGGACAAGGAGAAATGGCCGTAAACTTGAGCTAGGAAGATCCGCACCAATATGCAAAGGAATTTCTTCACAGTGAGGGCGACAAAGCACTGGAAAAGGCTGCCCAGGGAGGTTGTGGATTCTCCTTCTCTGGAGAAATTCAAGACCCATCTGGACGCCTACCTGTGCAGCCTGCTGTAGGGAGCTTGCTTTGCAGGAGGGCTGGACTCGATGATCTGCAGAGGTCCCTTCCAATCCCTATAATTCTGAGATTTTTCTTAAAAAAAAAAAAAAAAAAAAAAAAAAAAAAAGTGACTGTTATGAATGCTTTTAATAATGTGATTTTTTTCATTGCATCAGAGCAACAGGTAACAACACAGTTGTCTTAATTTCCCAAATCACCCCAGATTCCTGCCAGCAGTTTGTTTCATTTGTGTACTTATGCAGATCTATTATGTCCATTCTTGTCTTCTCTTAGCACAAGAGATGAAACAGAAGATAAACCACCCATGCCTACAGCAGCACTCCCTAGTTGCCTAACTGCCTATTCTTCTTCCAGAGGCACCTTTTACTCCATCTCACACTGTGGGAAGTGCCTTAGTGAATAGACTAGCTTTATATCAATGTTCTCAGGGTCAGCAAATGGAGTTTGGCATGCTGACAGAACAGAGAGAATTTTCCAGTCAGCGCTGAATCACCACTGAAATTGCCCTGCCAGTTAAAGTCAAATATGGGGGAGTAATCTTAACTCTCTGGTTGATTAGGTTTTTTTTTGTTGTTGTTGTTTTTAATTATTGCTATTATTAAATTGTTTGAGTAGCAAAGAATTTCAAGCAATTTCAGGAGAAGTGAATTGCCCCACTAATTTCACTAGGTGCCAGCTTGGACTTGGAGGTCATACTTGCTAAAATGAGCTAAATTTTGCTGCTTTTCAATGCCAGAAAGTAGTGGAAAGATGCCTTAAGAAAAACTGTGGAGACCATTCTAGAGCTCTTGTTTTTGGTGATCTTTTAACAATACGTGGCAGGTCTGATAGTAGCAGTGGTCAAGTTCCTTGGCTTCAGAAAGATGAAGCCTGTTTTCAGAATCTGGGCTGCTTCATCCAGTGATGTTTGTGGCACACGATGCTTTATGGCATTTGAGTGCCAATTCTACAAATGTAACAACTAGGTGTCAGCTTTGAGAAGTAGTAGTTTTTTGTGTGTCTTTGCATCATATAAATGCCCTCATGTTGTGAGCTTAGGTAACTTCAGTTGATTGCTCATATACTTAAGTGTGAGAAGAAATACTACATGGCTAACTATAACCACTTTTAATTAGATCTTGCAGTAACTTCTGCAATACGTTTTAGAAAAGATACAACAACAAGGATAGAGATGTATCTAATTGGAAGGGAAGAGAAAAGAAAGGTGGAAAAAAGTAGTATTTAGGTGTTGAGTACCACAGGAATTTGATATGAATGGTATGCTCAAAAGATAAGAGACTGGCTAATTATTTACAACCCAGAATGTATTGTTTATGTCCAGCCTTTCCTGCAGAATCATATATGTGCCCTGCTTAATAATGAGGAGCATATCAATGCAAGACATCTACAGTCTGCCCAGCTTGACAGTTCCCATCCATTCCCTGGAGATGAGGTCTGAATGGGCAGAATCACTGACATTAGAGAGAACAGGGAGGCCTGCAGCTTTCCTAGTTAAATTCTTTTAGGTTGAGTTCATTTCTTGCCAATCATTTTCATGACTACATTCCCCTGCCCTCATCCCTCCATCTGCAGAGCTAAGGCCCTCTGCATCGCAATTAGCAGGACACTGCCTGAACCAAGGATTGAGCACCAGGTGAGAAGGTGTGGCTAACCCAGGGGGCCCAGATGTAAGCAATGCACTGGAATGACTGGAAGGGGTGAAGCCTCATTTAAGGATTAGCAGCTGAGGGAGCAGCATCTCTCTGGATAGAGTTCACGCTTTTCTTGAGCTGTTATTGGAAGGGGTGAGCTAATTTTTCTTCTTCATTACCTGATATTGCTCTGCTGTGCCGAAATCCCATTTGAAGGTGCTGTTATCACCCTTTGCCATATGCCCTCTTAACTAAATATATTGCTACCAGATTCCCTGGTAGTCTCTTCTGCTCATACCTTTGCAGTTATGCTGTAAGAACTAGAAAGAGAATTTCTTGCCAGGATGTGAGCAGGATTTAAGCTTCCTTTTTATCCTACTTCTGTGCCAGCAGTTGGGAAGTTAGAACAAAATGTGGTTCAAGCATTGATCACATTCTTTCATGGTGGAAGGCAGGTGGGAGAGGATAGATGACGCTAGTGGGAAGATACCAATCTTGGTGTATGTCTTTTTTGGTTGGTTTTTTTTTTTTTTTTTCATACTTACAAGCAAAGGTCTACTGAACCAGCAAGATGGATTGATAGCTATTTAAATAGCATTTGGGTGCACTGAGATTTTTCTAAGATTGAAATGTTTAGTCAATGTAGGTAACTTCTTTGTCATTCAAGAATATGATGCATGTGGCCTTTGAGTCTGGTGCTGTTTTGTAACTGAAATACAAAATGTCCTATGTCTTGTTAGTAGGAAGCATATAGATTCAGCGCTTAAACCTTCCTACAGAGCTACACACAAAGAAGTGTTGAAATGCATAAACCTGTAAGTTTTCTGCTGACACTTGAGAATTTTGTAAAGTAGCTTGCAAAGCAGGAGTTTATAACAAAATTCTTGGTTGCACAAGAGTGTGAACTGTTTCAGATTGCTTTGCTATATCCTGAATGTGAAATAGGTCCTAAAAAGCTGTGGTACAAAATGGTCTCACAAAACTATCTGCTTTAACAGCGTGCTCTTAATGTGGCAACTGTAGCATTAGTAACAGAGTGAGCAGTATTATCCCATGAAAGGCAGGTCTCAGACACTTACAACTGGCCGTGTTGCAATATGTAGTCTCCTGTGTTTTTTCTATCTGATTCTCATTATCACAAAGCAAATAATTAAAAAATATATAAGTATCTAAGTGGATGATTTACCTTTGTTGTTGGTTAAGGTGCATTGTAATCCATAGTTTGCTGAGTGTCCAAAGAGGGATGAATGGAAGATAAATAGAAATCTCAGAAGACAGAAATTTCAAAGAGCTTTCAGGAGGTGAAATAACTTTCTGCAATACTTGGGATGTGTTCTGGCGGACAGAAAGCTGACTGGAATAAAATTAGGGGCTCTTTTTTATTTTTTTGTGAGAATCAAGTTCCTATACATGAGAAAGAGCATGTTGTTTTATTCTTCCTTGTCTTTGTTTCCTTTCGTTTCTCTCCCCTGTTGAGAATGAATTTGTCCATGACCTCCTCGAGTCAGGGGTTCTACCATCAAAGGCACAACAAGACTATAAGTTCAAGTATGGCAGTCCAATAATAGTCTAACAAATAAAAATAATACATTTGCACTCTCCCTGGTGGCCAGAGCCTTGTGTCTGCCCAGCTTAATTTTTTAAATCGGTTCTTTCCTCCTCCTCTTGGAAAAGCAAGTTCAAAGGTTTTCAAGACCAGTTTTTATATTTTAACTTGATGCATTAGGTTTGTCAAATTGTGTTTATTTGCTGGTCACTGTAGCTTGTTTAAAATCTTTAGAGACAATAATATGCTGATAAAAATGCTTTTGCTTTTGACTTTAGAGGAAAAAAAAAAGCATTAGTTTTTAATTTTTTTGCTATTTAGTGCCTCAGACTCTATATTTTTTAAAAAAAATCAATAAAGAGAGGAAAGAATGTTAACAGGAAAAAATATTCAAGGAGTTCATTAAGCAATCCTTCAACTTGTAAATTGATCAACAACTTCGAACATTCCTGAAAATAAACCTGCACTTTTTAAGGATATGCCCCACTTTTTCTTTCAGAAGGTCTGAAATGTATGGCGAAGAATACTCTCCCTTCGCTTCAGGATCTTTGTGCTTTTTTGCTCATTAATTCTCAGACTGACCTGAAGGGCCGTTCTTCTTGCTGTTTGTACAATGGAAATTAAGGAACAGAAGTTAAAGAAACTTTGCCAGCATTTCTAAGTAATTCAGCAACGTTTTCTGAGATTCAAGGCAGGACCTCTGTGTGAAATCCTGGTCCCACTAGCAAAACAACTGAGAGGGGCAAGCTTTCTGCACTTTTCTGTCGATGCAATTAAATGAATTTCTTTCTTCTGTGGTTCTCAAAAGGCTGCATAAAAGGAGTCATGGATCAGTATCCCAGTTTAACGGATGGGGACACTCAGGCTGCATGTAAAAAGCTAGTATTGTTCAAGTCACTTTAGCAACGTGGTGGCATCCTCGGGAATAAAATGCGTGTTCTTTGCACTCCAGCTAAGTGCCCTAGCCGCTAGGTGCCTCTGCCATCCTCTGCTGCGTGGCACTTGTGAAGGCAGCTTGCTATCTCTAGATAGGATCTGAGAGGAGTACGTGAAGTGGTGGTAGCATGCTAGCTGGGCAAGTGTCATTTTCATTGGCGTGTTACGTTGCACTGCCTGCGTGTAATCTGAGATAATGGAAGTAGAGGGAAGCAATGTTTGCAATATGATAGAAGAGCCGGTGGGGTGAGGACAACGCTTTTCTATAAATACGAGCTGCTAAAGTGAGCTAGGTAGTGCAACACCTATTGCAAATAGGGATGTTTTTTTTCTGAAGGGCTGGGACAAGTAGCCTCCTAGTAAGCAGAAGCTGTGGCTTACAGTGTGGATATTCCTCTTCTGTTTTTTTCCTTGAGTTCTATTTTCTCTTCCTTTCCTCAGCAAAACTAATTTTGGGCCATTTTCATCCCTGCTTTCTCTCCTGCCTATTGTTCCCTTGTTTCCTCTTCACTGCTGTGGGGGAACTGAGTGAGGATTTTGAGTAATCTCCACAGGTCTAAGACTGAACCCTCCAAGGCCGTTTTAAGTTAACTGTTTCTGATCCAGCTGGAATGATGGCAGGCCCTCTATGAAGTTTTCAATAACCATTCCTCTGATACTGACCAAAAATCAGAGGAATACAGTATGTTGATAAAATGCGCAGTATGAGTCTTCATTCTGACAAAGTATATGTGGAATCGTAGAACTGTTTAAGTTGGAAGGGGCCGTTAAAAGTCACCTACTCTAAGTCCCCTTCAATGAACAGCTAGATCAGGCTGCTCAGTGCCCCATCCAGCCTGACCTTGAATGTCTCCAGGGATGAGGCATTCACCACCTCTCTGGAAAACCTGTTTCAGTGCTTCACTATGCTTACAGTCAAACAAACAAAAAAACCTACCACCTTTTTTCTTATGTCCAATCTGAATCTCCCTTCTTTTAATTTGAACCATTTCCCCTTGTCCTATCACAACAGACCCTGCTAAAGAGTTGTCAACAGTTGACAGGCTGGTTCTGCCCAGTTCTGTGACTAAATGGGGCAAGGGGACACGTATGGACCCATGCCCTGGGGAAGCGGAAAGGGTAAGGAGATGGGCCTAAAAGCAAAACAGTGGCAATGATCTGAGTTAATTATTAGTTAATCTATAGTTAATTTACTATAAAATATATTGGAATGCAGGATAAAACAATATAATTGCAATTGAAGGCTAATAAATCATAGAATGGCCTTGGTTGAAAAGGACCATAATGATCATGTATTTTTAACCCCCCTGTTATGTGCATGGAAAACGAGCATTAACTCTTTAACTTCCAGTGCACTATTTGATGTTAGGATGTGAAACACTGAAAACAAAAGTCATAAAACCATGACAAGAGTCTTTCCTCTTCTTTTTATATTCCCCCCTTTAGATACTGAAAGGCCACTCTCAGGTCTCCCCGGAACCTTCTCTTCTTCAGGCTGAACAGTGCCAGCTCTTTCACTGACATCAGCCCTAGGTTAACATTCCCATGGAAGGTGTTTCCTTGGATCATTTTTGTGGCTCTCCTCTGGACATGCTCCAACAGGTTCTTTTCTCCTGTTCTGAGGACTTCGCATCTGGATGCAGTACTCCAGGTGAGGTCTCACCAGTAGAGGGGTAGGGTCACCTTCTTCAACCTGCTTGCTAACCATGCTTTTGATGCAGCCCAGGATACAGTTGGCTTTCTGGGCTGTGAGGGTGCATTGCTGGCTCATGGCTGGAGCTTTTCATCTATTAGAACTCCCAAGTCCTTTTTGGCTGTGATCCATTCTTTAGTTTCCTAGCTTGCTTTGATAGTAGAGATTGCTGTGAACCAGGTGCAAGACCTTGCACTTGGCTTTGTTGAACCTAAAGTGGTTTTCCTGCTTCTGAGAGGATCTGCTCCATGATCTTTCCCTGCTCAGAAGTGAGGCTGACACACTGGTAGTTCCCTGGGTTGTCCTTTCTACATTTTTTAAAAATAGGAGTGACATTGCCTTTTTTCTAGTCACTGGGTACTTCACCTGACCACCATGATTTTTCAAGCATCCTTGAGAGTGGCTTGATGACTACATCAGCCAATTCCTCAGGTGCTGGAGTGCATGCAAGCTAGTAGCTGTATAACCTGCGGATATTATTATGCTTTTTAAAGAGATTCATGCTGCTACCTGGACTACAGGCAAAACAGGATGATTATTATTATTATAATTTTTTTAGATGTCTCAGAACAAATGTATTTGGGACTGAATTGTGGCTCTTCCAAGAGAGAGTGCTGCCTTTTGTAGAGATTCAGAAGGCAGGAAGCCAAAGTTAGTAGAATGGGATGGGGCCAGCCTGAGAAATGATCTTACTGCAGCCTGTCATTCTTGTGAGGTCCCCAAGCTCTCCAGTAGGGAGCCCAGAAGTTTGGCAAGGAGGGGTGGTGCAAACAGCTTCTTTCTCTGTGCTTGAAGAGGGCCTTTCAGAAAGGAGGCAGAGCTGCGTATGGAGCACAAACTAGAGGCTAGCACTGCTTGGTCCCTAAGGGCTGAGTGTGAGCAACCTGCTCTCATCTTCAATTTTCTGGCTTCTCTGCAGTGGGAATGATGGACCTTTGGTGTTGAAAAGAGCAGAAATGAAGTGATTTTCAAAGGCAGGTAACCAAGAGAGGGGAACTACTTTTCCTGGCGTGTGCTGTGGCTTACCACAGGCAGCTGTGAAAGTTTACCTGCATATTTAGAAAAAGGAGTGCTTAGTGGTGGTACTTCTCATATGTAGGGGGGAAAGAAAGACTGAGAGCAATGTTCTTGAATTTACATAACTTGCAGCTCTACCTTGACTTTCCAGTGCATCTTTTCATGATCAAATGGCTCATCCAGAGTGCATTCCTGCCACAGCTTTACAACTATTTCCTGGCGCTTGCTATTTTCCTTGCCTCAGCAGTGGCAGGTTTTATATGCCCTGTGCTGCAAAGCAGGCTCTCAAGAGATGGAATTGGTTTTCACTTAACCTTTGTATGTTATTCTGTGATTTATCTTTAAAGATGCATCCCAAGTGCTCAGTGCTGCAACGTGCTGCAGTATGTACTACTACTTCTCTGAAAATAGTTCTAGCTGTAGCAACTATAAACGTACATTTTAATACACAGTTAAAAATAGCTTTGTTTGGCTTAAAGCACTCTCCCCTACCTGGTATTAATTTCCATGGAGCTGAAGCATTAGAAATTCTCTTGTTTTTTTTTTTTTTTTTTATGATGGCTGCAGACTGAATTTGGAATAGTACCTCTTCCAAGCAGTTTAATGACATCAACAGTAAGTTTCTTCCAATATACTGAAATCCTTATAATGTTATGTCTTAAAGGAGAGATAAATAATGAGTCCTCTTTGGTGTTCTTCTGTTGTTGTTTTTTGTTTTTTTTTTAAACTTTTTTTCTCCTTTCTTTTATGTTTGAGCTGAATACAATTCAATTCTTTATTAGGTGTTCTTGGACTGTTAAAAGTATTGCTTTGGCTTTCTTCCTAAGTAAAGTTAATATCAGAGTGCCATTGCAGCTTTGCAATGGGGGGTAAAAACAACAGCAATAGAATAACCTGACAGACTGTTATCAGGCTGATGTTATGCGTTCAGGTTGTATCAGACTTGTATGTTGTCAGATAGCGTGGTGGTACCAATTTCTTTTGGACTAGGCATGAAAGCAGTCATGTTTCTGTTTCATAAACCAGAATACATCACAACACTTGGTAATAGAGCTGGCTGCAGGATGATAGATGCTATCTAGTCGGTCTTGAGCAGTGTTCCATAAAATGCAGTAGATCTTGTATTGGTAGGGTGAGTTTGTGCACTCTGGTGCTTGTGCAGTTCATGCTGCTGTAGCGCTCCCCAAAATCAGGCTTGCCATTTTCTGACACCACAGTTTCTATTCCTCTCTTAGGTAGTGTTGATAAGTTTGGCAGGTTACTTGGAGAGTGTTAGATGTGACAATGTAGTGGAGGTGGTTTTGGAAACCTTGTTGAAGGTTAAGAGCTACATTGGAGTTGAGATAACTATAAGGATCCTGGTAAACTTCTGTTACATCAGTAGGCTTTGGGGTATTAGAAATACTTCTGTGAAGCTACACTGTGCATCTGCGTTTGAAAAGGAGCTGGAACTTTTGGCTCAGAATGTTTTTGGTTACGGAAGTGAGGTAAAAGGAGGGTTGGGAGTGTCTGCAGATAAGGGACAACAAAAGTACCGCAGTAACAAAGAGGGAAAGCAGTCTGAAGATGATAGGCTTGGAGATAGATAAGGTGATCCTGTGAGTTTGAAAGAACAGCTTTTCTGCATAAGGTACAATCTGAAAGGCACTTGAAAGTAGCAAGCACAAAAGCTGTTTCCTTTTGTTTGATTCCACCACTGCCTAATGGAACAGTATGTTGCGTGGCTCTAAAAACAAAAGCCTTGTTGCAGTGTTCAAACTTGTTGGATTTTTTTCTAACTGTGGAAATTATTTGTCGATTAACTTCTGAGGTAAAAAATTAAAAATAATAAAACCAACATTTTCTGCAATATTATTTTTGTTATTTATTATCATTCAAATCGCAGCTATTCCGTTTTTAAATGTTTCCCCTACTTCCTAAAATTTCTAGCAAAATGATAACAAGAAAATCTAAGCATTGTGAAGAGTTAATTATGGATGGAAAAAATCTCCAAACCTTAACTGGAAGCTAATAATGAGTTTCCATTGCCTCGAAGTGTGCTGGGATGTACTACTGAGGAAACTGGGTGAGGCACTAGAGTGAAGTTAAAGCTGGTTTTGTTCCATCCATGCTGCAGATGAATAAGTCAGTGCCTCTCTGTACCTCCATCTATAAATCTGAGGATAGCACCTCCTTTGCGTGCCTGGTCCACTTAGATACTAAGCGTTTTGGAGCAGAGGCTGTCTGTAAGTCTTTGTACAGCACAGCAGGGTCTCAGAGCAGAGTGCTGGCAAGCTCTGTACAGTAATATCCAAATGCTACAGACAAAGCTGTTACTACAGCAACTTTTGTTTTCAAAAGGACTTCAGCCATACATTATCTGAGGTATTCATGCTGGAAATTATACTATTTCCAGAAAACCTATGGTGTCTAAGATGGAGGAGAGATTGGATTTCCTTGGGAACAGCTTTCAGGTTCTCTGTCGTATCTCTTACACTTGCCTTAAAAAGTAAAGCAAATGTGCTCTGTTTGTCTGTCTGTCTCCTTGGAGAACTATCTGCCAAGTAAAGTACATGGTGGATTTAGGTAGAAGTGGAAATAAGGTGTGCTTCATGCTCAGAGAAAGCTGTCTGCAAGTAGTTAATATACGTAGTCATCTCTCTCTGTCTGTGATACAGTTTTTGTGCGGGCACTCCTTATGTTTTAAGACAGTAGTCAAGTACTTATTTTTGGATACAAAACCAGGATTAAGGCAATATAGATGCAGTGCAGGATAGTAAATCTTTACACACCAAACAGGAAGGAGTGCTGTGGTGTTGATCTCTGAACCCAGAAGGTGCAGATGTGTTCAGTGCTTACAGACATCAAGAAAGTAGGGAGGCTCTGTTCTTCCTGCTGTTTAAATTGCTTGTGCTAATACTCTGAGGAGGTGGTCTGGTGCCTTACCTTACCAGGAATGGGATTGGTGGTTCCTGATGGCAGAATGGCCTGTGAGGCAATTCTTCCTCCCTCAGGAATGGGGCTAGCAAGATTCGCTCTCTGGCTCTCCATCCTGACTCCGTTGCTTTCTCTTTTTTTTTTTTTTTATTTTTATTTTGGTGTCAGGTGATCTGATCATCTTCTGGATCTGGATTCAACTTTTTCCCCTCAGCACACTGCATTAATTATCATTTATATTTCTTGGCAACTTGAAGCAGACTCTGATCTTGTCCTTGTCCATATACATATGTGGGCGTGTAGTGGTAAGGTGATGGGGTACCAGGATAGGGTTGTAGATAGGGCTCAGATAGAAGCGAGTTTAGCTGGTTTGTGTATGTTTCCAGGAGCAATACGTGAGGGAAGGGATTAAGTGAAGTGAGTGCAGTGAAAGGGTCAGGTGGCTGTGGAAAACTTCCCAGAGGCAAGAGAGAAGGCCGGACCATCTTCCGTCAGCCCCAAGATGGGAAGTTTGGACCACAGACAGAAAGCTGACACATATTAGTTTCAATGTCAGTAGGTGTATGGCTCAGCTTACACATAAGGGAAATGCAAGATAAATTGTAGTAGTGGGATATATGTATTTGTTCCAGACCCCGTGCCCTATTTCCTGGCAGCAGAAAGATTAAGTTTTTGCAATGTTGCACCTACTTTTTGAGCTTACTCGAATGCTGGCTGGCATCGCTGCTCTTGCCTGGCTCTCAGTGGCTTTAATAGAGACACTCCCACAGTTGATTGGTCAAAAGAAGCAAAATGTCACAGGGGAAGACTATTTTGATCCTTTTCAGTGGGGGGGGGCAGAGGGGAGGGAAGCAGGGGGCCAGAATAAATGCCGTAACAGACCTGAAGTTTAAAAAGTGTTGCTCTGAGCAAGGACAATGCTTCCTGGGCTCTGGCTCTCTTTGAGCTGGAGTGAATGTGGAAGGTGAACCACTGTGAACGACCTTTTTTACTCTTGCCAAAAGAACCCAATGGAACAGCTGGAAGTGTGGGTGGACTGGAGGTAGGTCTGTGCAGCCTTAGGACTGTATGCTGAGAGGCAGCATCCCTTGGGACTCAGAACTCCCAATGCTTCCTTTTCCTTCCGTGGCAGATTAGTATTTCACAGTCTCCCTTGTTGATACAAGATATGAGCTGCACAAGACTCTCTCAGGTGTAAGCTCTTTTGCTCCAGATTATGACATTTTAATGCAGAAGAGCTTTATGGATGGTGTTGGGAACTAAAGAATCCTTTGAAAGCAAGTTCTTCTGTCTTCTCAAGTGACTGCTAATCCTTGTGCTTTATTTTGAACAGTACACACATCCAGTGGAAACCTGTCTGTTTTGCTCTGTTACTGCTTGCTTAGTAGATGCTACGTTGATGATTACAGAGTGATTTCATGAATGTTCATTTTTATCCTATGTATGATCTGTCTTGCCTGTGCTAGCATATTGCTACTTCTTGGATAACATCAGTGTTGTGGTTTGTTGTCAGTGGCAAATGCTCTTGCTGAGCCAACTTTTTGATCTGTTTAAATTATTAAGATAAGTGGCATAACATCTTCTTGGAATCTTTTGGTAGCGAGATAGCGTGTTCTGTGTTAGGAAAAGAAGGGTTGTGTGTCTGTCTGTTCCTCTCAGAAGCTGTTGAATGTTTTTAGGCCTTAGTCTGCAGCCATAAATACCCAAATCTAACCTGCAATTATTAATTGGGACCAGAGCCAGCAAGCACTGCAGTGTTGGAATTTGACATTCCAAGAATTGTGGAAAACAAAGCTGGGGAGCAGAGCAGCAAAGAGAATTGGTTTGTGATCACTGCATATACAGGAGACGTGTTTGATGGGCTCTGTGTTTCTCGGAGAGACCTTGTCAAAAAGATATGGAATAAATATGTCCAGATGGAGGCTGGTAATGAGTGGTGTCCCCCAGGGGTCTGACTTGTGTTCAGCAGTCTTTAACATCTTTATCAATGATATAGATAGTGAGATTGAGAGCACCCTCAGTAAGTTTGCTGATGATACAAGCTGAGCAGTGTGGTTGATACAGCAGAAGAAAAGGATGCCATCCAGCGGGATCTTGATAAACTTGAAAGGTGATCCCTTGTGAACCTAATGAGGTTCAATAAAGCAAGGTGCAAGGTTTGTGCCTGGGTCAAGGTAATCCCAGATACGTATACAAACTGAGAAAAGAACTCCTTGAGAATAGCCCTGCTGAGAAGGATTAGGGATTCTTGTTGATGAAAAACAGAATATGAGCCAGCAATGTTTGCTTGCAGCCTGGAAGATCAATGGTATCCTAAGTTCCATCAGAAGAGGGTGGCCAGCAGGGCAAGGAAGGTGATTGTCCCCCTCTATTCTGCCCTTGTGAGGCCCCATCTGGAGTATTGCATCCAGGCCTGATGCTCCCAACACAGAAAAGATGCGGAGCTGTTGGAGAGGGTCCAGAGGAGGGCCATGAAGGTGGTCCAAGGGTTGGAGCACCTTCCCTATGAAGACAGGCTGAAGGATCTGAGCTTGCCTGGAAAAGAGAAGGCTGTGGGAGACTTCATTGTGGCCTTCCAGTATTTAAAGGGAGATTATAAGCATAGGGACATATATATTATAAACATTAGGGAGGGAAGATTTAGGTTGGATGTCAGGGGGCAGTTCTTTACAATGAGAGTGGTGAGGTGCTGGAGCAGGCTGCCCAGAGAGGTTGTGGATGCCCCATCCCTGGAGATGTTCAAGGCCAGACTGGATGGGGTCCTGAGCAGCCTGGTCTGGTATTAAATGGAGAGGCTGTTGGCCCTGCACGTGGCAGGGGGTTGGAGATTCATGATCCTTGAGGTCCCTTCCAACCCTGGCCATGCTGTAAACATGAGCGAAACCAACTTTTTACACAGTTGGATAATGATAGGACAGGAGGGAATAGTTTTAAACTGAAGGGAGATTGAGAGTAGTTGTCAGGGGGAAGTTTCTTACTGAGAGTGGTGAGGTGCAGGAACAAGATGCCTAGAGAGGTTAAGGATGCCCTGTCACTGAAGGTGTTCAAGGCCAGGTTGTACAGGGCTCTAGACAACCCGAGCTAGTACTTGATCTAGTGGCTGGCAACACTGCTTGTGGCAGGGGTGTTGGAACTTGACAATCCTTGAGGTTTTCCAATGCCAGCCATTCTATGATTCTATGATAAATATATCTTTGAGTAACTCTCTTTCCCATATTTGAATGCTTCCTAAACGTGTTGTCACAAACTGTCTACGTGCTGAAGATGTGCAACTTGATAAGGTATGATAGATTGTGTTATAAGTGCGACAATAAGGGCATGTCTAAACACACAGCAAATATTTTCCTTCTCCTGTGGAAAATGTTTACACAGGAAAGTAGAGTTTAGGTTTTGTCAGCCAAAGGAGGAGATGATGACACCAAAAGCAGATGCCTCTAGTAAATTTGTTATTTGATAAGTGGATGAATCTACGCAAACTTTTGGATGAGAGGAAGAACGTAGTAAGCCCGTTCCTATTTCTACAACAAGTAATGTGCCAGTACAAGAAGGTGAGTAACTTTTCAAAGTGCCAGGCACTGAGAAAGGAGGTCATATAGGAAGCAATTAATGGTTAATCTGAGGAGGTCCTTTTTCTACTTTCTGTTTGGGATCAGCCAGTGTCTGTATGGAATGGGAAACCTAAATACCCACAGTGTTGTTCCCATCACAGAAAAGGAAAAGGTGGGGATGGCAGGCTGGGGAAGAGCTCTGGAGATCTGAGATGGCTGCTCCTACTGGACACACAGGGCAGCAAACGTGACTTGCTGAGAAAACCAAGCTCGACCTCTGCAGAAACTCCTGCCCCACTCTCTGGGTCTTTTCTGGGCTGCCAGTCGCAAATTGTGCCTGCTGGCATTCTCCAGCACAGATGTGAGAGCAGGCTGTGGCTGGGATGTGGCCAGAAAACACTGTGTTAGGACAAAACATTCTCTTTCCTTACGCCTGTGCTATTAAACTTGTGAAAGCACTCAGGGCTGCTCTCAGCTGTAGTGCAGGTGAGAGAATGTAAGAAGCATAAAGCTGGCTTACAGCCAATGGTATTCTTGTCATTCTTCCTCCTTTTATTTTTGTTCTCCACCTTGAAGCATGGGAATGTAGAAATTGAATTTTAACAGTTTCCAAATTCACTGTAGCATGGCCACTGGAAAAAAAAGTCTTAAGAATGAAAAACAGCCGTTAGCTAGTACAAGTGGGGCAAGAATGTCAGAACACTGCTGGAAGTATGAGCTGTCAGGCTTGTAAAACAACTGTTATCCTGCACATTTTTATGAGGGAAAAAAAAAAGTATTTGCATTTACATTTTTTGATATTTGATCTATGATACACAAACCTTATAAGACTGAGTCTTGGTTAACATCAGATGAAGTTCTCTAAGCATAGATGCTTGTGTAAAGTGCCTGGATTTTCAAAACTTGGCTGGAGATTTCGTGGCAGCCTTTCTTGTGGTTATTTCTGGCACCTCTGGCTGCCAGTTGGAACATGGATTTCTAGATATGTGTGGAAGTGGAAAGGCATGGGTGTGAGCACTTGTGTAGAGTAGGAGCCTTTTAATAGAAGCAGGCTTGATTTAGGATGAGTATCTTTAAATAAGCACAGGTTTGGGGAGCAGATGTAAGTATGAAATCCAAACCAATTTCCTCATTCCGGCTATTAATACAAGAGAGGGGAAGAAAAGGTCCTTTGAAGTGATTTCAAACCATAATTAATATCCCTTGGAATCTCCCCATCAGCTCTGAAAGTCTTGGTAGGAGGAAGTCAGAGCTTAACCTCACCAAGTGAGATAGGCAGGGAAACGGGGGGAAAAAAAAAATCGCAAGACTTTGTTCTGAGTGCTGGAGATGCCACTTTCCCTAACTTTTGCAGCAGCACTGTCTTCCTGCCTCTGATGCTGTCCTGGATCAGTAGTCTGCCTTGGCCTGACCCAAGTGACAGTGCCTTTTCTTTTGGTGTAGAGATTTGCAAAATACTCAGGGACAACAGGAGGCAGCTGTGCACTGATAGGAGAGGTTAACCATACATTTCCTTGTGATGTGTATCTGGAAACCCCCTTGTACAAACTATGATCCCTCACATTCCTTGTTGAACCCAGTGACATGCTCTCAACCTCTTGTTGTTTTGGCTCTCAATTCTGTTGTGTTTTACCCTCACTTTGGTTGGGCCATCTGTAAGCTGCTGGGGTGGCCTGTCTTGTCCATTTTTTTCCAAACAAAACCAAGACTGAAAATGAAGAAAAAAATCATGCCCTAGCAGGCAACTCATTGTTGCTCCACTGCAGTCATGAGCTCTGTAAGAAAATGACCTAGTCTCAGAGAAATAAGGAGAGGCTTTGAGGATGCCCTCTCCCCTTGTGGGAAGGATCTGTGAGATGGGACCAACATGGTGTGAGGAAGTGCTGGCAAAAAGTTCAAGGCTCTGAGAGATGGAGATAATGCTTGCCTGTTTATATTAATGAAATGATGTGTGAAATTCTCCAAAGGAAATATTTTATTCTGGTGTTTTGTAAGCATAAAATGAAAGCTTGCCCTTTGACAGCACTACTGTTTTCTTTAAATGCTCCACCAGAACATATTGTCCCTTCATATCTGTCAATACAGTGTCATGCCCTGAGAACAGAATGTTGTCACAAGACAGTTGTCTCCTGTTGCTCCATAAATGTTGAGGTGAAGCCTAAGTTTATTAGTTTTTAAGGCAGAAGATGTTGTTTCTGCACATTTTTACTGGATACAGTGCCTTAATTGCTGTTAGTCTTAGTCCAAAAGGCCTTGAATTTATTTTACTTACTGGAAGGCAGTAGATGTTGAGGCCAATTGCACACTTCATGTCTAATTTGTATGTGTCAGCCTGGCCACATAGCAGTTCTTGCAGAGGAATGGCTTCTGAAGTGCTTTTCAGCAATGCACTGCCAGCCCTTGCTGTTGCGTGCAGCGCACCACACAGTCCTTGCTCTTAGCTTCCACCAAACAAATTGCTTCCTTCCCCTGGTGAGGAGGTAGGTTTTGCTCTTGTGTGGGTTGCTCACTGCAGCTTTCTCCAGGGACTGTATCTGGAGGTACAACAAGAGGTATTTAAACTGCTGTGTTCAGCAGCGGGGCTTGTGGGTAGATTTGTCCCCGTTACAGTGCTTCTTTACTCTCACCAGATTTGTTTTCAATAAAGCACAGAGCTGCTATTGCTCCTCTCAGGCCTCAACTTGGGAACAACAGTTAAAATATATGGCAAGTTCAGGCAGAGGAGTTTTCTGTGTCTAAAGGTATCTAATGCTGTGACTCTGGTCTTTGGATGGGTGGCATTGCCTGTGGGGGATCTGAACTCAGGTTGCTTCTTTGTGATGAGTCTCTATGGTTTTGGGCTACACGTTTCCAAGTCTCCCCTCTATCTACAGAAGGTCAGTGTTTCGCTCTTGAACTGTCATCCTGCAGGCACCATTTTTTTCCTGCTTCTCCCTTTCCTTATCCTTGCACTTCATCGTCCATTATGATATGAGAAGGATATTCCAACAGCAATGCAGCTCCCTCAGGAAATATTATAATGAGAGGGGGACAACTGTTGGTAGTGCCTTTTGCTGGGATCCTTCCATTGCAAAGGTGGCTGCTTAGCACCTGAAAGTTCTCATACAAATGCTGTCTGCATGAAATTAGTAGCAAAAGTTTCTCTGTGACTGCTGGGGTGCTGCGTTTGCTTTCAGAGAGGGAGAGCAAACTCTTTGTTAATAAAACTTACAATTGTTTCTGTTGTGATTGTGCATAATCCCTGAGAAGAGAAAACTCTTTAAGGCTGGGTTTGATTTTTGCCTTGCTTTTACTTGAACAATGCAGATGTCTACAGCTGCACTTCTGCTTTCCATTTTTTTCTCTAGTACATTTTGCTCTTCAGGTTCTCCTGAGGTGGCAAAGACCTTTGGGAGTTGCACAGGCTGCTGAGAAATTGTTGTTTGCTTTAAAATATTCTGTTTCTATTGGAATCACCAAACAAAACAGTAAAAAATCATTATGTCCTTAAAGCTTTATTTACACAACATGCATTTCTGGCTAAGTTTGACCAGGAAATGTTTGCTTTAAGTGTTTTATTTGGGATATGTTTAGATAATAGAGTAAAGAAAGAGCAAGAGATGTGAAAATCCAAAATAGCAAATGATAATGCTGTTATTTAATTCTTTTAAAAGCAAAGTGAACTTTTCTGATGACCCAGATTAGACAATGGGATAATGCATTAAGTCCTTCCCAAAGGAAAAACAAATAAACAAAAAAATGATTACCTCCTTTGGTATGTAGCATTATAAGTTGACTGGCATAAAAATTAGCCTGCAGTTCAGAAATGAAATTGCAGAAGGGAAAATATGATCAAGTTACTTTGAATATTAACTTTTATTGTACCAGTTTCTCCCATGTAGCCTTTTTCTCAGTATCAAAATAGGGGACCCAAGGGGAAGACAAGCAAAACTTTAAAAGCTAATCAAAAGAAACACTGTTGTTCTCTGGGAATAAAGAGTGTTATTGCAGTAGGAAAAACGCTCAAGTCAAAGAGCTGAATGGAGGAGATTATGAGGAAACATTTGGATGAAAACTCTTGTTGAAATCAGCTGAGTGAGAAGAAAACAATGTTCAAAGAACACTATTCCATCCCAATTCTGGAAATTGATTAATAATTATTGTCTGGAGCTAAGCATTACAAATCTTCATGGACTATAGTCATGTAAGTTCCCCTTGTGATAGTTTCATAGCCTTTTTTGCAAGTGTCTATCACAGTGTTGTCCAAAAAGCGAACTGGTCACCTTGTGTGCAATAATTCTTGCACGCTCGGGAGAGACATTACTTATTTATTTCAGTATTGCGTAAGCCTGGAGGCTAAACAGCTTCCCATATATCAAGCACGTGCACAAAACTATCTGTACAACGTTTAAACACAAAAGTTACTGAGTTAGTAACTTTCCAGGCCATTCTCCTCTTCATGATTGGTTAGTAATTTTCATACAATTATAAGAATTCATGGACCTTGGCTTCTCTTGCTAAGTTGGCAATGTCCCCAAAGTATCCCAGTTAATTTTTCTTTCAAGGCCTATCAGCTCTGTGAAGTCCCTGGTTAAGGATGTGAAGTATTTATTCTTCTGATATCTAATGCAATGGTAGCTCAGTCTTCTGGCTCTGGAATGGGTAAGGTTTCTCAGGTGTATACGTGGCTCTATTATGTGGAGAGTCTTGTAATTTTTCAGTACAGTGCCTGTGTTGGTGATGCTACTATTACAAAAAGAGGGAGCTACTTACATCCTGACTTCATTGTTGTGGAGATGCCAAGGATGTCTATTGCAAGCATGTGCTATAAATATTCACTTTATGGCTTGTTCAGTTTCATCTTTTAGTTCTGGTGATATAGCCTTGTGAAGAGTGAGCCTTCCCCAGAAAGTAGAAGTTGCTTTTACTGTGGTGTTCTGCATTTTTGATTTCTTGCCACTGCCATTCAGCATCGTCTAAAACTCTGGGTGGGATTGTGGTGCCTGCAAAGTATTTCATCCTGTTTAAGACTCGGATATAGGACACCTTTTTGAGGAAGCCTTCAATATCTGATATCAGATGTTACCAGCTTATCAGATGTTACCAGAGAACTGTTAGATGTGAATTCCTTAGGTAAACATAGAGCAACCTTGTGTTTATCTTGTCAACAACTGCATTAGCTCTCTGTTTGAGTCATCTTGCCATGCTCTGCCTTTCAGGGCTTGGCACTGTTATGTATCCAGATGGGATCTTTTTTTCCTGTCAGGAATGAGGATGATAATAATTAGCTGCCATTACAATTACTCTTTCCTACAGGATATTCAGTGCTCCAGACCAGCTGTCCACATGTGCTCTTTGGAAGGTGTGTTTAGCCAGGGTACAAGAGGGCCGGTAGAGGGGGCCCTGATTTCTGACACGATTACAAACTGTGCTAGTCAGAGTGGGCCTGGCCTTGCCCTCCACTCAGGGGGGTGAGCTTTTCCCTGTGACTTTCCAGTCAGTGATAAAAACCCGAGAAGCCTTCCTAAGCTTGTGCTCAGTGAGAAGGGTTTTAATGAAGATGACGGTCACTGCTTGGTAAGGAGTTGGTGCTCAGGAGTCAGCCAGGAGCAGGGTAGGGTGCAGGTCTCACACAGAGGGACTGGGGGCGTGCTGCAATGCTTCTGTGCTTTTGGTCCAGGATGGCAACAGCTGAGGAATGAGGAAGAGAAAGAAAGTCACCTAAGTGACAGCTGGGAGACAGCCTGGGAGAAAACCTCCTGACATAAATACTGTCCCATCAACCAGCAACCTGCTCGTTTCTCTCATACAGCACAGTGGAAATGCTTCTATTTCTGCTCCCTAATTCCACTCGAGTGTAATTAGCCTCAGGCTTAAGGGAGGTGACTTTACCCCAGGATTTCTCTCTCTTTCTGAGATGAGTGACAAAATCCTCATCGCTTTCTGCCTTGAGGCAATGCATTCACTGCCCTCACTCAATTTACTTATTCTGGAGGGGGGAGAATATTTATTGTGTCAGTATCCCACCCAGCAGTTGTAGGTGGCGGAAGTGTGTGCTTCACCATCCCATGCTCTGGCGGTTTCTGTGGGTGTATGAACAAACACGCTTTCTTTATTTTAACAAAGCCCTGTGTCTTCGGCTCGGTTTGGCTCGGCGCCCTCCAGCCCTGAGCAGGATGAAGTTCGGAGCCTACGAGAGCAGCTGGCTTCGCGAAGCAAGTCGCTTGAACGAACCCTCGGAGTAAGAGCAGAGCAGACCGGGCCCGGGCCTGCCTTCGGCCCCGTTCACCACAGCAGTCCCTTGCGTCCGGGGAGGGGCGGCTGCCGGCAGAGGGCCTCAGCGCCGCGCCGCCGGTACCCGACCGCGGCCTTGGGGCTGCCCCGAGCTCAGCTGCGGAAGGACGAGGCAGGACTATGCCGGGGCGAGGGGCTGAGAGCGCTGCCTGGTAGGAGTGCCGGGTCTTACACGTGGGTCTGCAGAGTGATGCTCCCCAGTCGAGAACACCTCAACAGTTGCTTTCGTATGTTCTAGTCATCGCCTATTAAACCCTGTGACTTTAACTAGAGGTCTATTGAGGTGTAGATGGTAAGCTATGAGGAGTTAGCAAGAGGTTAGGAAGGCACCAAAAGCAGCTGAATCTGACAATGAAACCCCCATAGCATTTTTCTCTTTTTGACATAAATGGAGAGACTGTTGTGGCACATATGACTACCAAAGCAATAGGACTGGTGGACAATAGCATGGCTGTGAGCCAGCAGTGTGTCCTCATGGACAAGAAGGCCCATGGGTGCCTTAAAAAGAGTGTGGCCAGCAGGTTGAGGGACGTGATCCTCCCCCTCTACTTTAGCCTGGTGAGGTCACATCTGGAGTATTGTCACATCTGGAGTATTGTGTCCAGTTCTGGCCTCTCCGCTTCAAAAGCAGACAGAGAGCTTCTGGAGAGAGGCCAGCGGAGGGCTGCAAAGATTATAATGGCCAGGAGTATCTGCATTACAAGGAAAGTCTGTGAGACCCAGGATTGTTCAGTCTGGAGAAGACAAGGCTGAGAGAGGATCTTGCATTTTAAAATTGTCTTAAGTGTGGCAGTTAAGTCAATGGGGACAGTCTCCTTTTGGCAATGAGCAGCAGTAGAACAAGGGGCAACAGGCAGAAACTGGAACACGGGAAGTTCATATTAACGCAAGGAAGGTCTTTACTGGAACAGGCTGCCTGGAGAGGTTGTGGAGCCTCTTTCTCTAGAGATATTCAAGATCCATCTGGACATCTTCCTGGTGACCTGCTGTAGGGAGCTGCTTTAGAAGGGAGGTTAGACTTGATGATATCTAGAGGTCCCTTCCAACCCATAGGATTCTGTGACTGCTTATTTCTCTCAAGCAGACGTGATGTGTAATTCTTTATAAACACATCAGGTACTCATATGAAAAAAAATTAAGCCTCCCACATTCACTTCTGTTTTTCCTTATTTGAATGTTTTCCATTACTTCCTGTTTCTACCTCCTTTGAAAAATGGAAGTGTGACCCTGTGAAGTGGAAATCAGCAGGAACTGGATTATTTGCTGTTTTGGCTGTGTCTGTAGTTTCACTGGAAGCAGGCAGAAGCTCAGTCAGGATGCTGAATTAGGATTCTTATGGAGACTGAAAAATCAGCTACCCACTGAATGTTGTTTTCACAGCTAACTGAAGCAGGACTATCAGAAAATGAAGAACTTGCTAATCAAGTTTCAAAAGCGAATAGGTTCATTTGCATTATACCTTTAATAAGCAGATATGAAATAATGTGTGCTGAGATGATGTGATCTTCCTAGATTTCCTGTGAAGTAGTTTGGTGACTTGAACATGAGCAGGGAATACAAATGTAGGAGCTGCAGAGATGTTTTTCATGGTTGCCCTTAGAAATCAGTGCTATTAGGCTAATTCATCTCCAGTATTCAACTCATTGTGTAATGGAAGAATTCATTCCTTAAGTTCAAGAGCTAGAGTGGTCTGCATACCTACATGTGAAAAACAAACAAACAACAACAACAACAACAACAAAAAACCAACCCAAAAAACCAAAGCATCAGCATCTTTAAGAATAATCATGATCAAAGATTGAGTCATGACTGATACTGCTGATGTAAAGAGGATTGCTTGTAAGCACAAGTGTTTTCAGGATTGAGTGTGCTTTTGCAAATGATGACTTGGCGCTGATGATTTGTCAACAAATTAAAAAAATTATACAGAAAGTATCTTAGGCAAGTATATCTGTGGTGTCTCTGCACCTAGTTGTTTCTAATGAAATGGTTTTACCCTCTGTAACTCCTTGACTTGCACTGAAGTACTCCTGACTTAATCCAATGCAAATATTTTATCACGCAGTAGTCTCCACAAAACCCTAGAAATACAAGAGCTGCCAGTTTCCATCTAGTTCAGCATTGTCTCTGACAGTGCTGTGGTCAGCATGAGTAGCTTCTGAGGAATCTACCAGAAATTCTGCAAGATATGTTTGGAATAAACACTGGGAAAGTTTTGCTCTCCCAGTTCTACTGAGCTTGTGCATTTATACATTGTAACATTGGATGTTCTTATTATAAATACAAATGTCAAACACTGTCATTTACAAAGATGTTGGACTTCTTGGAAAAACTCAATGCTGGACAAGAAGACAGAATAATAATTTTTGCATATCAGTGGACCTTTAGTTGAATGTGGCAACCTGTTCTGTGCAATTATTTGCAAAGCAGGCTGTACCTTTGTGGTGAGCAGGAGCTTTGCTTTAGTGATAGCCTGGTTCAAGAAGTCCATTGGGCAACTTTTCTTCTCTGTGGCTTCGTGTGTAGGGCTGAAGCCAGTGGACTAAAATGGCGCATTTAATCAGACAGCCCAGGCTGTTACAAGTCACTGCTTTTGTAGCACCTACTCTGTGAATGAGAAGTTAGCAGGCTGAAGTCCTGAGTGATGAACTCCTTATCAGTAGTTTATTAAATCAGAAGAAAAAAAAAAAAAAAAAAGCATTAGAAAATACTGATAATTTTAAAATAAGGAATATGTGGTATCAAGTGTGCAAATCATGTAAAAATATAGTTACACAGTTGGTACGAGGTGGGTTCAGCTGATGGCCTTGGATTTTGTCAATCACAGTGACGGGGATAACTGGGTCACTTCACTTGGGTGCTTGTGTATGTAAAGTGCACTGATTTTTCAAACTTGGCTGAGATAACTGCCTTGGCTCTTGATTTAAGGACTCTGGAAGTGTTTTTGGTAGGGTTTTAGATCATAGTATGTAGTGACGGTATACTTAAAGACTGACAGTTGTGCATCATAATGCCAAAACTTTTTTTTTTTTAATCTGGAAAACTAAATGCACAGGTTTAAGATGCCAGTATTTTAAGGTATAACAAGTTGTGAGGAAGTAAGATTGCTGCGAGAATTATTTAATGAGAAAGAACCACGTGGTGAGGATGGCCCCAGAGGTGCTTTCACTTTTTGATGCTTTTTCACATTTTGAGATGCTTGGTATGGAAGAATGAGTTTTCTAGCAGCAAGAGGCAGCAACGATCTTCTGCAGCAGTTAATATGTTCTTTTCTTGGGGGGGAGGGAGAACCTTCTTAGTTCATTTGTAAATAGAAGCAAAGTGACCAGTGTGCAAATTAAGAAGGATGACATTTGAAAGCTGAATCATGGATAGGGTGGTCCTTGATTGCGAGCTGTTGCTTATGCCTTTAGAAAGAGGGGAAGATGTATGGTTACTTGGTTTAGAACTGGACTATATGAAGCTTCTAAATGGAGGTAGTGCTCTTTTGTTAACACGGGGTCTGCTGTTAGCTCGAATGAAACGGTTCACAAATACTTTAATGGCCAGGCAGAAGGCTTCCCTGTGCTGCCAGTGACTCAGTTGATTAAAAGCAGGTAATCAGGGGAACGTGATTTATTGAAAGGAATGGAGGAGGCCCAGTCCTGATGAATTCACACACAGAGCTGAGGTGGAAGGTATTTCAGAATACGTTAAAGGGGGCGAGAGGATGGTACGTTACGGACAGCTGCCTGTTCTCAGAACCTGGGGAAAGAGCAGCTCTGATGGTAGGACAGAGCAGAAATTCTGCTGTGTTCTCATCCCAGTTTGCCAACCAGAAACTGAAGTTTCTATTGCTGTTTTTTTTTTTTTTTTTTTTCTTTTCCTGTACAATGGATTGTGTATTATTCCCTAATACAGGCTTTGGACAGGTTGCAGAAGTAGGGGTTGGTGGCTCAGGAGGAGCTGAAGAAGCAGTTGCTGTGTGGTAACCCTAAACCTTGCTCAAGAAGTGGACTTTTCCCTACCGAGCTACAATAGTCCCCTTTGTTCCCCCGCGTGTCCCTGTCCTTTCTGCTGGCAGACTGCTGCTCTGCCGTGTCACTTGAGCAGTCCGCAGAGCCCCCGTTCTTTCAGAATACCTCACGGACCTCATCCCTGAGGCCTGGACGGCAAGGCTGAGCCCAGGAGCGGCAGCCTGTTGCCCGAAAGCGCGGGCACAGCGATTAGCGTCGGCTTCAGTCCCCGGTCCGCGGAGGGCTTTCGGAAGGCATTTCTTGGGAGCGGAGACGCGGTGGCTCGAAGCGTCCGGCTCCGGCGTCCAGGCGGCCGAGCACCTGCGGGCCCCGAGGCGCGGCGTTCCGCCCGGCCCGCCGTGCGGGCGGGGGGCGGGCAGGGCGAGCCGGCGGCCTCGCAGACTCCTCCTCCGGCCTCCCCGCCCCGGGCCCCGTGACGCCGAGCGGCCTCCGAGCGCCCGGGGAGGGAGCGGGGGCTGGGATGGGACGGCATGGGAGCGGGCGAGGGGACGGCTGAGCCCGCGGGCGCCTTTAAATTCGGGCCGGGCCGGCCGCCGCTAACACAGCCGCTTCTCCTCGCCCCGTCCCTGCCTTCGGCCCGGCCCGTAGCCGCCAAGCGGTAGCGAAGCGGGCGGCCGTGCGCGACTCCAGACACGCGTGGGCCGGCGGAGCGGCCATGCCCCGCAGCGCCCGCTGAAGCCTCCCCGCTCCGCCGCTCCGCCGCTCCACCGCTCCACCGCTCCGCCGCCGCCCCGCAGCCCCCGCCCGCCGCCAAGCTGGAGGAGCGCCGCAAGCCCGAGCCCCGCAGGTGAGCGCGGCCGCGGGGAGCGGGAGGCGCGGGAGCACCTGCACGGTGCGGCTCCCTCTGCTCCGCGCTTCTGAGCGGCGCGGGGCCGCCGCCGGGCTGCGCTCAACCGGCTCTCGGTACCCGGGGTAACTTTAAGAGCACACTTTTCTTGTGTTTCGACTGAACGCGCCGGTACGTTGTCAACAGCACCCGTTTGAAGGAAATCCCGTTTCCTCTCAATTTTTTCACGCTCCATCTGGTGTTCGGACGCACGCGGCTATTTCCTTTCCTCAGACCGGCAGAAGGGAGCTCCTTGCTCCTCGTCGTACCCTTTGTGAGCTTTCTGATGCGAGCTGCAGGCAAGGGTTGCTGTTCTCCGGAGCGAACGCTGCACTTGAGAACTCAGCCGTCCTCTTGTTCGCACCCCTAGGTTGCTTTTTTACTCCAGCGTTAATTACTAGTGGCTTTCCCCTTGGGCAGGAGCGCATCCTCAGCGCCCGTCCCGGCTCCGGAGCCGTGCGGTGCGGCCGTTCGGGAAGGGGCCGGCGGTTCCTCCAGCGCCCGCTGCAGCCCGCAGTGCCGCGCCGCCCTGAGCGCCCGTGCGGAGCGGCCCCGGGAGCCCCCCGAGAACTGCCCGGGGAAGGCAGCCGTGCGGAGGTGGAGCACAAGCAGAGACGCGGCGGCAGCTCCGTAGAAGAGCTGTGCCGCGCAGTATAGATACTCGCTGTGTTGTTTCAGTGAAACGCAATTTATTTAAACAAAACGCAAGGAAGTGCGTGTCGTGTGGGGAAACAGAATTTGCTCCTCGTTAATTGCTGGTGTAACAATCTGCAGAAACATAAGCATTTTTGGTTGCTATTCAAAACGAAATTTTTTGTGCATTAAGAGCGAGGTATGGTTACCTCCCCACCTCCAACAACAGCAGAAAGCCCCCTAAGGCTCCCAACTGAGTTTAGTTGTAATAATTTCCAGTCATGTGCAGGATGTTTAAATGAGATTGTTTGCATCTGTGCGCTTATTGGCGTGCTTGCTTGTGTGAACTAACCCATGTGTCTCTGTCTTCACTTCTCCTACCTGGAATCCAGTGCTGAAGCAAGTGCTGAAAGAGCTTTCGTGGTGACTTCTCTTGTGCCGGAAGCTTGTAGAGTCTGGTTTTGCAAGACTGTTTCGGGCAGTGGCTTCAGCTCACAGTAAACTAAACAGAATGTCACTTCACCTGTCTGTGAACGTCAGTGTCCTTTAACTGGCAGATGTTAGTGTGGTCTGCAGTGATGCTTATGTGTTCCCTCATTCAGATACAAAGGAATAAAATTGTGTTTACCTTTCCTACCTTTCCTAGGAATTATTAAGGGAGAGGTTTGCCCATTCCTTTTTCTTCTCTCCTGCAGAATGTGAGTTTCATGTGTATCGGAACAGTGGACTCAGGGAGAACTCTAAGCTGTGTTCCCAGGACTGTGGGGGAATGACAGCTGCTGGGCAGTTAGTGATTGTCTGTTAGGAACTTCTGGCTTAGTGTGTTGCTGCTGTCCAGAGTTGAAAGTGGGGTGAGAAGGAAATGGGACTCTTTTTTTTTTTTTTTTTTTTTGGTCAGTTGGAGGGGAGGAAGCACGAACTTTTCATTTGTGTGCACAGGGCATTCCTAGCGAGTTAACGCCTTGTACACGTTCCCATTCAGCACTTCGCAAGGTCCAGCGGTGTGTTCTGCATCTGATAACTGAAGATTTTTTCCTTCAGACTTCTGCATTTTAAATTCTGAAACTGCTGTGCAGTCAGAAAAAATACCACCCGTGTATACTAAGTGTTGCCCTGCGATATTGTTGGTAGTAGGGCTTTAGAAAGAATTCTGTAGGGGAACTCTTAAAATGTGTGTTTTGCAATCTTACTGTCTGTATAGGGCAAATGCTTCAGTTACTGATGCCCAGTGCTGATAAGGTTGCATGCAGAGTGCGGTTCAAAGGAAAACATCCCTGCGAGAAGGGAAAATCTGTAGCTCCTGTTTTCTGCTCCACCACTTATTGTGGAGGGCGCCTCGCTCACATACAGACGTGTTCTTTCAGCAGTGGTGGAGAAGCATCTTGTGTTTCTGTCCGAAGGATTTTTAGCTATACTGCCACCTTGAAGACCTGCGATAAATAACAAGCTGGAAGGTGCTCTGGGCAAGGCTGTGAATGGAAAGTACTGTGTAGATGTGTAAAGAGAAGTTCTCTATTTGTTTTTCTGACAATAAAGTCTGCAAGCCTCTGTTTCTTCTGAGAGCTGGGGAGTTTGTCCTGCGAGAGAGAGGCAATAGTAAAGGCAAGATACATCGAGGATTTCCTGGATAAAGGGAAGGTGGATTGTGAAAGTGCTTATTCCTGTGGTACAGAACGGGATAATCCTGTGTGTTGATGTGCCAGTCTGTTAGTGTTGATTTCCTAGTCTTTTGACTGTTCTTATGTTGGTTTATTGAGAGGCATATGTCCCCATCTACAGAAAGGTGAAGAAGGGTTCCTTTTTGCAGGTTGTGAGCACCAGCAGATTTCAGACCATGTTTGCAGCCTTTTGGCACGAGTGCTGTGGCATCAGCAACCTCTGTCGCACTGGTAAAAGTGACAAGCAACCCTGTCACTCTTCAGCAATCTCCCTTTCACATGTTTTCTTTGTGTTCTTTTTCATTAGGTTTAGAATTTGGACTCCTGCTTTGAGGAAATTAAAAACTTTTTGATAACCACTATTGGGTTTTCTTGTTCCAAGTCAACTAGCTGCTTCCAGCTTCAGATCCATTTAGAAGGCTCAAAAGCAGTGCTCTTTGAAAACCCAGTAGTAGCAGTTGAGTTGATATTGGTAAAGGAATGCATCTCTGTGAGTAGCCTGCTGTCACTGTGCTACATCTGGGGGAAGGAAAGCTGCTCTTTGTGAACTAAATGAGATGGGAGGGAGAAGTGTTTCTCTTACATACCTTTAACAGTATGGTTTGAAATGAAAATGGAGTAATAGTATAGTTATCAGGGTTATGATGAAAGCCTATTTGAATGCAAGCTGTCGCTTGTGTCATGCTGCTCTTCAGTGACCTCTGAGCCAAGAAGGAACATGGTATTGTCTGTCCTATTATTTTTCAACTGCGTGATTACATTAAGAGAGAAGGAAAGAAAAACAGCTTTTAATTGCCCTCCTGTAATTATTAGTTTTTCACACAGGTAACTTTTAAATTTGCGATCAGAGGACTGAATGGCCATTTGCCTGAGTTTTATGGGACTAATAGAAACATAAGAAATACAGGTCTCTTTTTTTGCCTTTCAGTTGTGTTTGGTTTGGAGTTGCAGATTTCTGTCCAAATTACAGCCGTGTAAATGGAGAGCTGGACTTACAGTATATAATAGTCACTTGTGAACCGTACCTTTTGAGATCGGCTGATCTTTGTGGGGACATCAGAGGAAAACACAGCCTTATTTTCAACAGTTTTTCTCAGCAGAAATATTAGAATAGACAATTTGGTCTTGCCAAAATCAGAATCCTTTTGATTTCATCTCAAATGAACTTTCAACATATGAATTCTGGAAGTGTAAGCTGTTAGTAGAGCTAGTGCTTCTTGAGAAATAAGAGGAAGAGTAAAGGGGGGAAATATTCATATCTAATACATATAAAATGTACAAGAGAGAGAATCAGTTAAGGGGAGGGAGAGGAGTTTTCCAAGCCACAGCATTTCAAATCCTAACTTTATTCTATAACTACACACTTAGCCAGGTTCATATTTTTATTTTGCAGTATATGCTTGCTAAATGCTATTTATTCAACCTGATTTGAAGCAAGTCTTAATTTTCTTAAAATAAGCACTCATTCATTTTTCTCACGTCTTGAAGTGAGTCTTGAAAATTTGAACTTGATAGGAGCTGTTCTAATTGCTTCTTTTAAGACTGAGGATTACCAAAAGAACTTCATTTCCCTCTTAATTGTGGGGTATCTTTCTTAGTGGTGTGTGCAACTTCAAGGTTAGAATATTTTCACCCTCAGCTCTTTAGTGCTTTTGCTTTATTTTAATCACCTCTGTCTCTAATTTCACCTCTTAACCTTGAACAAAAGGTTGCACTTAACTGCCTTTATTGTACCTGTGGCTATATAACACTTCAGATGCATCGTCAATCCTTATACGTAAGCGTAAAGATTTTTTTTATCAGGGTTGCTAAATATAATAAGACTTTGTTTGGATTTAAGGTTGAGAAATAGTTGCTCAATAGCTCAAGGAAAAGTAGTGCTTGAACGTATTAAACCTGCTTCACTGCATTGGAATTGAATGAAAGTGTATTTGTCATGCGTGGAGGCTGTGCATGGAAACTTCTCTTAGGTTGGCAAATTTTGTGCTAATGAAGTGAATTTTAAGCAAACTGCTAAACTTGAATATTCTGATATCATTTCCATGTCTGACAGTTCCTGCTTTCAACAGAGAAACTGAACAGCTCGAGAACAGTAGCTCTGTTAGGTAGCCCAGCCTTTGTGTCTTTCAAGGCAGAAACAATAATAGCGATGAAGGAAATAGACGGGTCCTTTGTTCTCCTCTGTCCCCAATGAAGCTTCGTTCCAAAGCCTTAATGGCACAACAATACAGTGCGCAGTGCTCTAAATCATTCAGCATCTCATGATCTATTAGGCCAGGCTTGTGAATAACAGCTGAGCTGGAGTAGTGTCCTGGGTACAGGGTCAGCGTGATGGTCTGCAGAAGCAGATGCCTTTGTAATGCTGCTGATACGATGCCTTGGAATCAATACAGCCCCAATACTGTTTTTGTACCCTTCTTACCTTTTGAGGAATGCTGAGTTCAGTGGAGGTGTTCCCTTAGTTCTGCATAGCACTTTAACACTGGTGACTCCTGCCCTTGGAGCAGTTGGGCTCATGGAACTTGAAGGCCATACTGAGCTGGGATGGAAGATGTCTGCTAACATCATCTTTATTGAATTCACAGACAAAATGGAGCCATCAGTTGCTTGTGGAACGAGGTTGGAAATGGGTTGACGATTAGCACAAAGTATTCAGTGTGTTTGGATTGGGACTTTAAGGGTGGTGCTCAAGTTTGTGTTTCAAGTTACAGAGTTCACCCATAGGGCTGTCAGATAGCATCACTGATCTTGCTGAGAAAACACATTGACGAAACAGATGGTGTTAGCAGAGTATAAAGTTTAAATGCTTTCTGTTGCAGTGTGAGTTCGTCTCCAGTACGTTACTGACGCATGCAGCACCAAAATGTGCTTGGAAAGAAAAGTCTTTTCTTGCTTAAGATCTAGTACATCTTCTCAAGGAATGTGAGAGGTGTGAAGATTTTCCCATAACTGCATAAGTGCTTCTTATTCAGGCTAAAGTAGTGTTTGGCTCTGTATGTACAGTATACAGTAGTTTGTATATTGGATGGCTACAGCTGGGGCTTTAGGAGAGGCAGCGTAGCTCCCACAGCTTCTGCCTTCCCTGGCATAAAAGCTTGGAGGATGCTTTCTGTGGCCTTCTTGGATAGTAAATTTTGTACTTACCTGTACCTAGAGAAATTGATTTTGACTTCTGAGTAGGATGAATCCAAGTCCTGAGTAGGCTCTCATGTCAGACAAAAGAAGAATTCTGGTTAAGATGCTTGTGGCTTCACTGGTGACCAGTGAAAAGGGGAGAGTCAGGTCCACTGGTCTTTGTGCTACACCTTGAGTTTTCCTTCAGAGAAGATCTTGGAAGTGAATGAAGCCTGAGAGCCTCTGTGCATGGAAAGAATGCAAGCGAGTCTGGGCTTGAGTGCTGGCTCGGGCCTGTGCTTCACTGAAGATGTAGGCGAGCCCAGGCACCCTTCCTTCACCTCTGTGGGCACTGAGCTGCAGCCGTGATGCTCCAGCTGCTCCCTTCCCTGTGCTGTTCCTGTTGGCACTACAGGTTAAAGGCATGTAACCATTCAGCATAATACTTGAATGGTCCTTTACTCTGTACCCATGGACAAAATAGTGGAACAGAAGAAATTGCTGCAAAATAGAAGTGTCCGAATTTTTTTTTTTAGTTTTATTTGGATCACCCACCTCTTTGCCAAAAATTCAAAGTATAATTTTTGTTGAAAGGGAATATGCTACAAAGCAGTTCTGTGGAAATCCCAGCTATGTCTTAATGTCAGAATCTTCTCCAGACACTAAAACTGTCTCCAGCTTTTAAAATAATTACTCTACCTAAAGATCAAACTAGAGGAGCTCAGAGACAGTGCAATTCACTGAAGATTAAGTACACAATTTATATTGAAAAAAAAAAACACAACACAAACCTTTACAAAACCATCTTATGCTCATCATGCTCAAAATTTACCTCCTGGTGAATAACCTAAATGTCTTCTGAGCCTGTACAGCAGCATGTGCATAGAAACTTCCCTGAACATCGTAAGTTCATGTAATTACTTTTCTACAAATGAAGCTGTCTTTCTTAAATATATTTCTGTCTCTTTAATCCTAAATTCTGGACAAGACATCTTTGTGGTAAGTAGTCCTAGTATGGTGATGCCTTGACTTAAAATAACTTTGTATTTTTGCCTGGTAACTTGGTAAGGGTACGGAGTGTTTTTGAGGAAGAGATCACTGCTGTTCTGGCTATGACCCATAGTTTGAAGTTCTCAGAACTGTGTATGAAGTCGTGAACTGCGGTATCAGCCCAACTTCTCTGGCTCTGTTCCCGGACCACTCGTTTCACTTAAGAGAGCAATAAAAAATGCAAGATAATTCCCAGTTATCTGCACCATTAGTATTATAGTCTATTTTCCTTTTACCTTTAAACAGTCATATTCCAATTAGCTGCTGAGCATAAAGCAGTTCTTTGTTACCAAGTGTCTCCAAGATATTGGAAGACTAAAAGGCAGCTTTGCATCTCAGCTCTGAAAATGAGCAGGAGTTAGGCAGTTTTACATTCTTCTGAAATGAAGATTTCCAGCTGAAGATGACCAGCAAGGTTTGTAGGTATGAACTTGTGTAAGTACAGGGACAAACCCAAACTGCTCTGGAAAGCTGATTGGGTTGGGCAGCTTGTGCTGCACAGCTGCTGACCATGCAAGTGCTTTGTTGCCCTCTCAATCCCTGTCTCTCTTTGTGGCTATACCTGATACTCTGAGCTGCAGAACTGCTTTTTATCTTTTTTTTTTTTTTTTTTTTTTTTTTTAAAGTTGGTGACCAGTAAGGTGGCCCTGCCCTCTTAAAAAAAAAAAGGGTATGAGAATTGCCATATCTCACTGTTTTTATATACGTCCCCAAAGCAAAATGATCATTTCAGGCCTTTTTTAATTTTTTTTTTTTTAACCCAGAGTTTTTTGACAAAGTTTTTTGCCTTTAGTTTTTGTAGATAGATGGATGTGGAAAGAGGATGAAAGAGGACTGGCTGATCAACACGAGCACATGAGCCTGGTGCAGTTTGCTTGCAGATGAATTCTTGCCATGAATTCCTGGCCTGTTACCTTTGTAACCTAAGTCTCCCGTGAACCACTTGCTAATTGTAATGCTGTATGTAAAATCAACCTGCATGTTTTCTTGTAGGCTATATATAACACATAGTGTATTAGCATCAATTGTGGCTCTTTAAGATGCTTTCAGTTTATGAAGTGGAAGTAGGCACTCTTATTTTACAGAGGTTAGGAAGAGGAAAGAGAATAAGGGAGCTCTATATTTCTTTAAATGGCTTGCTCATGGTAAGCTATCATGGCTTCAAAGCCTTATTGAAAGGACTAAAGTTGTGTGGGAACTGGAGAAATCTTTCTGAAGAGGGTGTTTTAGGCTTGCTTGGGAAGTCTGTAAATATGGACTGGTAGTAACCCTGTCATAATAGTGAAGTCAAAAGGGTTTGGCCTCTGATACATAGTGAGAGGAGGTCATTACAGTGACAAACCTGCTTGAGTGGCTGTAAAAATGCTACAACAGCCTGCATCATGTGAACAGCCTTCTTATGATAAGGGAACATACAAATGGTCTTAATTTTTAAGTGCTGTCTTTCCAGGGAAAAATATTTTTTTTCTATGTCCATTTCTAGAGTGGTTGAGGGTTTTCAGACCTTGCCTGAAAAAAATACCTATGCTAGAGCTGCATTTTTCTCTTTCCTTCCAGAAATCCTGTTCTGGACAAACTTGTTGATGATTACTTTGTTTATATGAGAGGACGCAGGACCTTCTGCACTGGTGCTGCTCATCAGCATCACTGCTTTGAGCAGTCTTTTTCTGCAAGTGGCTGTTCTGTGGCAGCGTTCACTAGAAAGAAGTTCATAAGATGTAGCCATGAACACTTTCTGGCAAGAAGCAACTTTTCTGCTCTGGGTTATTGTTTTAAGCTGACATGAGTAACTCTATTTTGAGCTGCCCTTAAATGGATGTCATCTAGAGGACAGTCTTGTTAAAACTTGGTTGTTGCCTGCTCAGCAGTTCAGTTATGCTCTCTTGGCTGTGGTTGGAGGATGCAGTAAATCCAGCTTTAGGGCACTTAGAACCAAGTTAAGAATATTACTCTCCCGTGAAGCAAACTCATATTGCTGGTAAAGTGAGTTTACCGATTTTAAATGGATTGCCTTTATGCGGGATCATGTATTGTCTGCTTACACTGCTCTGCTTTTATGCTGCATCATGTTCCTCCTGTCCCAGTGGCAAAAGACCTGTATGGCTTTGCTGACTAACGCAGCAAAAATGCAGTCATGCCCCTGCGTGGTCTGGGGCAAACTCTTGCTGGCTGATTGATAGCCCACAGGTCCAAGATTAAAGATTGGACTGGGTATGTTCCTGACTGGTACCACTCCTGGAAGTCAAGGTTGTGGATCACTACACAGGGTATCTCTTCAGCACTATATCAGCTAAGCATGTAGGAGGACAAGGAGCATTCCTTAACGTCAGTGGCTTGCTCACTCTGTTCCCCTGCAGGGATCTTTGAAAAGTGCATGAACTCTCTTGCTTTCTTTGCAGGAACAGTCAAAGGAGTGAATGTGCGGATGAGGCACTTGGCAGTGAGTTTCCCCTGGACTGTAATCCCTGGTCTGTTGTATCCCAGCAGCCTTTGGTGCTCCATGCCAGTTATTTTTTCTTGGCACGCTGGCAAAATTGTGCATGTACATGTCCCACTGATAAAATGATATGAAATGTAGAGTATCCCAAAGATTTTGCTGCGTGTGTGTGTAAGACAGGTTAGCAATAGCCAGGGATCAAACGCATTTAACTCTGTCTGAGCATAACTCCTGAAGGCATGTTAGGCTGCTTTTCTTGAAGAAGAGCGCACATCTGATGTGGTGATACAGAGAGGAACCGTCAGTTGCAGACCTGTTTCTGCTGGGTGATTCCCATGGGTGCCATTCATCAAGGACCTGCAGCCTTTGGGTTCTGGGGCTTATGTTAGCAAATTGAGTATTTGGTAAATACTTGATGCTGTTGAAACACAGAATGGCTCCCTGGGTTCATGATGCTTTGGGCTGTGATTATTATTATTATTAATAATTATTAGTATTATTATTTTTGTCATTCTGGTTGAAGCTTAAATTGGTGGAAGTGAGGAAATTCTTTATTTCAGTTTCTTCCCAAACAGCTATAAAATAAGTTGGTTTTGCTTTGCTCTCCTCTTATCTCTAGAAACGTTTCTTCAGCAAATTTGTACAGTGTTTTACCTTCAAGTGGTAGTGGAAGAAAGGGCATTTAGCTTGAGATTTGGCTGTTTGCGTTTCTACCTATCAGATCTGCATTACTTTTGATTGACTGTTATGAAGACAGTGTCTTACGCTTGTACTGAGAAGGAGGTGAGTGTTGGCTTTCAGGAGAGACTTTCTCATCTTCCCTAAGGAAGAGTCTCTATAAACTCCTCTGGACAGACAGTTGTCACTCAAATGAAGGTGAGATTGGCTTGAAGTATTTTGGTCACTGGACACCACCCTATTTTGCTTTGCTTGGGTAATATTTTTTGGAGAGTTTTTCTTTCCTCTGTCTGTGTTGTACTTACACCGACATTCAGATGTGGTGACTTTGCCTTATCTTAGTTTAAATGTATGCTGTCACCACACTCTTTTTGATGTGATCTCAAATGTTACCACATCCTTCACTTTGGAGAAACCGTTGTCCGATGTGTAGAAATCACTTGTTCTTTCAGAGACTGTCATTCAGTAACTGGTTGAAGGTTACATGAAGATGCCACTTATGAGCACAGTTGAAGAAGCTCCTGCTGCTGAATATGGTTCTATGCTGTTGTGCCACTGAAGGGGATTGAAGGAGATTTCTGAAATCATCCATGTTCAAAATATCCTTTGTGCTGCTTTATGTTTTTGAGACCAGCATATCATGAAAGCTTTTATCGCTTCAGCATGCTGAGTATTGGATGAGAAATGCTGTGCCTGCACTATGTGAAGTGCTGAATGCACATTAACTCTCTTGGCTGCTTCAGATGTGTCCAAAACATTTTATACAACCAGGCTTTCTGCCTGGTAGGGGCTGCCTCTGCCAGTCAAGCTTTCTGCTGGATCAGATGTTATCCATCCTCCTAGCAGCAGAAAGCTGGCACGTCTCAAGCCTGATGTTAGTGTTGGGACCTAAAGTTTGTGATGCTTTGAGAGTGACTTAAGCACCTCAGAGGTGCCTGGGGAGGTGATGAGGAAGGAAATGTGCAGCTCTAGTGGTTGTGAATTTGAAAATACAGGGCTTGAAAAGCTCTAAACTGTAGTTACAGAAGCGAAATTAAGATAGAAGATAGTCTAATGCATTTTGTATTAGAGGCTTTTTTTTTCTTTTTTTTTCTTTTTTTTCTATGGAATAGAGGCTTTCCTCCAAAATAGTCACAAGGGGGGAGACAAGTGCAGTAGCTGCTTGCTGCGAAGCTGCAACTGAAAATACTTGATTGTTTTCCCTGGAGAAAACCTCATCTGAATTAATGGTGCCACTTGGTGTGCTGCTCCACCCCACATTGTACACACTGCCTGTTCTTTTGCTGAATGGGAAATGGACGTAAACCTAGGAACTCCCATTTCAGATAACAATTTATTTCAGAGTCAGCCTGGCAAGATTGAGAGACTTGCTTTTAATATCCTTGTCTATAGGTAGAAAGCCCTATGTCAGATCTGTGCTATCCATATTTTGTATTCAGCAGTGCAGGAAAAAATTTCCCGTGGTTGTCATTTCCTTGTTTAGGTTTATAGATCTGTGTCAATTTATATATGGGTGTATACAAATGCCCTGTCTAGTATGTGCTTTTAAAGTCTGCATCTATTTTAGACTTGAGTGCTGAACTGATGTAAAATACATGCTAATGATGTTGCAGGCAGCTCTTAGTCCATCATACCTAGTCTTATGTCACAATACACCACTTTCAAGGAGCTCTTACATCAGGCTTGAACAAAGAGCAACTGCTCTATGAAACAGGATTAGTTTTCAATAGAGACTGTTTCAGTTGAGGAGTACATGAACACATTGTCATAAATCAGCCCACTGTAGCAGTTTTGTCTAAGATTTACTGAGCCTAAAGTCATGCCCTGAGTTATAAATGTCCTGTACATGCTGCCTAATTTTCTTTAAGCGGGGCAAAAGCTTGTAGTGTGGCTTGAGGTCATCTTGGCATGTTAGTCTTCTTGCTTAGTCCTCACTTTAAGGACTCCCACTTCTCACTTCTGAACAACTAAGATTTTTGAACCTCCCTTGTAAATGATATGAAACAGGTGAGGGAGTTAGGAACTTTCACTGGCCAAAACTGAACATTTGTCATTGATATGGGCAACAGACAAGCAAAAATTAGGGTTAACCAATTAGACAGGTAAAACATAGTCAGGCAATTGTCTGTAAGGCAAAAAAAAAAGTAACAGAATTACAGGAGGGCATAACATTATCATGGTAAAAAATGGCAGAAAAACCCAATCAGGTCTTGCAGGGTGTCTTGGAGCAGTAAAACTCTTATGTAAGAACATTCCTGAATTCCTTTCGAAGAGTGTCATTACCCTTTCTTGGTTCCTGCTGCATTAAATGTAGCTAATGTACCTAGAAGGTCTTCAGAACCAGCACATCAGTTGTCAGAGGTTCCCCTGGTCTAGCTGGAGGGAGGGCTGTAGCTGAGGCGCTACCACTGAAAAGGTATGATGAGATGAAATGTGGACTTGTTGCCTTTATCTCAAGTTACCGATCTCTGAGTTCCTATAAAAAAAGGAAATGAAAACAAACAGGGAGCTGACTTGCTTAGTTTTTAGAATTGTGTCATTTTATGGTAAGCAATCTCAACAGAGTGAAACAATGGTTTCAGCTGCTACTACTCAGCTACTTCAGCTCCTATTTAAGATCCAGTGCCAATTCCTTCCCTCTCTCCCTCTCCCCCAGCTTTGTATTTCCCTGTATTTTGACAACACTATTTTTGTTTGTGCAGAGGAAAGTACTTTTCACATTGAGGTTATGAGAGAATTGAAAAGAAAAAGCTTCCATTTCATATTGCATATCATATTCTATATCAATCCTGCCAGGGCGTTTTTTGCTATGTCCTCCCAACCAACTGACAAGAATACTGACTGGGAAAACACTTGAACTGAATGAATGGGCAGCAGTGTAAAGGCAAATGGCTACCTGCACATCCATCAACTGGAATGCTGATGGGGAGGTGATCCCTGAACAGTGAGTTTTTAGAGGGACAAAGAAGTGCTAAGGAAAAGCGTCCATTTAAATGACACTTTTAGGAACAGACTGAGCATGAAAGTGGTTTAAAAAACAGAAGAAAAAGTGTGAAATAGCAGCGTGAAAAGTGGTCTTGATGCAAAAGTGTGTTAGTATACTGATGGGTGCAGGATGTGTGCTACTGCTGTACAAAGCTATACCAGTGACAGCGGAGGTTTGCCTGTCTGGCCAGGTTTTTGTGTGCTGTTTGAAATCCTGCTGGCTTGGCTCAGTAGACTATTCCCAGAACACACCATCTAGTCATATATATATATATATATGTGAGTATAGACTATGTGTGTATATATATATATATACACATACATACATACATACACATATGTATATATGTATGTATGTGTGTGTGTATGTGTGTGCGTATATATACATATATATATGTGTAGTCTGACCTGGGTGGACTTCTGTGAGAGGACCTTGAGTGAAAGGGAGGCAAGGAGCCTAGCTGCAGAGATTTATGTTGGCTGTTGAGGAGCATGCTTACCTTGTACTTTGCTCTGCCTTTTTCCATTTAGCAAGTGCTCTTTTATGTCCAGAAATGAGAGGCGTGTGTCACTGACATGTTGGAGAGCAGCAGCAATATTCTGAATTTTCATTCACCCTTTGAAAGGGCAAGTAATTCAGATTGTGCATTTGTTTGCAAGCTGGTAGTAAGATGATAAACTCACAAAACTTTCTTATTGTGTAATTCCTCCTCATCTTATTACAGCAAAAATAATTGGCAAGTATGTCACATGTCTTGTGGTCCAGTGCATGCTGGCAGTTTGTTGGAGTGAGGAAACAGTTCAGTGCTGCTAGCAGGAAAGCACAGATGAAAACAGCCTGTGCCTCTTTGAGGTTGTATGTTCCAGCCTTTTCTTGTGTGTCCTCCATCACTAGGAAGAAAAAAAAAAAATAGGATAATTTAGTACCTTGCATGCATTCCTAGATTTTAGTCTTGCAGATGATGTGTTTTATCTTGTGGTTCTGCACAGGAGATGATTGGCAGTGCCATGGAGAGAGGAAATGACATTCTCCATTCAAACAAGCCTGCTGGAGAGGGAAGAGGTGAGATGGGTCTTTCTGCATCTGTTCTACCTGATGGCACTGTGCAAAGCAGTCATCTGGGGCATCAGTTCCCTGTTGGCTGTCAAGAGTTGTTTTAAAATAAGCTGGGTTTGGTTTTGGATTTAAAAATACTGTAGCACAAGTTCTTTCTGCAGAAGAAGGGAGCTTCTATTCTGCTGGTGGGTGCTAGCTTTTGCTGAGAGTGCATGGGAACAAATACTGTTCTAGAACTGACAAAGGGAAATGCATCGGGTAAATATGTCAATCTGTTCTCTAAGTGCATCAACCAGACCATGCTGAGGACAGCCAGAGGCTCATTTTTCTGAGTGCTGGAACACATATGCAAGTTTTTGAGAAAAACAAAATGCACCTAGCATCTAAAGAGGATTTTCTCATGTTAGATGCTTACTTACTTATGGACTGTGGGAGAAGCACTTGGGACCAAGCGTCCTTCCTGGTTTCCTATTCTCTTGACCAGTCATTGCAGTAGCTGCATGCTTCACAGATTTCAGAGAAGGTAAAATGGTATCTCTGTCTCTCCTCAGCCTGTTGATGGAAGAAACACTTAGCTTATTGTCTCATGATCTCCAAGATACATGTCTGCATGCTCACTTGGCACCTAACTTCAGTGGCTTGGGAAGGCTCTGCTTGGCACTGAGAGGGAAGCCACAAGGGGCTTTTCCCTCTCCTTAGGTACCTGGAGCTGCTGCTTATGAGCTGCATCATGTTGCTTTTCAGAGCCCCAGTGGTGATGACTGGCATCCTAAAGGCAGCCAATGGGTATGTGTACATGGGTCGCTGTGTTTGCTCCTAGCAACACTGAGGAGTTGAGAGGTGCAGGAGTCCTTTATGTAGTGGCTGCTGGAGTGTCCAAACAGATCAAGCTGTCAAAGCCAGGTGTCTGTTCTGCTGGCGAGCTACAGAGGCTCCTCAGCTGCAGGCAACCTTTTATTAGCTCTTAAGCGGCAAAATGAATTGTGTGACGGACAGAATCTTTCTGCTGTGCTTGTTAAGTAAAAGGCATGGGGGGATGGTGGCGTGTGTGCAGATTCAGATGTAATACATGCTAAATTGTATGACCTGCTAAACAACTTAGCCAGCAATATCTGCTGTATACTCAGTTTTGTCTTTTTTTTTGTCTTCTCCCCGAGACTGTCACCAGCCATAGTGTTCCCACTCCACTATATGGGTGACAGTTTCTTGGGGAAAAAGTCCTGGCAGTTAAATGACAGCAGGCCCTGAGAAGCAGGTGGAGACATCTGTGCATGCTCCTGTCTCCCTCGCCTTTCCCACAGATGGATGGATGCAGCTTCCGCACATCTGTGTGAGCTGTGACAAGGAGCAGGAGCTGTAGTGCTGGCAAGGCATGGTTCTGAGCAACACTGCTGTGTGATCCAATGTTACGTCCTCCCTCCTTCCTCAAGCCCTTTACAAGCTCTGCACCCTGTCTTGTTGCAAAAGGATTGCTCTTAAAATGGGACTTTCACGTGAGCTTTGCTCTCTGTTGCAGTTAGAGAGCTGGATCGTTTTTTGCTTTGTTCAGTCCAGAGTTTGCTGGAGTTCCTTCCTGGTTGCAAATGAGTTTGAAACGGGTTAGATCGTGAAAGCTTATCAGCAAGAAATAACACTCATGTTTCACTTGAGCTTCGTTACATATTTATTCACTCGGGTGAGTTGCACCCCCACACAACAGCTAGTGCTTTCTTTAAGCCAAACCTGATTTTTTCTCTTCCCGTGGCACAGATCGGAAAGCTCTGACGAGCCTTGCTGGCTGTCGGCGGAAGGCGTTGCTGGCTGCCCGGCTCGTCTCTGTCCTCGCACTCTCCAGACGCCGCTGCTGTGCTAAGGCTGTGTGGCCAATAGGTGGCAGCACCCCATCTGCTTACCTCGGCTTTGGGGAGAAAAGAGGGTTTTCTGCGGGTACCCGCTGGAGAACGCTCCGCTTTCCATTGTAGCCTCAAGTGTGAGTGAAAGTGAAGTCTTGTGCATCCTGAAAGCTTCCATGCATTGTAAGGATCCTTTCTGGAGGCTCCCAAACATAGGTTTTCATGCAGGAGCAAACTTAATCAGATGATCTTGAGTTTGATTTTTGTCCTTTTTGTTTGTTAGTTTTAAAGACCTTTTACAATTGTAAACTGGTCAGTGAACTCTGTTGAGTACACCTAAAATATGAGAAGTTTTGGAAAAACACAAAGTAGAGTCACTGGATTATTTATTTTTTTTTCCCTTTCAAGTGTGTGGTAACTTTCACATAACGATCTCAAAATAAACCCTGAGCCTTGCTACGTCTATGCAAATAAGGCAAAGTTATCTCTCAGTAACGGCTGGGGGACAATAAAGCTAAGGTTACTTGCTACGTTACACTTTGCAAGTTACTTTGAAGGTGTGTTGCAAGTGTTTGCTGCTAAAACAAGGGGACCTGCAGGACAGGTTTGTACTGTGATGACAAAAACAGAGACTGTAAGATAAGCGTAGCCGAAGGGAAGGCATCGAGGAATTGTGTGGTAGGTGAAAAGCAAGCACCAGCCTTACATAATTTGGTCTTGAACCACAGCCATTTCATTTTGAACCTAAATCGGGTTCACTTTACTAATGTTGAGTATCTGCGAAGCTTTCATCACAAAAGTAATCCTGGATCATGAGTATGCTGAGAGGCCTATGTACTTTTTCATTTCTTATGAGTTCTCTGCTCCTTGTGGAATAGCTGGAGATGAGGCTTTGCATCTTTTCTACTTTGGCGTTGCTTAATTTCTTCCACTTTTGCCCACCTTATCCTGACTTTTCTCTAGATCCCAAATTCTGGGACACCTGTTAGTATTAAATTGCTCTTGTTATTTTCTTTGTCTGGCAGACTATTTCTGTGAGCCTGCAAATTTGGTTTACGATTGCGTGCTGCGTTGGATAGGCTATGTGAGACTTACATCTAAGTCCTATTGATGTGTGGAGTCATTTCTAAAAATGCTTGGTATTGATCTAATTAGGCGCCCAGAGAGGCCAATTACTCAGGCAGCTCTTACTTTTTTCACTCAAATATATAATGTTGGAGTACATGAGTTTCTCAGATCTGGACTCTGGAAATAGAAAACCATTATTTTCAATTACTCTTTCGGATTTGTTTTCAAAACCTTGCAGCAGCAGTAATGAGGATGTCGATCTAGATAGAAAGTGTCTAAAAGTCCCATCTTTCTACCTTACTCAAAGGAGCCAAGCATCTGACTAATAAGGCACATTTCTGGTCAGAGGTCCTAAAAACATTTCTGCCCTTTCTCGCTTTTATCCAGTGTCTCTCTCCATAGGATGGAAAGTGAGATTTCTTATGGCAGCACGTCACTTCTAGAGCTCTGTCCCTAAAGACCTAAGCAAAGATGTTTTGCTCTTTCATGTGCCTTTTTAAATTTCTGCGACTCTTGTTCTATGTTATTTTAAATATTCACCCTTCCCCCCCTGCTCTTGCCTTTATGCATTCATGAAGGATGTTTCTTGCTAGATTTTGGCTGGAAGAAATCTCTCAGTAATCTGAGAAGGGCAGAAAAGACCAAGTCAGGGGAGGTGGCGCTTGGGAGCCTAATCCCTAAACTCCCGCGGATTAGAGTCGGGGCGCTGCGCCAAGGCAACCCAAGCTCTATTCCTGGCCTTCTAAACCCCCTAGCTGCTTTGGATCTGCACTGTGCACGTTTCAGAGAAAGCACTGAGCTTGCGATGTGTCGTCAGCAGTTTTTGAACCCTCTGCGAGCTAGAAAGGGCATCTCTGTGATGAACCAAGCGGTGGGAGCAGGGGGTGCCAGTGGTTGGGGTGGAGAGAAATGTGGGATCAACACTGTAATTGAATGCACCAGAAACTAACCCCAACCTTGTTTTTCCCTGTTCCCTTCCTCTCTCCCAAAGTGTGACTTTGCTTTCAGCTGTCACATACTTGGTTTGATGCTGCCAAAGTTTGTATGGAGAAGCTGTGCTGGAAACAGGCATTGGGCAGAGGCTGCAGGCTGTGCAGGTGTGGTTGCATGCATGCACGTGTTAGTGCTCAGGGAATGGAGTAAGTGCTGGAGCATGTTGCAAGTGAAGATGCAAGAAGTTTGCAGAGCAATAAAGTGTGTGTGGCTTGTTTGATTTGGAAACTCAACCCCTCTGTTCCAGATGTTTTCAGCTGTGTTTATAGCAAGTAGCTACTGTGCTGCTCTTGGAGGAAAAAAAAAAAGTAATTGTGGTATGCCTACGCAACAGTTGCATGCAGGCAAGAGCAGCATTAATGATACTGAAGGATTTAATGAAGAACTTGAGCTTTCAGGGTAGGCTTCTGTGTCATGGCTATGTGTTGTGTTGGTAAGAAGCATATTCTACCCCTTAATGAAGAGTAACAACTACTTGTAAAATGATTGCTTTTGGTACTGTCTGAAATCAGTCAGGATCTGAGGCTCATGTTCCTTTCTAGGTATGGTGCCGTATTATTTGCTGCCATCCGGTAATGCGGATGAAGAATATGTGTTTTCATAAGTTTAGATACTGGTTTTTGAATCTGACTTGTTTTGCTTTTTTTTTTTTTCCTCATCTGCAAAACGTCTGGATTTGCTCACATGAGCTGAGCTGCAGCCTGCAAACTGGAGAGGAGGCTGACAGCTGTGTTAGTACAGGTATTTGAGGTGGGGGACATGATAGCAAAGATGAAAGGGCTGCTGCCGAACTACTGCTTCTAGAAACAGAGAGCTCTGGTGATTTTCTAGCCAAACACTTCTCTGTTTAGGTAGACATGGGCACGCTGTTGCGAAGTAGATATCCTAAAACAATTTGCTTGCCCTGTTTTTGTTCAGTTTTTATACTGTCCTGAATCTGACTGTGCCTCTACAAATCCCTTTGAGTATTTGTTAATACCGCATTTGGAACATCCTGTGGGATCACAAGTGAAAGTCATATAGATGTGAAGAAGTTTGGAAGAGTTTGGTTTTTTTTGTGTACCAGGCTTAGCTCTGTTCCATCCAGGAAATATGAATAAAAGGTAATGGTTTTTGATTATTATGCATATATACCTATTTCTTACCAGTGGTAGGAAAACAAGTTACAAACTCTCTCCCCTTCTTTTAAGAATAGAAAATTTGCACAGCTCATTGTCTAGCAATGTATGTTTAGCTTCCAAGTGATATGCAAGTAGATTATTTAATACAACTAGAAATGTTTTCTTTGTTATTTTGTCATTTTTGTGTTTGTTTTCAGAAGCGAGCTTGCAAATGAACCATTGAAAAGCATTCAGGCTCTTTATTTTGTGCATGAAATGTAGCATTAAGTGTGTCTGGGCAGTGTCCCAGAGGACTTCACAACAGCAGTATAGAATTAGGAGCCTTTTCTGTAAAGAGGAGCTGATAAGAGGTGGAGAGAGATGGAAGGGGAAGGAGAGCAACTGCTGAAATCAGTCTCTGAATAGATGAATGAATGGGTGACACACATAAATGACTGCTGCGATGGCCTGACTTACTGGAGCTTGGTCTCTGGATAATCCCCGTATGTCAGATTTCTGTAAGGCCAACATGTGACACAAAGCTTGCCTCTCGACAGACAAGTGTGCTTTGCTGGTATTAAGAGGCTGGCTGAAGCCGAGTCTCCCACTGTGCATTCGAACCCGTGCGTATGTCTGTGTATAGTATGTGTGCTGCAGCCAACATCCTTTAGAAGAACTTGAAAGGGAAACTGGAATTCCACAAGCTCTTGGCTCTTGCATAGACAGTCTCAAACTTGCCTGAGTGTGTGTATGTCCTAGTTAGGGAAAGAAAAAAAAAAAAAAAAAAAAAAGGGGAAAAAAGGAAAAAAAAAAAAAAACAGAAAAAAACCCACAAAGACTTCTAACGGGGATTACCTTTCTCACACCTGTCACCACTGATGTCCTCTCAAGGTTAGAACTCGAGCGACGCGAGGCCAGCTTATACCAAACGCCATTTGAAAGAAGCTCTATGAAGGAACGGCAGGCACTGGAAGGAGAACGGGAGTCCCCACAGTAACATGAACAACAACTTACAAGTTAACCTGCCCAGGACTTGGGCTGGTTCAAATAGCTCACTCCAGGAGAAGTCTGAGCATTCCTTTTTTCTTTTTTATTACTATAGGATGGAGGACGAGGCAGTACTGGATAGAGGGGCTTCCTTCCTTAAACATGTATGTGATGAAGAAGAAGTGGAAGGTAAGAGACCTCGGACTGCTGGGGATTCACTGTTCTTCCAATTCTTATTTGTATATAAAATTACCAGATAGGTAGTAGAGAAAATGGACGTTTTTGTTTTGACTGAGTATTAATCCTAAAATTGGCCAAAACACCATTAAGCTTACTCAGGGTCAAACTGACTTTTAAAATTTAAAATACATTGTCTTTTTCAGTTCAAGAGTGAAAGTTAGTGTATGCTCCTGGTTCACATTTGCACTTTACACAAAATCCCATTCACTGTCTCTTGCATAGTGACCGTGCAGCACAGGCTATTTGTTTCTTCTACATGAGTTTTGGCAATGCTTGCATATCCCCACTGCACCTCGGAGGGCTGGAATGCAGTAACAGGTTTTGCGGCGTGAAAAGAACGGCAGGATTTGTACCAACTGTTGGGGGTGGGCATGGAGGGTGTTTTCCTGGGTTATTCTTTTGTCTTTTGAAGAGTTTTCCCTGGAAGAGAAATTTCCAAGAGAGCAAAATGTTTCCTTACCTTTCAGGAAAAGAGTAGATTTTGAAAGTGTTTTAATTTTCTCTCTGACTGAAAACATTGTGAAATGTGAAAGGAGAAAGGAGCTTAAAGTTTAAGTTTTTAAGATTGGCTACGGAAAATTTTTGAAGCTGATAAGAATGAGTTATTTGCAGCAAATTCTCCTTTCCTTGTTTTACTACAATCAGTTGACAGGGTATTTGATAAGCTAATAGGGAAAGAGGAGGAACAAACCATGGACTGTACTCTAGCTAGAAAGGAAATGAAGCCAACGTTCTGCCTCACAATGTTGCCCTTCCCCTTTTGACCTGGATCTGTAGTTTTAATCTAGTTTATTTGTAAACTGCGACCAATGGCTTTCCTTTAAAATGTTTTGAAAGGTATACGGTTTCATGTCATTAATACCAGTAGCGGACATCAGTGGATTGAGCAGTGTGAAGGAAAACTGTCTGCAAAATTGATTGATTCTACAACATTTGCAGCAAGACCAGTCATTGCCATGAAAATACCTGTACTTTTTTTTCCTCCCCTCTAGTATGAATTCATCTGTGCCCAGTAGCTATAAATCACCATGTTGAGTTTAATTAGTCCATTTGCTGTCTGCAGGGTTGGAATGACAGGGTTTTTCTATTAGATTTTTGCTTCTAGAATAATTGATACTTTGCCACTCCAAAGCAGAAACTTTTGGGAGGAGGAGAGGAAATGTTTCTTGTAATGTAATGTCTTAAGTGTTGCCACGTGCTCTGATGGTGTGTATCACCCATATGTGATACACAAGGAGTATGATACAGATTTTTATTTGAGAAGAGTGGTACTTGAATGTCCATTTTAACAGTCTGTGACAAAGACCATTTGTGAAAAAAGTCATGGCTGATGTTTTAAGTAATATAGCATGTTTGTCTCCGTGTTTCAGAGAAGAGGTTATCATTTGATTTTCTTGGGCTAACAGACCAGCTGCTCTTCATCTCACTGGGGTAGGGGAAAGAGGAGGTGGAAAAAAATACAAAGTATTTCTGATTGCACACAGTGGACCTCTGAGAGCTGTAGCTGCTTGTCTGAATCTGCAGAGACTTGGGCTCTGTAGCCAGCTAATTCCCTTGTTCACGCTAAATGCAGTGCCTTGATTCTCGCCAGCTTCAGTGAATGACCTAGCTAAATCACAAAAGAAGCTGCCGTCTGTGGTGGGGCTGGTGCTGATGCTGTAGCATCTGTCAGTGTCACGATGCAGAGGGGTGTGCATATGATCTGACTGGTGAGTTGCTGCTCAGCCGCTCCTTGCTTCTGTGCTGGAACAGTCTTAAATCCAGAGCTTGCCTTGCAAATTTGAGGTGTTACCACAGTGCAAGTAATTATTCAAGCTCTGGCAGTTTGAAGAGAACTTACTTGCCATAACTCAGAAAATGCATGTCGGTAATTATATCTCATCCTTTACACACACAGGTACGTGCCTTGTATATAACTACAAGAAACACATGTGCACCTGATACGTACGGATGTACCCCATGTGCAATCACAGTATGCACTTATCTGATGGAATGATTCAAATGCCAGGTTGAAGGCCCTTGGCCTGCATTTTGTGCAGATTGTTTTAAGTCTCTTTGCTAGATGTAGAACAAGGATCTGAAGCACAAGTTTATGAGGAGTGACTGAGGGAACTGATGTTGTTCAGTCAGGAGAAGAGCAGGCTCAGGGGAGACCCTGTGGCTCTCTACAGTTGCCTGAAGGGAGGTTGTGGCGAGATGAGGGTCAACCTCTTCTCCCAGGTAACTAGCAATAGAATGAGAGATAATGGTGGCTCCCCACCAGGGGAGGTTTGTTTTGGATACTAGGAAAATTCTCTTCTTGGAAAGAGTGGTGATGCATTGGCACAGGCTGCCTAGGGAGGTGGTGGAGTCATTGACTCTGGAGGTGTTGAAGAAAAGTGCAGATGAGGTGCTGAAGGATGTATTGGAGGTGCATTGACAGTTGAACTTGATACATCTTAGAGGTCTTTTCCAATCGTAGTCTTTCTTTCATTCTGTGGTTTCTGCTTTAGAGATGCAGTGACATAGTTTCAAGAAGAAGATCAGTATGTGTGGAGACCTGAATGTGCTCATTCTAGCAGAGAGAACTTCAGTCAGTTGATATTGTTAGAATTTTTCTGAAAGGATTGTACTGGCTGCATCCTCTGTAGAAGGTAACTTCTGATGGAGTTATCTCCAAATGTATTTTTTTTTTTTTACTGATAATTTTTTATTTTTTTCTGCTTTCATGGGAGAAAAATATCACACAGTTGTTTGCCTTTTTCTTATTCATTGATCTGCTAATAATTTCTTTTTCATTCAGCAGTCAATTTTGATCAAATTTCTTAGGAAGGCTGCTTGAAGTTATTTCTTTGAACTTGTTAGAAAGCAGCTGAGGAGGGGGATGAGATGTTATAATGCCCTTAGAAAGCTGACTGGTTTTCTTGCTTTTGAATATGCCTGATTTAAAACAGATGAAGACAGTTTTTGAAAGTCATCATCCTGAGCATATTAACTCTCCAGAATGGAAGAGAAAAACAGTATGCTGTCACTCTGAGGTAGCAAGCAACTCCCGAATTCAGTCTGTTATTATTTTGGTAGCTAATTGCCTTGTGTTATGTCTGTCTGTCAGATGGAGATACAGCTCTGGATTAGCACATCGCTCACTGATTTGATTATGTAGTGGTGTGGGGGAAGAGGAAGGAGTGGGGGGAAAATGGGCATTTCTGGTCAGCAATATGTTTAGACATTTTCAGCTTGAGGTGGTTGTCGGTCATGCCCTTGCTGAGTAAATGTAATATTAACAATAGAAACCATGTACACATTGCAAAAGAATGTCCTTTTGGCCTAGATCCAGAGATTATTTAATGCTTCTCTAAAGTGGCACCTCAGTCTAATCCTACACTGCATGTTTCTTCTATTTTATTGGTAATATCAGCTGTGGACATTCAAAAATGACTTGGTTGCATATACCCTTCCTATTGTCTTTCGTGAGAGAAAGTTAATTGATAAAATGATTATGTTTTAGTTTTCAGAGCTGCTTTGCTGTCCATAAGTGATGTTTTGCAGAACTATCCAGAAATGTTACATGGCGAGACGGAGAGGTCTCCTAGAAGTCCTGTTCAGACTATGAAAGAAAATGAGAAACTTATGTTTTGCTGGGGAAAATAAGAGCAGGCACTGCCCTGAGCTGAACCTCCTGTGTAAGAGAGCCATTCCCATTCATTTTGAGCACTGCACGTTCCTTTCCTTGAAGGTAACGACATGTTGCTGTAATGCCACTGTTAGGAGTGCTGGTATGTGTGACACAAAGAGATTACTTAATAACCAATTTTGCAACAGGGGAAAAATAAAGCTCCACCTTATCCTTTGAGATAAGGTATTCTTGGCTCCTTAAGTAACTTCCCCCAGGCTTGCCGTCCTGCCTTTGCAGTGGGGTGGAGGATGCAGGATTTCAAGTCTGGCAGCTCTCTTACTTGAAAGCAGGGTAGCACCCTGGCTGTGGCCCATAGGAGAAGGGACTAGCTCTCATGTAAAGTGTTTTGTCCTGTTTTTCAATGGATTCTCAAAGTAATGGCGTGGAGAGTATACCTTAGCACTGAATTCCAGAAGAACTTCTGTTACAGTGAAAACTGTTCTGTGGATTTCATTAACATTACAGGATTTACTGCATACATAGCCTAAAACAGGGACTTTGTGGGAATGTCTGGGGACATCTTTTGCCATTTTTGCTAATTGCTGCCCATGCTTCCATCTTCCTGTTCTTGACCATGTTGTGTCACTACACTTTGTTGGTAGAAAGCTGTGCTATGGTGCTTGGATCAATGAAAAGAAACAAAGATTGCTGTGAAAATTGTTACCTTCATTAACAGAAGGTAGAAGATATGAGAAAGCTGTTGCATTTAGCCATTTACTTTGTTTTCTTCTTTTCTTCTCCCACTGCAACCCTCAGTTTTTTATGACTATAGACAGACCACCTCTGTTTTCAGAAACAATCAGAAGACCTGTTTCATATCAATTCAAGCTTCTAATTGCTTCTGAAATAAGTACAATAAAAAAAAAAATGATCATGTGAAGTCTAGCACAGAATGTACTTCATTATTTTTCTGTGGTACCTACGCTAGTCAGCGTAGGCTGCATTTCATTTAGTTTACAGAATTACAGAACTGTAGGGGTTGGAAGGGACCTCCAGAGATCATTGAGTCCAACCCCCCTGCCAAAGCAGGTTCCCTACAGCAGGTCGCACAGGTAGGCATCCAGGCAGGTCTTGAACATCTCCAGAGAAGGAGACTCCACCACCTCCCTGGGCAGCCTGTTCCAGTGCTCCGTCACCTCACTGTAAAGAAGTTCTTGCGCATGTTTGTGCGGAACTTCCTATGCTGCAGTTTCCAGCCGTTTCCCCTTGTCCTGTCTCCACTCACCACTGAAAAGAGTCTGGCCTCGCCATTCTGCCCCCCACACCTTAGATATTTATAGACCTGGATCAGGTCCCCTCTCAGTCTCCTTTTCTCAAGGCTGAACAGACCCAGTTCACTCAGCCTTTCTTCATAGGGGAGATGCTCCAGGCCCTTCACCATCTTCGTGGCCCTCTGCTGGACTCTTTCCAAGACATCCCTGTCTTTTTTGTACTGGGGAGCCCAGAACTGGACGCAGTACTCCAGATGAGGCCTTACCAGGGCAGAGTAGAGGGGGAGGATCACCTCCCTCGACCTGCTGGCCACGCTCTTTTTAATGCACCCCAGGATGCCATTGGCCTTTTTGATCACAAGGGCACACTGCTGGCTCATGGCCAACCTGTCATCCACCAGGACACCCAGGTCCCTCTCTGCAGAGCTCCTCTCCAGTAGGTCATCCCCCGACCTGTACTGGTGTATGCAATTATTCCTCCCTAGGTGTAAGACTCTACACTTGCTTTTGTTGAACCTTTTGTTTTGCAAAAGCAAGATGCTGAGGATTTAGGGACTGCCTTTTTTTTCTCTTTCTGTGCAGCAAGTGACATGACTTGGGACCAACAGGCACAGATGGGAACCTGAATGCCCCACACAGTAAAAACAGGATGAGTGGTTTGGATTTTCCCAGCTGTGAAGTGTTTGGATGAAAGATTTCAGTTGAAGTTCTCTCCAAATTTGGTTCTCAGGACACTTGACAAGATACTGAAATGTGCCTTTATCTGTTTTGTAAAAAATGACAAGGTCCTAGTGCTATGGCTCCAGTACTTTTGATAATATACTAAATCCCTATGGAAAAGCTGGGAGGTGTTTTTCTGTGTGTGAATTAATTAAGTCAATTGTATAAATGCTGCAACTTCTGTGAAATGTAAATCACTCGTAACGTGGTTTGTTCAGAACTCTGTTGTCCTTTAGATAATATCACTGAGTCATTAGTTAGCTTGATGTTAGTAAATCTGTGAGCATGTTTACTGTTGGCACTTTCCAACCTGTGTCTGTTTCACCTACTGTTGCATGAAGTATCTTTCTGGTTACTGCAAATGCTTTTAATATGTTGGTAGGGATCAGGGTTAGCTTTGAAGATGCTGGGGTTGTGAGAGAAGGTGCTGAGAACTCCTGAAAGCTCTATGAGGAAAATCTGCAAAGCTCATATGGTAATAAACTGATTTTACATAAGGTAGCATTGATCTGCACATATAGAAGAAATGCAGAAAATGGTTTTAGAGCAGCTGAGTCAATATATGATGTATTTCACCCACTGCAAAGAAAAGATTGTGGTTTTGTTTTGTTTTGTTTTTTTTAAGCAAGGATAAGTTCTGTACTGCATATAACGTACTTGGCAGCAGAGTGATACATTCTATACCATTCTGACAATGGCTTTCCTTATAACCAAGCTAAATTTCACATTTTAGTTTGCAACGATTTCCCTTTGTTCTGTTGCAACAGACCTTGCTAAGGAGTCTGTCCCTTTTTTTGTGTCCCTTTAGTTACTGAAGGGACAGCTCCCCTTTACATACTGAGCGGGTCATCTTAGGGATCAGCCACAGTATTTACTCAGCTCTAGGGATCACATTCTGCTTCTATGGACATCTTCTGAATCCGTAGCAAGCAAATAATTTGATCATTCCCTGCCTCAGCTTCTCATCTGCGAATGGACCAGTTACACTTCCTGTGGCTGCTAAGGGTTGTTAACGTTGGTAAAGAGGAGCTGCCATGTAGTAGGAGTTGCACGAGAGACAGCACCAAAGGCTGCTTTCCAGCTGCTGAGGTGATTCACCCTGACATGCAGTTACTCTTTTGCTACGTTTTCAGATTCCTCCATTATGTGGTGGCTCTCACATAAGCCAATGCACACCCACCCAGTCTGTTGATCTTTACATTGCAACATCATATGCTAGCAACTTAGACTTTCCTTTCACTTGGATTGTATTTCTACTCCTGTTGCCCAGCACTGTGGGAACTTCCCTAGAAATGAAAAGAGAGAAAACTTCCCGGATTGAAAAGAGAGACAGAAACCTGTAGTGCTTCCTGAAAGGAGCAACAAGCCTTTTGTAAATGTAGCTTCTGTTACATTCCTTCCTATCTGATGCCCTGCTGGCAGGAGCTTGGCCTTCTGATACACCCAACCTTAGCTGCAGTATGCCTTCCAGAAAATAAGCTGTTGCCTCTCTATGTCGAATTCCAACTGCAGTCTTGGAAACATGGTTGGCTTGCAGTGGGGCTGTTCTCCCTTATGATGTGGTACTGCAGTGTTGGGAACTTATAAGGACTTCCCCTGAGCTGCTTGGCACTTGCCAAAGAAATGGGATGCTGGCTAGGTAGATGTCTGCCTGGCATGTTGTGGCTGTGCATCATGTTTTGGTTGCTGATTTGTTCCCTGTCTTCACTGTTTGTTCCTCAGGCTTCAGACAATTGACTCTTGATGCAGTAAAAGATGGCTAGTAGTTCAGGCTCTTAAGAAAACACAGGCTTTGCTTCAGACACCCTTGTGTCCATCAGCATTTATAGTAATAATGATGATACAGTAAAAATTTATAGTAATTTGCTGTGCTTCCAAAATCAGAGGAAGAATATTGGAAGTTTTTATTCTGGAGTCAGTGGCCTGGAAAAATGGCAGTGGCTTCCAACTGAAGACATAAGCTCAGTAGCTATGAAAATCAAGGCTCTTATTTATATTGGACAGTGATCTAAAACCTGCCTGCCTGTATTCATTTAATAGGGAGAATTGCAGGTAGGTATTAACTTGGTGATTAATGAGATGGAAATAGGGAAAACAAGGCCAAGATTTTCAGGCAAGAAGGGCTGTTTTGGATATATCCATTTTGGGTGGTAATTCAGGGCATTTCTAAAGGAGACTCGATTTTTAAAGTAACTGTGATCAGTTCTTGATGTGGATACCAGAAAATCTGAAAGTACTGTGTGTCTGAACAGCTTAATCTAAAACTTAGAGCAAGCAGCTGTGCCCAGCACAACTCTCTTCCTCTGCTCTGCTCCCCAAAGCTGCACTTTTGAAAAGTTTTCTTTAAGTAGAATCCAAGCAATGCTGGCCAGATTAGATCAGATAACAGCAGGGCAGGTTCGGTGGCTTCTGTAACCTCTCATAGCTCCAAAGAGGAGAGAAAGAAAAGCAGCTTACGGGGTTGTGGGTAAGAGTCTAGCAATGGCTTATATAAAGCTCAGTGGTAATGCCCCAAACACATTTATTGTTATGTGTAAACAGTGTCGGTCCATTAATTTATAGTGGTATCTTTTAGCTGCTATTGGCATGTGCCTTCTTGGCTTCTTCAGACACACGTTCTGATCCTTTCCGAGCAATGACGGACTGAATTTCCTGTTTTTGAATTTTGTAGAATTGTCTAAAAGCCAGATGAAGACCTTACTTTTAATTTTTCTCTTCCTATTTTAGACCTTCCTGATTCAATTATGTGAGTTCTGTCTTTTAGAACTATCCTGTTCTCTGAGGCTAGCACACATTTTAAACCTGCTTCACTGGAACGGCTCCTGAGTCTTGCTAGGAATGCGGCATTTTGTCTGGGTCATTGACAGGCAGCAAGTGAGCATATGTTTGAAACTGAGAAGTGCAAACTTCGGAAAGATGGCTAAGAACACTTTCTGTCTGGCTAACTATAGTCTTGTTATATGGGAAGCTTGTAAAAATTGCAGAGGTCATCTCACACGAAGATTAAACCAGCCTTTTGAAGATACTGAAGATCTAGGAGCTTGCTGATAACAAAAGATTCTCATACTTACATGCTGTCTTCCACTACCCAGTTCAGTTCCCTTCCCCGTGTAGTTGTTTTAGTGCATAATTAAATACTGAGAAGTAGTACAAATACGTAATGTGCTCTTTGCTCAAGTTCACAGCTTAATTAAGTAATTCAGTGCATGTTCATTGCCTCTCTTGAACTTTTCCATCCTAGCAGTGAAGATGGGATCCATTATGAGAGCTGGCAGAACTGAAGAGAGCTGTGCTGTTTCTAATCTTGTCCTTTCTTGCTTTATCTTTCAGCTGAAATCTAGTTTACATTTTGTCTCTCCCTGAACCTCCATTTTCTCTTTTGCCCAGTACTCCTCACTACTTTTCTGTTTTCCTCATGGTCTTTATTAGATTGTGAACCCTGTACTGAATGTTATAGTTACTCTGTTTATAAAGTGCTTGGCCCCATCCCTCAAAAGCCCATCATCTGATCAAGTCACATGGACCGTTTTCTTTGGCCAGCAGCCACATAACATGGAGTAATTAGCTTATTGCATATTGTCATTTTAAATGCCTTAATGCCTGAAGGCCATCCTGATCTCATTTTGTTCAAATAGCTGGTTACAGGTTTTTGCAGTCATTGTAGATGTGAATTATTCTATTTCTGCCAGTCAGTCTCTTGCCTAGCATCCTTTGTCCAAATCCAGGCATCCACTTGATGTTTCTGGTCCTCTGGTTTGTGTTCAGACCCTTAACAGGGCTTTGATTCCCATCATGGAAACCTCTTGCAGGGATGATTTTGTGTCCAGGCATCAGCACTGTGAGACATGCATGTTTCTGCACTACTGAAATTGTTACTGTGACACAAAGAGCCAAACCTGTTCCAATTACAGAGGCTTTCCTCAGTTTGGAGAGAAAAACATCTTTTATGTGGTTCTGCTGTTCCTTTACTCTTGAAAGCAGTAGTGATTTGAGTCTGATTTCTCTCTGGTTGGAACATCTCTTTGTTTAGATTTCACTCAAATTTCAACAAACTACTCAATGAAGCCTTGTGAGCTTTACCTCTTGGGTAAATTCCTACTTGTCCGGAGAAGTAGTGTCTTGAGTATTAATGTGTTCTGAACATCCTGTAGGAACTAAGTGCTGAGCCCAGGAGTGTGCCTGGTCAGCCTGTCTGAAGGATTGCTTATGGCTTTTAGTATTGGCATCAGTGTTCAGATGCATTAACAGGAATGATACTTGATGTTTACACTGATGTAGAGGAAATAATGTCCCTTGTTTCTGATGCACGAACCAGCTGTATTCACTGTCACGCCTTCTGAATTCCCGTGTCCGTTCTACCTAGAATTTACATCCCCCTGATTGAAAATATTCTGGTTTGTCTGTTGTTTTGTGGAAACTTGCATTTTCATCTGTGGGAAAGTTAATGTTCTTTAGATTGCTTATAGGAAATTTTAAGGTACTGTATGATATAGGAGGGGAGGATTGTTTCTGTTCTGTACTAGCTGTGCCCTGAGTGGTGTGTTACAGAATCACAGAATCACAGAATTGTAGGGGTTGGAAGGGACCTCCTGAGATCATCGAGTCCAACCCCCCTGCCAAAGCAGGTTCCCTACAGCAGGTTGCACAGGTAGGCATCCAGGCAGGTCTTGAACATCTCCAGAGAAGGAGACTCCACCACCTCCCTGGGCAGCCTGTTCCAGTGCTCCGTCACCTCACTGTAAAGAAGTTCTTGCGCATGTTTGTGCGGAACTTCCTATGCTGCAGTGTTGCCCAGGCCGTGCATCCTATCCCGTTTGCACTTGGGCACATGTTGTGATAGCTGCATCCTGAAGTGGGAGCTGGTTGGGGTGGAGGTGCCAGCCTTGGGAGATGGTTACTACCTGTAACCCATTTGAATCAGGTAGAGTTAAGTGCACTTAGCTCAAAGCGACGTGGCCTTTTGTTCTTATTTCTTGAGCTGATTTGAAACTAAGCAGGGCTTACTTCAGGAGTTTCTTAGTGCTACTTTTAGTATCTCCCTTTTAAAATGGATCATCCCTGTGATTTATTTGTCCTTCTGGCCCATCAGCTTTTTATGTCATTTATTTCCTTGGATTCTTGCACGAAATGAGAGATATCCTTCTATTGCCACTTCAAGTTTTGAAAAGCCATTAAAAACTGCACAGACTCACTATGATCCCCACGATGTGTTGCCACATTAAGCTGTGTGCTTGGCAGCAGCAGCACCTTACTGTCCATAAAGACACAAAGATGTCTTCTGACAAAGCGTGCAGCAGGCTGCATCCCTTGGCAGTCTCACCTGCCAGCCTCATGTGACCTCAGAGCTGCTGCAGATGCAGGTCCCCAAATGTTGGGCGACTCTATGAAACAACCTTTCAATAAAGGCAGCAACTCATAAATAGTAAGAATAAAAGCCATATGCTGTAGGAGTGTGTCAGGAAGCCACGTATATAACTGTAGCTTCCTCACCCTGGGGACATGCTCTGTTTCAATTCCACCCAGGTATGAGACAGATTTGTTAGGCTATGAAAATGGGCAGAGAACGGCACACCTTTGCCTTCCTGTGTTAGGTTAGCTGTATCTCAGAGTTGGATCAAGTTAGCTGCCATGTGCTGAACAAAGCCCTTCTTGCAGGTAGCCTGAAATTTCTTCCCAGGCCTCCATTCTGAGTGCCTGGACACACACAGCTCCTAGAGTAGGAGGCACAGGTGGCCAGAGCAGTAGGCTTTAGGAGAAGAAATTGGCTGCACAGACATATTAGATGTAACCACATGAGCTTGTCCAAGCTTGACGAGGTTTAATATGACTATCCCTGTTCTTTGGAAAAGAGCCTTGAAAGTGAAAATAAGGCCTGGCTGAAAAGTGCTGATACTTGACTCATTTTCATTGCTTTATAAACTTGTAATTTTAGTTTCTGAACTTGTTTTCTTCTAAGGAGCCAATCTGAGTTACTTTATGGACTAGTCTGGCCATGCTCAACATTTCAATAGACCTCATTATGTAGAAAGGATTTCTTCCTAGATATTATGTACCAGGCAGGCTTTATCCTTGATCTCATAACTTTCAGCTCTGTCCTCCAACTGACCAAGTTTTGGTTTTGCAAAGCAAAAGCTATTTCACCATTTTCTTAAGAGAAGAGAGTTCATGTTTTAAATGAGTGACAGTGTTATAAATGAAGTGTAATCACTTTCTGCTTGTTGTTTGGGTGGAGATAACTGGAATGGCAAATGAATGTCATAGTTTTTCTGGTAGTAACCTACACTTGGATTATTGCCACTGTCACTGATACCGGATTACATAAACATGTTTAAATACATCACATAAAAGGCTTTGTGAAAAGACCATTGTTGCAGGAGGAAGCTCCCCAGAAATGCCTAAATTCAGACTTTGTGAGAAGTCTGAGAGAACTGCACAGCTGTTTATAATTGTGTGAGATATGAGGTCTATTCTATATGATTCTTATGGGAAGATTTTTTTTTTATTTTTTTTTTATTGATGAGATGGTAAGAAATTATAATGCTTTTTGAAGCAAATGTCATTCCAGAACTAGTTGGGAAAAAACACCTTAACTCTGGATTTCTTTCTCTCTAGATATGTTTTTGCCATTTGGCACTTGTTATAAAGCATGAATAAATCCACATTTGTTTCAAACAATATATACAGCTTGTGCTTCAGAGGCTTTGGGATGTCAAGTTTGGGACTGACATAATTATACTGAGAGTGAGTAATTCCCTGCCCCAGGCACACTTCCCATGTGGGCATATCCCAAGATCTCTTCATCACTTACATTTAGCCAGATCCGGAACTGATTGTGCCAGACTTGTCCCTGTTCCTTCACAGAGCTGCATTGCCCATCTGTGAGCACTGAGCAGCCATGTAGTGTGCTCGCACAGCACGTACACCCTGCCTTTCACTCTCTAAAAAACATCGTCCTTTCTTTCTTGGACAGAAAAGGATCCTCACAGACAAACTCTTCAGGCTTGGCTCGAGGCTTGTACTGCAGCAACTGCATAAACCACCAAGCAGTATTACTGGTATAGAGACATGGGAACCTGGTGTGTCATATACATGTGCAGAGCCTGCCTTATCCTGCATCTTTCTGCATGCCTCAGTGGGCAATGTACCTGTGAAACAGGTACCTGAAAGGAGGCTGGGATGTGCAGGTAGCACGGGTGGTCAGGCTATGCTAACACGTGAGTCTGGCAGTGGAACTGCACCCAGCTAACTAATGGGTGACAGACAATTTACTAAGTCTGAAAACTTCTTCAAGCCTGCAAATTTCTGTGTTCTTATTTTTCAGTACACATTTTTTGTCCTCTGTTTGTGTTTCTTTAATCCCCAGGTTCCCTTAAAAGGAATAACTCTGAGAAGGACTCGAGAGCATAGTTTTACATGGAAGCAGTATGCTTGGGGGCCCTGGCTAGTTGAGGCAGGGTGTCTAGAACTGCTTTCTTCCCTCATGCTGTCAGCATGCTGCTAGGATCAGCATATGAGTGTGCATGACTTGAAATTCAGGCAGCTTCACTCCCAGTGCTTTAACAAGACCATGCTTGGCCAGGAGAGAGACAAGAGATGAACAGATATTCCTGGGGGGAGGGGGAGAGAAGGGAAGGGAATGCTATATTTTACAAAACTTAGATTTAATAATATGTGAGTGAGTTTTCAGTGATAAAACTGATTCAAGGAGACTGTTGTGCACATACTCTAAGTTTGGACCCTGAATCATTAGCTGCTGTTCTTTAGCATTTCTTAATGAAGGAAAAGATGCCATTTCAACCAAAATTTTTCAGGGAAAAAATATCTCTGTGATGAAGACTGCTTCTTGCTTTATTAATGAAATGAGCCAGTTGTGTTCCAAATTTGGTACGCAATAACGTTTATCTCTGGGCAAAGAAAAGTTAGCTTCAAAAGTTATTGCAGAAATAAGTGGGGAAGCTGTGACCCTCTGCTGTCCTTCAGAAGGGGAAAAGTGCAAGTTGCTTTTGCTTGCAGGTCTTGCTGTGCATTTTAGGAGATTCTACAGCATAGTGAAATTCATGCCATTCATAGTGAAATTCATGTCCAGCGGAGGGCCACGAAGATGATGAAGGGCCTGGAGCATCTCCCCTATGAGGAAAGGCTGAGTGAACTGGGTCTGTTCAGCCTTGAGAAAAGGAGACTGAGAGGGGACCTGATCCAGGTCTATAAATATCTAAGGTGTGGGGGGCAGAATGGCGAGGCCGGACTCTTTTCAGTGGTGAGTGGAGACAGGACAAGGGGAAATGGCCAGAAACTGGAGCATAGGAAGTTCCGCACAAATGTGCGCAAGAACTTCTTTACAGTGAGGTGACAGAGCACTGGAACAGGCTGCCCAGGGAGGTGGTGGAGTCTCCTTCTCTGGAGATGTTCAAGACCTGCCTGGATGCCTACCTGTGCGACCTGCTGTAGGGAACCTGCTTTGGCAGGGGGGTTGGACTCAATGATCTCTGGAGGTCCCTTCCAACCCCTACAATTCTGTGAAATAATCTGTGAAAATGCCTCTGGTCAACCAGAGCATTCTAGAATGAATGAGGTGCACGCAGGGAATAGTTGTTTTCCTGGGGGAGAGTGGGTAGAGAGGGAAGAAGAGGCTGTAAACACAGCGGGCACCACAGGAGGAAATGTGCAAGTGGCTTGTGTTGAGTGCACAAGAGAAGTTGATGGCTCAGTGGGACCTGGATGATCAGGAGAAGTTTAGCACTGGGCTTTATTCTCCCACCCTCCACCAAGCTGCTGGCTAGCAGTGTGGTGCATGCGTGTACTGTTAAATTTATCAGGCATTGCTGTTTGTAGTGAATCGTTCTCATGGGAAAGCTCCGTTAGCCCAGTGAGTAGGAAATGTCTCAAAGTTGTGCATTGAGAGTATGTGTCAATTGTTTCCTTCCAGGCATTTTGGGAAGGGAGCCTAGAACTTTATCTCAGCATTTGCAACAGCGTAAACAGATGCCGAGTACTTCAAGTATGCAGAAAAGGAAAACATCTTGATTGGCCACTCTGAACAGACTGTGAGAGGAAAATTAAAAAGAAAAGGGAAAAAAAAAAGGGGGTGGGAAGGCATGGAAAAGGACGAAAAGTGACGTTAACTAAGGCTCTCCCATGCAGAATAGTGAAAAGCAGTTAAGTAATGCAGATGTTGGCCTGTATGTATGCAACTTAGTTTCATATCACCAAAATCAGTTCTGTGCACACATGATCAAAAGATTAAAGAGATTGTCCGGTTCTGTTGGCAGCATATTAAAGCATTAAGACCATGGGCTTGCTATGATATGTTTGTATTATCAAGCTGACCACAGAATTAAAGTGATTCAAAGGAGGACGTTGTCTAAATAGAAAAAGTCAGAATCACCCCAATCTATTTTCATCTGGCTTTTGCATTTGATCTTGTAAGAATTCCTTGGACAGATAGCACTGCCCCATGTTCCCATGTTTCCCAGGAGCCATCCCTACCCTAACACCTGCTACTTGTGCTCAGATAAGATTTCTCTATCCCTGTGTAGCATTTATGCCATCTGCTGTGTTACAGCTGATATTTTCAGTTTCTGGAATAGCTTTCCTAGTTTTGTGTGCCACAGCAAAGACTTGTTTTCAGATGTTGATCTGCAAGTCTTTCTGTAGGTTTCACCAACTTTGGCATTACTGCTCTGCCTGTTTCCAAGGGCCTCTGTGTTTTGAGCCCATTTTGGAAAGATCGTTGTGCTGGTGCTCTGGGCTGGAGGCAGCAGATGCCCATCCCTTTCCTCCTGCCATTGTTGTACTGCCTCACTTTGGACCTTGCTCGATCCTGGATTTCTGTTTCTTTTTTCGTCCTGCTCCCTGAGATGACAAGTTATTGGTACTGTGCCGGATGGTTATACAGTGTTGGCAGCCCAGAGCATCAGGAGATGTGCACGTAGCAGTGAACTTGCTGGCTCCTAGACTGTGCACTGTGGAGTTTCTGCAGTGAGCTTTATGATGCCTTACACTAGACAGAACTGGCTAAAGAGTAACTTCACTCTGAGAGATTTTCAATAACACCCTACTATTTAATGTCTCTATATTATTAGTATTATACATCTTTGTATCTTTATATTTTATATTTTATGTTTTATTAATTCAGTGTGACCTTCTGCATAGTGGCAGCTTGTACAGAAACTACAGCTTGCTGTAGCACTCTGTTCACCAGAAATGCTGTGATTCGTTTTGAGAGCCATCACCAGCGCTTACTATGTCTGTGATTGAGCAGGGAGTTCTTTTATAAGCCTCTGGTCTCTGTTACAACTTACAGAATCATAGAATCACTTTCACCTAACAAATTAGTTTGGAGCCAAAATGCATCACATTTAGTGCCAGTCTAAGGATGAGTGTGTATCTTATTGGAAATTTTTTTCTCTTCTAATTTTTTTAGTCTTTATGAATAAAAAATGCAGTTTTTAAGGAGCCTTTTTTCAGATGCTTTTCTATGCTTTAGTAACTCAGTAAGTTTGCACTTAAAATTTTTCATTTGTCCTCTGTGTTTGCTTTTTGAAGGAGTTACTCTTAGAGATCTGTGCATGTGAATAATTTTACTGGGCTATGAAGCATGCATGTGGATGGGTGTGAGAGGCAGTGTTATATGCATACGGCATGAGCTATTTTCATAAGCCTCTAGCCCTATCCCCGAATAGAGCTCATTATTCCATTCTTTGCATAGTCCTTGGGCAATACCATTAGCTCTGTTAAAATTGTAGTCAGGAAGGGCCGTGCTGGTCAAGCAGCCTCAGATGCTTTCCGTATAACATTTCACTTGCACAGTAGGTGAACAACTCACCAAACTTTACAGCTGGCCTAAAGAGTGTGTGGAATTTGAAATGACAAAAACAGAGTCTCAGCGAGGAAAGTACCAGACCTGACACCTCACAGATAAATTGAGAGAAAGGTTAGGAGTGCATTTTTGAATAGGATATTCTCAGGCTCATGTCCCACGTACAGCTCTGCCTGTGGGCTGCCTGATCATCCATCATCACACATTGTCATTGCTGATCCACTGCTGTCCCTTTTGGTGTTCTCAGACAAGGTGTCTCACAAGAGAACAATGTTTTCAAAGGCTGTTTTTCAAGGGAAAGAATAGATTGTTATGGAAATTGAGGATTTTGTGACAAAATTTTGAGTTTCTTAATCTCAAAGATTGGACTTAGAGCAATTGCATGCACAATGAAGTTAACTCATAGCTGCTCTCTGTGGCTTTACTGTTTTGCTGGCATTTCCAAAGCAACTTCCTGCAACTGCACGACTGGTGCTTAATCTGGAACCATGTAATGCTGCTGAAAAGGAAACAACAGTAATAGGTGCAGCTCACAGATGATCTCAGAGAGCAGTGCAAACTGCAGTAAGGAAAGGAAGATCTGTGGAGATGAGTAGAAAGCGGGGGCTAGTTTTCCACCTTACCTTCCCAAGTGAAACCTGACTTTTGTTGCTTGCTTAAGTCAGTTCTTAATTTTTAGTAAAAGGGAGAGAGGTGTGGGCACAGTCTGCAGGACTCTGTATCTGGTATCAGAGAAGCATATCTGCCTTGAGATGCCGTCACTGTTGTCTTCTCAGGTGCCACCCTCATGACAGAACCTTCTGTGGGTTTAGGAGTGATGAAGCTTATCATAGAATCACAGAATGGCCTGGGTTGAAAAGGACCACAATAATCATCTAGTTTCAACCCCCTCTGCCACAGGCAGGGTTGTCCAGGCTGTCCAGAGCCACATCCAGCCTGGCCTTGAATGCCTTCAGGGATAGGGCATCCACAACTTCCTTAGGCAACCTGTTTCAGTGCTTCACCATCCTCTGAGAGAAAAAATTCCTCCTAATATCTAACCTAAACTTCCCCTGTCCCCTTCACTTTCTGCAGTGTGTTTCAGGAGAGCTGATAAATATCCTCTCTGGGAGATAGCTGTGGGTGCTGGAGTCAGGGCCGAGAGTGTTTTATCTGTGATCCTCATCAAAGCCACAGCAGTCACAGAGGCTGGTGTCTGAAGGCTGCAATGTAGGATGGCCTCTCCTGCCTTGGAGGAGCCACCTGCCAAATGAGTTGGTTCAGCAGGAAGGATTTCAGCTCTCCTAAAGCTGAAGCCTTGGCCTTTTCCTGAGTATGTGATCTGATACAGTTGCATGTGTTTTTAGCAACTATCCATTCATGTGAGGTGTAAGTATATGTTAAAAATAGCTGTATATGAGGTGTAAATGTATGCTAAGAATAGCTGTATGTGTGGTGTAAGTATATGCTAAGAATAGCTGTATGTGAGGTGTAAGTTTATGCTAGGAATTGATGTATATGAGATGACTGAGCCAGTGACTCTGCAGAAAGGTAGCTCAGCAGAAATTCATTTCTGGGTGTGAGCAGAAGCAGCTGACTATATGAAGATAAGACAGTTGTTCTCATGTGCAGTTAGGGCTCATTTATTCAGACAAATGTACTTTAGTTAGTAGTAGGGTACGTGTATTTAGCTGCACTAGTTGGATACATGGAGAAATGAATGGGGAAACCAAATTTTGACAAAAGCATAAGGCATCATCATTTATCTGAAGCAGCTGCTTTTAAAGCTTGAAGAAAGAAAGCAGAATTATCTAGGCACAGAGAAAGACATGTTTTCTTTAATCAGAAGGAAAGGTTTTTATCCCAGGCTGATAAAATATGGAAAGCCCTGAAAATAAAACATTTTTGATCAAACCCATCAAAAGGAAATAGCAATTGGCAAATGTAGATTAAGTGCTCTATTTTGAAATAAAAGCCTTTAAGAAAGGGAGAAGGCATAATTTGTATTTCCAGTGAGCATACAAAGTTTGACACTTAATTCTTCCTTTGGAAAGCATCAAGTACTTTGAAGTTTGCAGTAACTTCTATCGGTAGTCCTTCCTTGCTGCTGTAATATCCAAGTAGTAGTTGGATGCACAATGGACTGCATGCTCAAGATATATAAATTTTGTTGCTCTTTGCTCTTCAATTAAACTGGATCAGTTTGCAGAAAGTAAGTGTGCAGTCTGACCAATGTATTTTGCAAAACAAATGGGAAAAAATAATGTGGAATTTTTTTAATACAGTTATATATTGTATTGCAAAATTAGTATGATGGCCTTCTGTGGTGGTTGTTTTTATTTTTAAGTGAGTCACGAGGACTGAATAATTATCCGTGTTTCTTCAGTGGAATGCTTTCTCAGAAATTACTGTATTAAAAATACTGCTCCAAATGGTTGTTCAGGAGTCCATAGCTCACTTTTGGAGCCAAGAAACACACAATGGTAGGCCAGTAATGATGGATACTTTGCTCACCTATTTGAATGAAATGCAGCATGAGCTCTACTGACCATTCATGCACAGACTGCATGCAGTCAAAGTCAACATTTGCTGTATTTCTGTTTCTTAGGTCATCACACTGTTTACATTGGGGTCCATGTGCCGAAGAGCTACAGAAGAAGGCGGCGTCATAGGAGAAGACCTGGGCACAAAGAAAAGAAAGAAAAGGAGAAAATTTCTGAGAATTACTCTGACAAATCAGACGTAGAAAATGCTGATGAGACAAGCAGCAGCATCCTCAAACCGCTCAGTAAGTACTGGTGTTGATTGTCACTCGCAACAGTGGTCTATTGTCTAGTGATTTGCTCCTGATCCTGATCATGATGAAGGAAAGTGGATCAAGGAAAACAGTCACCTTGTGTTGCAGGATCAGAATAGTCAAAATTGCTTGCTATTGGATGGTGGTTGTGACTTGGAAAAGGCCAGAGCGGATATTTCATCCCTCTGCGTTACCTCAGTTTGCTCCTGAGCTAGTGCCAGTCAGCAGCAGGCCAGCGTTTTTAGAAGCAAGTTGACACTGTGTGTAAGGAGATAGCAAGGAAACACAAAGACTGAGGACGTGCTTGGACAGATCAGTTGCAGCTTCTGCCCTGGCTCTCAGGATGAATATACCATGGTTCAACCACCCCGTGATTTCCACTAGAAACGGTTTTCTCGGAGCAGGTAGATAAGCACCAAGACCATAGCTATAGGCTGTGAGAAACGCATCCTCCTGGGATTTGACTTCATTGTGTTAATAAGTTATGGGGAACAGCTCAGGATGGTATAGCTTAGATTCTTGAGAATAATTCCAGGTGGTTGGAGTTCTAGTACACAACTAGCTTGTAAGTGAGAAAATGCTTCCTGAGCTAGAGGGAGAAGAATGCAGGGGTCTTAAGACCTGGTCTTTCAAGAAAGATGCAGGTTACTCATTTTGAAATTGTGCTGCTGCATAGTTATTGCATTTAAAGAGATAAACGTGGGATCAGGTCGGTCATGTTTGAAGGCCAGGGCCTTTTATTCTCAGTAGTGCAGATACTTCAGAGAATGAAAAATAAGTCGCAAAGACCATTTGGTCTTTCTCCAGTTGTTCCCAAGGAAGTGTTCTTGTCAACACTCAGAAACCAGTAATTGGCTTAAGACAGAAATAAATAATTATCTGTCTTCAGGTGCTCAAGAACTTCAATGTTACATCTTTACACTTAAGTCTCTGGTTTTTTTTTTTTTTTGCATGCCAGTGACCAAACCTGTAGAAATTCATTTTTGGATTCTGGATATAATGATTTCCTGGGGGAATGATTTCCAGGAGCTGATGATTCTGATGGATTAAAAACCTATTTCTTTTACCAGATTTTGCTTTGATGCCTTTTGTTTTGCTAATCTTTGTTTCTGATGTTTATTTGAGAAAAGGTAAACTGTATTTTTTTCCTGTTGTTTTCACATTTCAGTATGTTCTTGTCTACTCTTTCTTAGCATGTGAACATATGCAGTCTTTTCATCTCTCTCTGAGCATTTCCTCCGTCTCTTCCAACCTGACCTATTTGCATTATGTACTCTGGGAATGGGATCAGTTAAATCCCACGCAATATTACAGGTGACCCATGCAATGGTGTTAATATTTACATGATTTGTAACTTTTTCTGTGTAGTTGACCATCTCATGTATCCAGATATTTTACCAGGTTCTGGCCGTGGCTTGCTGTTGCGCACTGGTGGCCAGATCTTTTTACAAGCAGGCACTGTTAATTTAGAACACTGTAAAGGATAGGAGTAGTTCAGGTGACTATCTTGGATTTCCAAACATTGAATTACTTGCTGTCTCATCTCCTCAGTTTTTTTCCCCTCTCGTTCTGCATGTGTAGTGACACCAGACCTCCTTCAGAAATTTCTCCCTTTCTGTTCTTTATAAGTGGTTTTTTATTTCCATTTAGCTTTCTGTTCCTTAGATGGTTAATGATCTGAGATAGTTGGATATTGAGGCTGTACCAGCTTCAGTGTTTCTTACTGGAACTTTGTTGAAGGTTTTTGAGTGTCTGGTTGGCCTATGTGTGCGACGTATCCAGCTGCTCTCTTTGCTGACATGAAAAACATGTCCAAGAGAAAATCAGTTCTCTGCAGATGAAAAGAAGTGTGACTCACTAACCTAGTCTGCCTTTCGTTACTAGCAATCGTGGCAAGAAATCTCAGTACAACCCTTTTTTTTGTTCGTTTGTTTCATTTTTGTATTTAATCTAAAGTTCATTTTCAAAAGAGGGCTAAGAACACGAGTAAGAAAGAATGGGGAAATGAAATATTTTGCTTATATTTGAGGCACCTTGTCAGAAGAGTATATGTGACATGAATTGAAGTATCTTTTAGAACTGAGGCTTAGAAGAATGCAACAGGCAAAGGACGTTTGAGAGGGAGTGAGGGGTGTGATTTGGCAAAAGGAGAAAATATGATTGCAATGTGGCCCCAGTGGAGGAAGAGTTGAATTTTGATTTTCTTCTTACGTGGGGGAAAATAGAAAAAAATAGAAGAAACAAGATGGGAAATGCAGAGCTTGGAGACAGTCAGGCCTAATTTAGGGAGAGCGAACATTAGCTTAACATGCCGAACATTATTTTACATTGATGAATAGTTATAAAGGGATGGCACTGGTCAGAGCTAGGCCAACTGTGCAGAGTCCTGGATCTACACTTGTGTTACACAATGTTTTGGTGCCTTCAGAGAAGAAAAAATCTGTGCTGGATGCCAAGGAAAGCAGAAGTCCTGAACCCACTGTGAAGGGACCTGAGAATAGAAGAGCTGAGGGTGTTGCAGTTTGTAGGATTAAGAGCTGCTGGGACAGCTGTGTGAAGGGCCTTTGCAGAATGTTCCTTTGCACGATGGCTGGATGTGACCAGGGCTAGTTATTATCACCTATGCTGACCACTAAAAACGGTACTGGATTCCTGCAAGTTTCAGGGACCTGCCAAAAACCAAGACTCAATTAACACTGTGTGGCAGGTATGATGTATAAGATAGTTGAGAATCTTCAGAATTCAGAGTCTTCAGAAATTATTCAGAGGGGAATAATACGTGTATGAAAGCATAATGAGACAATAAAATGAAAGTGCCATTTATGTAGGTACTGGTGAGATGAGGGGACTGAATGGTGAGATATTTTAATCTTTTCCTTAGTATTGGAAGATTTTCATATATTCTGGGTTGTTTTTTTTTTTTTTTTCTCAACTATATTTTAAAGCAAGCAAATCCCAATTTTAAATTAAGGAAACCCAAACATTTCAGGGAAATATGCATTGTGTCTGAGTCTACAAAAACAGTAATTTGCGTTCTACTTCTCTGTTGTTTTTTGCAGTCATTAGCTTGGCCAAGTAATTGTCACTCCAGATGGAGTATAATTCTTAGTTTGTCTTCAGGTATAAGGACAATCATGTAAAGACTGACTTGTGAAATCTCTATTAATTAAATTGTCTAAACTGTACTCTGAACTTATGATTTTTGAGCAGAAAGCTTAAGTCACGTTTTTATTTGATACATCTCTTTTATTTCTTGATCTGTGAAGCCTAAGCCTAAATAGTTCACCTGAAGTTGATTCCTCAGCTTCTTTGGTAAAAAACCCTGTGATCAGATTTTGCCTAAATTTGAATTTGAATCAGGACGTCAAACTGCTTATACCACAGAAACAAACCTGATGAAACATGTCTGCGGATGGAGTCGAGCAAGCAGTCAGTCCATAAATGCAAATTTGCCTATGAACGTTTTGTTCTGGCTCAAAACCAGCCTAGTTACACGTTGTATTTGAGAATTGGTGCGATTTGGAAGTATCAATACTTCTTTAAAAAAAATAAAATCTATGTCTTGTTCAGCCAAGCAAGCCATGCTCTGAGAGTTTATAAACAGCTTTCAACTCTCCCATCTGGAGAGAGTTAGGCAAATGGAACATGTACAGATGGACTTTACCTAATGTAACTTACTGCTTAAGGAAGATGCCTGCTTTAAAAGCCTGGACAGGAATATCGTGTGATGTGCTGAGGAGGAGGAGGTATTTAGGCGATGTTCCTGCTCCAGAGCCCTTTCAGGGTATTCCAGGCCTGCGGGGGCTGTCTCTGTGCTCAGAGAGAAAATTGGTTCACACCCTTGTTTTCAGGCAGGACTGCTGACACTGGTGCTAGCTGAAATGTGGCTTCCTTTAACCGCAGACTGTTACAGATCCCTGCTCCAGGTGAGATATACCAGCACCTCAGTTCTAAAAGTAGCCGCTCTAACTGGCCTGGCCTTGCCTTTCAATTGCAACCAGTAAGAATGAAATAAACTTTTAGCAGTGGTTATTCGTACCATCCAGGAAGGTGGCATGGAAGTATTCTTGGGAAAAATGTGTATGATTTCATTACTTTAAGCAGGCTTTAAATAGCCTCTCCTTACCTGCTTTAAAACACATATGAGAGTGAGAAAATATATATTTATGCTGTTGGAACACTGAATTGTTTCTAGAATACCTGACCTGCAGAAGGAGAAGTATGGCCTATTGAAAGAGATTGGGTAAAATAGGGTTTTCAGAGAGAAAATTAGTAGTTTTGCAGTGCTAATGTCTGTGATATTGACCTGCTAGAATTTTAGGCGCATCATCTGTCAGTCCTGGTTAACCCTCGTGGTGGGTTGGAGGGAAGACTCAGCTGGAAGTGAGTGGAAAGCCACGGAAGCTTGTTAGCTGGCATGTGCAGTGGTGTTAAGCCTGGTTCCGCCTCCTCAGGTCAGCTGATTGCTCATCTTGATACAAGGCAGATTATATAGTTTGCCTTACTTGCAAGGAGTGAGAAAAGGGAGGAAAAAGGAAAGCAGATAGATGCTTCTTTTTCTGCTAGGGTACCAGCTGAATCCATTTCCCTCTTCCTCATTCTTTCCCACAGCCACGTAGAGATTTTTTCCGTGAGGAAGTGCATCTCTGCTCAGTCTGGGAAGGGGTTTCTTCTCGATGTGTGGTTGCTCTCCAAGTTTACTTGGCTCACCTCCCTGCTACTTGTTTGAGGTGGCTCAAACCCAATGGAAGCGTGCCTTTTGGTAAGCACTGAAGCAGCAGGCAGCTTGTAGACACTGTTGGTGTACACAGCTGCAGGAGATTCTTTGTGGAAACACCAGTGCTTGTACAGAGCTTGTTTGGGTTACCTGGCCCAACCCTGTGCTCCTTAGACATTCAGCACAATAGCTGATAGATACAGATCTCTCTCCATTTTGAAACTGATGTAGTGTTTGGAATAACAGTACTTGACAAACATGGTACAGATTTAAGCATTAGAAGAAACAGAGGTAAGAAAATGGAAAATTCTTGTTTAGTTTATCTGCAAGGCAAACAACTTCTGAAAGTTAAGAAACTGTCAATGTATATTCAGAACTCTGAATTCAGTGGCAAAGGTAAAAACCTTTTTATAGGCAAAAGTGATTTCAAAGCAATGGAGAGCAAAAAGCCTTAAACTGTAAAAGCGCCTAGCCCTTTCCAAAATTGTAGTCTAGGATTGGTTTTATAAATAATAGCTTGCAATACTATACCTCAAGGCATTTTACATAAAATAATCACCGAAATGATACCAGTAACATAGGTTGCAAAATATTTGAAAATTCTCCATTCTTCAGACCTTTAAAGCCAAAATAGCAATAAATGTTCTCAAAACTTTCATGAAATTAACTAGAGGCATGACTTCCTTTTGTCATTTCTCGTTTTTCAGTTTAAAAAATAGGAGTGAGAAGGTGTTAGCATGGCTCTTTTGTTCTGTGTGGTGATGCAAAATGATATTCACTCCTCTGCTTTGTAACATTTTGCAGAGCTGTTGACACGATTTGCAGACTTGAGGAGGAGAGCCTTCATTCACAATTTTTGGAAAGGAGGTGATAGGCAAGTGGATCGCAGCATCTTAGGTCCTTGAGTTCTCTTTCCTCTGAACCACAGACTCTTGTTGGCTGCCTGACTTAAGTTCATCAAGAGTACATGAAAACAGGACGTTGGAACAGAGTCAATGAAGCAGGATAAAGAAGCAGTTTCCTTTGATGAAACAATAAGCTGTCTGCTGTTGTTGCTCTTCAGTATTAAATATCAGGCAACTTCATCCTCATCCTAATTATAGAAATTTACATGCATATGAACACACAGACATGCAACACACACATTCACATGTCTTTATCCTCCTTCTCTAAAGACTAGGAGGAAGTCTTAAGCAGTTCCCTTTGCAATAAGAAACCTAGTATGTTATTGATATTGGACAAGTGTAAAAGTTTTATGCCACAAGTTGTGGGATGTTGAGCCGCCCTATGATTCTGTGTGGCTTACTGACAGTTTTAATTAAAAAACTACTTATGGATCTGAAAAAAATCACTGTTGCTGAAGTGAGAGATTTGTGTGAACTCAGCATAAGGCTTTAAAAAAATAGGATGGAGGAAAGGAAACGTAGTATTTGCAGTGTACTGGAAATGGGCATTACAGAACACATATCCTTATTCAGTGTCAGACATCAAAAATGACTGTGATACTTAGCATTGGCAGGGGATTCAGCAAGTGCACAGGCTTAAAAGCAACAAGTACTAAAGAGGCACCTGAAAAACTGATAACCTGCAGTTTGTAATAGTATTTTCTTATGACCTGCATCCTTTAAGACAACACAATCTGAATTTGGCAGAAGTGAATACATGACAGGTGGATAAATAGAACCACAGAATATACATTTTGGAAAATCTTCAGAGAGATAAGTAGCTGTGAGTTGAGGCCATCTTTCATTTTACGCTGTTAATGGCAGCTGTTCTGCACATGGTCCCATGAGGGCTAGGCTTACTGAAGGTTTTCTAAACCAGTTGAAGGGTGTAACTATGACTGTGTTTACAGGACACAAAAACAGCAACAGGGGAGTAAGGTTGAAAATCTGGATCTGTCTGTCAGTGTGGTTTCTAGAGGACTTGTATAGCAAGAGAGAGTGGGAGGGGAATGATATGTCCTCCATCAAAGGTTTGCAGTTTGCTGGGAGAAATTCCTCTTCCATCTGCCATTAATAGTTCTTGAAAGTTTCAGTACAGAAATTACTCCTGAGGCCTCAGATGTGAGTTAGGAGAAGAAAGAGAAAACCGTTGCAGAGTCATTTTATTAAGCTACTATTTGAGGCTTGTGCTGTCTTTTTGGATGGTGATCTCTCACAGTGAAGGTGAGGTTTGGGCTGGATAGATTAGATTTGCTGTGCAGGCAGCCCATTACCCCCATACAGATGGCTTCTTCCTGGGCTGTGGGTTAATATGCAGCTTTTAATAATTCTTATTTAAAAGGCATATTACTCTCAAAACTGAATTCTATATAACCTGGTGATAGGAAAGGTGGAACTCTAGAGAATCTGGCCTTCTTGAAGCTTGCTGTAAGTTTTAGGTACATGTGCTAAGTCTGTACTGATGAATACTTGCATTTAAATAGTGCTTGGTAGGATGTTTTACATGGAGAAAGAACTGTAATTATAATGCATTGTCTGAGCCTGACAGATCCTTTAACATCAGTTGGCACCATTTTCTGAAAGGTGGTTAATCTGTGCTTGGTTTATCGAGATGCCTCAGGGATATAAAAGATTTTGTGGTAGGCAGTCTTGTAGCATGAATTCACCATGGTGATTTGTTTAAGTGGAGGCTTTTTTCATTTTTAATCCGAGTACAACAGTTCATCTGTTGGTTCTGGCTGCTGTGGGATGCACCAAAATTGATGTCATTAGTATCCTTAATTTTCTTTACATCTTGTTTTGCTTCTTGCATAATGAATACTTTTTTTGGCCCTTTCAGGTTCTTCATGTCATCTGATGGATGTAAATGCCTACATAGCAGTGGTACTGTGTGTGCACAGAGATAGTTTGGAACTATTTTTGTCTATTCAGAGCACTACCCCTGACAGTATACCAGCCAGGGATCTCTTGAGGCCAAGCTACTCTGTTTTTCTGATGCATTCTCTCACTTGACAACACGATCTTTATCTTAAGAAGGCCCACCTAGGAGGCTGAAACCCCAATTGAATCCGTTGTGTCCTTGATTCTTTTAAGTGCTTCATCACATCCATAATTCCTGCTGAACATACATCCAGCTGTTTCTAGAGAACTAACTGTCCCACCAGTGGATCAGGTACAATCTATTCACATTATGCTTCACAGATCTTCAGAACCATCAGTTTCTAAGGTATTTGTGCCCTTTTGTTCAATGCCTGTTCTTCTAAACAGTTTGCCTATGCAAGGCCTGAAACATTTTACGTTGCCTCAGGTATGCAAATATGTCTCATTAACTCAGTAGGTTAGGGAATCCTCCATTCTCAGCCTGCAGGACCATGAGTCTCTCTGGGGACACAGTGAGCCTTGGTGTCTACAGAAAGCCCATCTTGTCCTGAGGCACAGGCAGCAGACTGTCTGTGGCACTGCCTCGATGACAGCAATGAGGGTTTATTGGAAACCACCTACAGAAAATGGAATTAGAGACATCAGTCATACTTTCTGGAGAGTTTTTTCAAGCGTTCTATTGCAGGCCTCTCTTCACAAGGTGCAAACTTCGCAACTCTTCAGCACAAAGTTCCTTCTTTTCAGGAGTGCTTGAACACAAAATGGAGAAGTAATAACACCGCAGTGTTAGAGAGGTGATTGGTGATTCCGCTACAATACAGCTTGCCCAATTTGTAGGTGCACCAGCCTGATCCAGAGACTACACATTAAAATGCACATCTTGGACAGTTATAGAGCTATTCCTGTTTGTCTTATGCTTGAGTGTGAGGTGGCTTATATGTCTTCAAAAGACTGTGTTATCTCTTTGGCATTTCTTCAGTGGACTTCCTATCTCTTCATATGCAGTAAGATTTATAATAATCTAAATTTCTGGCAACACATCCCAACTTGTAGTGCTTGCTTTTCAGGCAAAGGTCCTGTATTATGGAGGATGTCCCATTTGATTTCTAGTGAGGAGTGGAAGTTGCCAGTCTAACTGTGGAGCACTCCATCCATAAGATAGAATTAATTCAGCGGGAATGTTTAAATATCAATTTGGGAAGGCTCAGACTTGGTGTCTACCCCACAAGTTCATTAAACCAGCAGTTATAAATAGCAAGAGACAGCTACATGATTGAAATAAATGGCCCTACTTGGCAAAGCATATGCAGTACAGTCCAAGGGTGTGCATCTTTGCATTCCCAGTGTTAGATTTTTCATCAACCCAATTTCTTTTCTGTCTCTGTAGTACATGTGGTGGGATTTTTCAAAACCTTTTAGCTTCAGATGACTACAGTAAGACCAAAGCCAGAGTAGTGTTGAGAGTCTTTGAAAAATACCAGAAAGGATGGCAAAATATCTTGATTTTTTTATATCAGTATTTTACATAGGGGTGATCAGGGGACTTTCCCATAAATGCAAGGGAATCTGAGTGCCTTTAGTGTTCTGGTCTTCAGGAGCTACACAGCAAGCTAGTGGATTTATGCCAGGTGGTGAAGTCGGTTGAAGCATGTCTTTTCTCTGCTCTTCAGATCTCTTAACACTACAAGTAATGCATGTAGGTCACACGGAGCGTAAACACAGCAGTAATTACTGCTTCGATTGCAAACATGCCTTCTGCGTAGCTGGGGGCCCATCGCAGTGACTGTTAGGGTGCAGCTGGCTGAGTAAACGGTGAAGGGTATGGGAAGATGCTCAGGGGAAGCCAGGCTGTGGGAAAGAAGCAGGTGAGGAGGTCAGCATTGCCTGTAAGTGCATAGCCAGCAGCTGGGCACTGTACTGCGTGCTGACACAGCCCTCTTGTCTGCTCTGACAGTGCAGAGAGATTGCATAATGCAGGAAGGGACCTCTCCATGACTTTGCTGCACATCTGATCATGCAGCATGAAGATGGCTGCTTTCTGGGGCTGAGTATTTTGTTAGGGACCTTCTTTCAGCAGGTCAAACCACTTTGATCCCTGGTGGATTCCCTCATTTTGCAGTTAATAGCTGTAAGTGGTAAGGTCAGGAAGCCCTCTTGCCTTTCACTGCAAGGGTTACAAAGCATTAGGTTTCGGGAAGGATATTTTTGGGTTTATGGCTGGGTTCAAGGAAGACGGAAGACACGGTGACCTCAAAAAATCCCAGGGAAACATGTGGAGGCAGGGAGTTACTTTAACAGTCAATTGGTTGGCAGGTGGAGAGATATCTTGTAGATGTGGGAGTGACAGAGAAGTGACATTTACAGAAGGGTGTTCTGAGCAGCAGTTAAACATAACTCCCTTACCCCCATTGATTTCCCACTGGCAAGGATTGCAGTTATTTTCTGGATGGTGTTTTTTCCAGTTTCTTTGGCCCTATTCTGGTAACTGCAAATTCTTACAGCTCTCACTGAAACACTTTTATAGGATGAAGGTACATTGTGATGTGAGGCTAACTTTCAAAGGTTTCTTGTTTTTCAGACGTTTAATTAAAATAATTGCTTACTTTGTAATACCGCTTGATTGAACTTTTTTTTTTAATCTTATTTCAACTAGGCTTCTTCATGAGCTAATCACATAAGGGCTTCTTACAAATATTAGACTTGCTTTAAACACTTCATGCTTCCTTTACACCTAACACCCACCTTTCAGCATGGCTGAAATTGGCCTTTCAATACAGAAGGATGCATTGTGGTCAGGTTTTGCCCTTACTGTGCAGTTGTGAGAGCAGGGCTGTATGAGTTGGACAGCAGGTGCCAGGCAGAGAGAGATGCTCTGGAGGACCTGGGAAGAGCAAGCTACTGCTTTTTGGTTGATGTTTCTGGGTAAGCAACCAGTGCAGTTTTTTAATCACTATTTAATATATTAGCTGCCCTTTCTTGCACCCCCAGTATATGATCTTTCTTGCTTTTCCACTTTCAGTGTATTCTCTAAAGTAACTGAAGCATGTTAATATCTCATTCTGACATAGAGTGAAACTTCTGTGTCTTTGCCAAGATTTCATTCCTTGTTTGTGACAGCTGGGAGATAAACTAATGAGATTTTTCTTCCTTGCAAAGTTCAGGTTTTGGATATGTGTGATAAAAGGTAGGGCTAAATAGTTCCTCCCTTAGTGTATACCGGGACTCCCGTGCATATTAACAGAAAGCAATCTTTCTTGGCAGTGCTGGTTGTTAAGGAAGGTACCGACCGCCTCTGGTGTCTCCCCTCTAGGGTTGTTTCCCGGGTTGTTTTTGAGTTGAGGAAAAGGAGTGGTGTTCCTGAATTAAGCTATGTATACATTAGGCCTAGTTGAATTTGGATATTGGTCCAGTACCCACAGGAAGGATCCACCTGCTTGGATGCAACACATGGCACCTGAGCTTTGCTCTTTCACAGCTACCTTACGTGCCCTTGGCAAGCCTTAAAAGCCCTGCATTGAAAGTCTTTTAAGGGACAGTTATGTCAGGGATCTTGTGTGAGTGAAAATAAATCTCATCCTAATCTCACAGCTTTTTCCATGTTGTCACTTCTGGTTGTCACTCTGTGGGCACAGTTTTGCATCTTAATGTGGCAAGTCCTTGACATGAAGAAAACCTCCTGCCTAAGTGAAGCTCTGAACTCTGCTGGCCATGTTCTTCTACCTTCTCTCTTTCTTCTTTGGGACAACTTCAGCTCTCCCCACCAGGCTTCTACTCTGTATCAGAGCGAGGACAAGAGACTGAACACCAAAGGGATATAAAAGCTTCATCTCATGGGCCTCCTTTCACACTGAATACCACAGTCAGTGCTGTGCAAAGGGCACTTTACAGACTGCTGTGTGCACAAGTGTCTGTGCGCTGAGTTTTTCCCTGGTTGAACTCTTCAGCTTGCCTCCAACATCTTTCTCATTTGCACAGTCACTAAGTTTTATTTCCAGCAACATTTAAGGTTTTTTCATTGTGTTCCCCCAACCACTCATATGCCCTTCCTTTCCTTGGAAAGGAAGGACTACTTAGCCAAAAACACACAAAAACATCCCTATCTTTGCAGTCTCACACAGTTCCTTAGAAAAATTCAATGCACAGACTGAAATGGCTTACTCAAACTTTGCTTTTTTTTTTTTTTTGCTTGTGAGTTGTGTTTCAGATAGCAGCAATGTGTTTGTGTTAGTCACCTTTGAGGGTGTTCTCAGCCTGGGAGCTACTTCAGTAGAGCTTGTTGGGTTACAATAGGTTTATTCAAGTGACTTAAGGATGTGTGATGTAGGATTTAGAAAACGTCTTTCATTTCTACAGTATCGGTGTTTCTTTGGCTGTGATCAGACTGGTGCTTAAAAGTGACTTGAGTTTGAAGAAGTTTTAACAAGTCAGCATTGTAACGTGCCCTTGTGAAGCAGTCACAAATGCCTGGGTCTGGAGCAACGTGAGTACACAGGAAAGCATTTTCCACCCGTACAAAGGCTGGGATGAACTGCACAGATATCCAAATTCTGCTTTCAGAGATTTCTGAAAGTTTCTGAGATGAGCAGCCACTGCAGTGGAAGAGGAGGCAAGGAATGTGATTGTTCCTTCTCAAGAGAAATGATAATGTGCTTTTGACGAGGATTATCTATAGGGGTGGTACATTTAAAGGTACAGCCTCATCCTGCCTCCACTGATATCTTTGTTAGGAAACAAACCACAAGACACCATAATCTAAGATAGTAGAGCTGTTGAACAGTTCAGCTTATGTTGTTATCAACATCATGTGATCAAAATCCATGACCTTGGAATCACAAGATTAATTTGAATATGATTTATATGAAACATAGATACAAAAGTGTTGTTGCTTCAGCTCACCTTCTGGTTTTCACACCCTGACACTGTTGCAGTCCTGCTGTACTTTTAAGTTTTCTTTGCAAATTGAAGAATTGATGCAAGCATTTTTAGTTAAGTGAAAGTTAAAATTCTCCTATAGCAACCTCCCCTTGAGAGGAAAGTCAAAATCACAGAACACACCTGGTTAATACTAAATAAATCAGTGCAAAGTTTGAGATAAGATAATAAAATGTTTGATAAATGGGGTGTGAGCGTACCAGAGAAAATTATCTGTAAAATAAAATGATGAATCGTTCTTTTCATTTTGGTCTAGGTATGAGTGATATGAAACGTTTCCATTGAGCCATCACTTCTATCCTGATTAACTGAGTAGTTTGCTTGCAACTTCTTGAGTACGCCATTCTGGATTAAGAATGATCTTTGCATTTTTCTTTACCATTTTTCTTTAGAAATTTGTCTTGACCAAAGGTGACATGATTTATCATGCCAGATGTAGGGGGAAGTAATTCAGTATAAAACTTGTGCTGCCATTAAAGCCACAAGGTGGGTATGTATTCTGGACTGTAAATGGTTCTTCAACTTCATCTTAGGATTTCTTCAGTTTTTAAGTAAGAGGAAAAAATGCCTCTGGGAAGTTTTTATGAGCTGTATGCTGTCACTTTGACATGGTACGTTATTCAGATAGCCATTGTTTTAGATGGACTAAGTAAAAAAAACAAAACAAAACCATACAGTTCCTTTGCCAGTACAGAGTACAGGGGGAAGACCTCCTTTAACTAGAAGCTCGCTGTACTAATCTTCTGTCTTGAACTGATAGCATGTGCCGCAGTAATTACCTAAGCCACCTTAATTCTTTGCTTAATTCTGCTCTGTGCCTTCACGTGAAACTGCTAAGGGACAGAAAAGTCTGAGGAATTTACCATGTGAAAAAAAAAAAAAATCTCATTTAGAAGCATTTTGATTTTAAGCCAAAGATATTTCCATAGCTGAGAAGGGCTGAACTGTGTAGGTGATGCTTGGTACTCTAAAGCTGCCCTTTTGGGATTAAACGCTATGCAAATCTGGAGGACACTGTGGGAACAAAAATTCTCAGAGCTCCAAGTTTCTGTGTGTGTGTAAACAAGAAGTTGTAATGCTTCAAAGCGTGAACACTGGACCTGCCCATTGAAGCTGATAGCAGTTTCAACATTCCCCTTATGTTTTATATAATACATTTCAGACCGGGAGTTTTCTGACTCATATTTTACCAGAAAGCATGACTTGGTTCTTAATAGGCAAACTGGTGGTCAGCAGTGGTAGCATGTTGCTTCTGGATATGTATGTTGTAGATATATACACGGTGTATTCTGGTTTACAAGTACTGTACTCATAACAAGGGAAAAAGTAGCTGTCGTTATCATTTTTATTAACTTAGGGGTGAAGTTGAGTATTAGATCTTTTCTGTTGTCTGTAGGCAGCCATTATTACCCCTAGACAGAAAAAATGACAGGCTAAAGTATGAGTTGATCACGCCAGTGGCATGCAAAATTTCAAGGTCCTCCACAGGATGGGTTTTAGGTACTCAGGCAAGGGAAGGAAACATGAGCAGGTGTTCCTGGTGAGAAAAGAGTTGTGCAGGCACTAGAATTTCAGTAAGACTTCAAAATGATGCTGAGATGGTTGCTGCTCTACTACGTATTGCCTTTTGATTATACAGGTTGGCTGATGGCCTAATTCCTCCCTTCTCCCCAGAGACTCTCTTCCTTTGAAGTAAATGTGAAGCATGCTGTTAAACAGATGGCTTCAGCCCACCATCCTCAAAAGAATGCCCTCTTCCTAAAACCAGTAAGGCAAAACATTCACTTGGAATTAGTAGGCCAAACAGTTCTAGCAGGATGACAAGATGTTTAGTGTCATCTAGGAGAGGTGCTCCCTGAAGTGGTGCAGCTCTGCCTGCAGGAATCCAAACCATCTGCCTAGTAGGGTAAACAAAAACCAGGTACCCTAGGATGATAATCTCCTTTGTGGCATTTTAGCTTCATTGATTGGAGCTAATGCAAAAGCAGCAGCCATCTGAACTCCAGGTGTACTCTGGGCAAATCAGGGCATAGGATGCCCCTAGTGACACCAGCTTGTAAAACACATTATCCCCAAAGTGGAGCTGGGGAAGAGGATGCGGGCTAAGATGGCATATGTTGTTCATTGCACAGGTTGAAAAGAGCTGGTTCCAAATTTGCTGTATGCTGAACCAGTTGCAGCTGATACAAGTGCGATTGTGCTGGCAACCAAGGGAATAGACGTGCATGTGTAGAATGGGTATTTCCAAAGGCAACCCTGAAACAGATGAATTTCCAGAGAGCTTCACAGAAAGAAAGGTCTCTGACTATTGTCGGTACTGATGCTGGGATGGAGGGAGGCACGAGGGTCTCTCACTGCAGAGACATAGATCTGTGAGCTGGTCAGGTCATGTTCCATGAAAAGAGGGAAAGTTATTGGTTGATTCTTACAAAATCCTCATGTATATTCAGTGCAGAATCCTCTAATGCAAATGTAGCCACAACTGAGATTTTCTTTTTTAAGTTCTGCTTTGTGTTTTCTATTGACTTTCCTGAACCTCATTGAACTGCACCTATTAGAACTTTTCCAGACATTGATCCACGGTGTAGTAATTTTTGAAACTGCTGTCCTTTCCTCTTTCTTGTTGTCATTCCACACTCCCCTGGCTTTTTACTCATCAGAGCTATTAAAGATTTACTTTTTCTATCAATTCCTGCTTCTGCATGAGGAAGAAGGCTGGTTAGTAACTTCTGGAGGGACTGATATTCATGACACAGCTGAGCCCAACTGGTAGGGGAAGTGAGAGGAGAGGGTTGGGAGGTGTGAAAGAGGGGCTCTGAATGCCTCTGTGACATGGAGACACTTCCACTCATGCCAGGAGGTGAGCAGAATTCTGCAAATGACCATCTAACCTCTTAGAGACAGGATTCTGGGGTTTGGAAATGAGTGCACAGATGGTTACACTCTGGATGGCAGCAGATACTGCTGATCTAATGAGTAGGATCAATAGATGTTGTAGCAAAATTGTAGTGTAGGGATGCCTATTGAACTGCAGTGCATCTTCCTAATACCAGTTGCTTCTGGATCTTTTCCCTTCTTCTCTTGGCATCCCCCCATTTGTCTCCTCCTTTGAATCAAGCTGGCACAAAGATGGTGCAGATAATTCTGATTGCACAAGGAAGCTGTTATGGAATCAGATGATTAAGAAATATGTGGAGGGAGAACCAGAGATCACAAGGCCAAAAACTTGTTTTACTTGGATACCAATAGGTTGTTATGACAAAATGGGAGTGTTAATGAAAAGAAAATCAATTGCATACAGAATACCTTGCTGATAGCAGAGCTGTCAGTTTTTCTGCCTCTTTACGGTGTATTGCAGTACTTTGAGCTTTGTTGGAGCTTCAGTTTGTGTAAGTGCAAACTCTAAAATAAATGTTTCTGTCACCATTCACTAAAATAAGCTTCATTTTACCCTCAGAAATACTTTTGAGGAAAAGTTTTTATTCCAGCTGTTTTCAGCAGCTGTGAATCTTGTCCACGGACTTGCTTCTGGCTTTCTGTTTGATTGTTTAGGGCTGTTGAACTTGCTGTGAAGTTTCTGTTGTGTTGGAGCAGATGCTGTGCTGTAAGTGTGTTCATGCCTTGAAGAAACAACAACTTAGCAAGAAGCAAGAACTGCCTTTTCATCCTCTTTGACTTTCCAATAAGTCAAAATTGAACTATTTCACTGGTGATGAGCAGAACTGAAAGCCAAAGAACCACTGCCAAAGGTAATGGAAGCTAAAGGACACTCATATTTCAGCAAGAAATCTTAAACCTGAAGTATAAACAAGCTAGGTTGAAAAAAGGTCTCAGCCATAGTACATCAATCATTGCAAGTAATTTCCTTTCTCGTTCAGTAGTGTTCGCTGTTTTTCAGACAAATGGTATATTCAGTGAAATAATTCCGTATGATACCTGAAACAAAAGCTTTGAGAGCTGTGCTATGAATCCTGACCCAAGAGCTGTACAGGCAGGGCAGTTTGTCTTTCTGCTAGGATTTATTTGCTGATTTATTCTCTGCCAAATTAACTTATATAGTTCATCTCACTTGATTAGTGAGATTAAGTATATCAAAATTACGTGTGGGGAAGAGCATGGTCATCCAAAAGCTGAGGAGGAAAACAGATGTTAATTGAAATCAGAGAGATTATTTACAAATGTGTTTGTACTTGTAATGCTAGATTTACATCTATAAAAATGCAGATCCCTTTTGGAATATTTTGCCTTATGGTTTGTGTAATCACTGGAAGAGCAGTGTAGACATCAGCAGTTAGATGGAAATAAAAATATGCATAAATCAGCAGAGTCCTTCCTTCTGTTTACAAGGAAACATATGAATGGACTGGTCCCAACATGGTATTGGGCTCGTGTTCAATTCTTGCGTCCTACTGCAGGCCTTGATATTTAAATAGAGTAATGGGAACTGAGTTCATCCAGCCAAGGAGGGGTGTTTGATTTAGCGCTGAGCTGCTGGTATATAATATCCTGTGAGTTATATGGGTATGCATGAAAGGAGAGGTATTTTGAGCAGCCTGATCCATGGAGACCTCCAGCAGTTACTATCTGTTGTCTTTGTACTCCAAGAGTGCTTCGATAACTATGTGACTTATTAGGCTTGGATTTCAGGCTCTGATTAATAGCTTGGCTCCTGTGTATTGAAGGTGAGAGGCTTTCTTTTGCTGGGTGAAGTGTGTATTCTTGTTTTCTACTTTGAGTTCTGTTAAATTTACACTTTTGCTTGCTTAGAACCAAACAAATTTCATGGTTTTTAAGCAATGGTGGAAATACAAAATGGAGCAGAAAACGTGTATCAAAATGTGTTTGCACCTAAAAGGAGAGAACTGAGCTCTGCAGTGAGTCAGCTCCACACTCAGCATAAGAGCCTCTCATCATAACTTAGGTACGGTTCAGAGTACTTGTCCCTGCAGGAGCATTGGGCAAATATGCTCTGACAGGGGTGGTAGAAGATACCGATAATAGATTAACTGTATTTCTATAAAAAAATGTGATAATTACATGAGTTTGTAGTGTTACAATGACACTTTGGTCCTTGGCTGAAAAGGCCTGACAGCACTGTGGGTTTGGGGGTATTTTCATTTTAACTTTTGAAATGAATAAATAGCTCTTGGGAGGCGAATCAGCAGTCAGGAGAGAAGGGGGAACACACTAAATAATACCACATTAAGTAATACACATTAAATAATACATCAATCAGCAAGAGTTTGCTGGAAGTGAACTATGTATACTTGGCTTCCTGTGCAGAGCAGTCAGAAAAACTATGTTGAAAACCCAAGATTCAAAGATGAGGACATTTACCAAATCTGGACAGAGAGTTGTCAGAGACTCAGGACAGCTAAATTAAGGTTTTGCTGTGACCTGCAGTCTGGATGAGTGAACCTGTCCCCATGAGCTGTATGGGAGTGGAGAGCAATGAGCCTGCTGAATTCCCTGCTGAGACTGCCTAAAATAAAGATGAGCTTGAAGAGTTCACAACAGACAGCCCTGTAGTGCGTTTCCTTTGCGGTGACATCGCACCTTCTACCTTTGCAGTGACATTGCACCTCACTTAGAAAAATGCTGAATGTGCTGTGCAAAGTGAATGGTGGTGTCTCAACGGGAGGTGGTAATGGTGCTGTAAGGTGGCCACTGTAGATCACAGTCCAGCATTTTATGGCTGCTGTGGTTTGTGGCTCAGGGTGGCTTGTCACTCATATTCTTGTCCCAAGAATAGATTTTGGAGATAAGTCCACAAAGTTCCATGAGCTGTTTTGGGGAAGTTCTGCTCCCAAAGGGGAACTGGCAGAAGTTGCACAAAACTGCATGGCTTCCAGTCTGAAGGCAATGGAAACTTTCAGGCAAGCGAAGATTCAGTTGTGGGATGATTGCTTGTGTGGCATTGACCTCTCAGTTCTTGGGCTTAAAGAGCCTTCTGGGGAATCTTGCAAACCTGCCTGGTTCTGCTGTCTCTGCTCCAGATGCTGAAGAGAAGAGGAAGTCTTCATGCTCCTTGCTTTGAGGCATGGTGCTGACTTGAGTATTCGGCTGGGCACCAACTCTTCCTTGTGCTTTGGGTATTCCTAGAGAACATGTCTGACACTGCTTGTTCTTATTTGGGTTTCCCTTTATCTGTCTGGGATTTGTTCTGCCTTCTTTGTATATCGTGGTTTGCTTGTTCCAGCCTGTTCCTATGTAAATTGCCTAGGATGGGAAACTTCTAAAGGATGAGTCTATAGAAAAAAGAATATAGTCAAGAATGTAGTCAAGTGACTTCATTCCAGCATGCATTTCATCGTGGGAATGAGAGCTCACTCTGCAAAAAGAAACTGCTCACCACCAAACAGCACAAACCTATTTAATGGCAACAATTGTTTCCTTGGCAAAGCCTGGCTAAAGCTCTCTGGGGGGATTAGTCTAGGCTTTGCATTAAAGCTGAACTGAAACATAGCCCACATTCCTAGAGGAAGAAAAGCAGTGCCATCCAGAACAGTTGTTTCATGTCTCCTTTAAGAAATACATGGGGGGGATTGGTTGGGAATGGACTGTTTCAGCTACTCTTGTGGCTTACAGAATCGCATCTGCTGATTAAAGGCAAAAGAAGCATCTAATGTAACCACAGAATGCACTGTCTTAAATTATTCATGTGGACTTTAAGAGTGAAATGCTGTCAGCTGTGTGGTTCAGGTATCAAGCTCATGGTCTAAACTTCTGCTTGGAAAAACTTTTGCTTTGGCCTGCTGACAAGGGTTGGGCAGCTTCTTGGAGCTCCCAGGAGTGAGCTGTGTGGATAGCCTTATAGCATGGAACACGGAATGAGGTGACACACTAAAAATCTCATAAATGAACGTGTCTTGGTATCCATACAGATACATACTGCTGTTTTCATAATTCTGATTCTAGTTTTCATTCCAGCTGCGCCTGTGTGGCTTTTATTCAGTGGTGAAAGGGGAGGATTTGAAATTATTGTACCTGATCTGCTTAAAATATAGATGTAATATGTAAATGCATGTACCTGTAAAACATGCAGTATTTTTTTAATTAATTGCTTGCCTTCGAATTTAGATTGCTCTCTCTCTTGTGGGTTCCTCTAATGCTTTGGCAATAAATAAGAAGCTTCCAGCTACAGAGTAAACCATGTTCTGGGATAAATAAGTTTGGTGTTTTTTGATTATTGGACCTTTCATTATTGGAAAGAGGACTTAAGATGTCATCCTTAAAATCAAACCTTAGGGCTTGGTCTTGCTTTGCCATAATGTTCTATGTGACTTCAGTGATACTAGCTAAGGTTTATCAGCACATCGTCTGTAAGCACCTGTGGGAGCAGCACAGGCAGAACGAGAGCTGTGATTTGGGTCAGCACCAAGGAACAAATGTAACTTAGATAGTTAAGCCTGTCTGTTTTCTAGAAGATTTAAGTCCATATTTAAAGCTCAGCATCTGTTGAAGTGCTGTGCAGATTGCTGATATAAATAGTTTGCTGAACCAAAGCTGCTCTGTCTAGGTAGGGAAACATTGGAGTGGCCAGATTTCAGGGTATGCTTTCGGCTGCCCTACATGCTGGGATGATGCAAGCTGGACTCCTTTGCCAGTTGCCTATTTCTGGTAGAGGTTGTGGCTGTCCTTTGACCTTTTCCTTAGCTATCTTGCTAGTGAGAATGGGACTTGAGAACCAAATAAGCATTTATTTTGTTGCAAGTGTGAGAACAGAGCATAAATAGGAGTGAAGCTTCAGTGTCAGTTCCCTGCCTCCTGCCCGCCCCTGGGATGACCTCAGACTTGTGCAGGATTGCAGTTCCCCTCTCCCCTTCAAAGCTTATTGTAAACTAATGCTTGAAAGTTGAGCAGGGCTATCTCTTCACTGGGAAGTAGCCAGCATGCAATTTGTGGCTCACTGCAACCTTCCTTTGTAAGTGAAGAAATGGAAAACGGCTTTTTTTCCTCTCAGCATTACTGTAGAGGAGCATTCTCGTTTTCCCTGTGTTTCTTCTCTTAATGCCCGGCCACTAAAGCGAGTGCTAGGTGTCTCTGTAGTTTCTCATTGTTGAATCCAGCTTCATTTCATTTCCAGTCCCCAAATAAACTTTTTTTCAATGTAGAAGTAGTAACACGTGGATTTTGTCCTAAACTTGACTGTGCCTTTGGAATATAAAGCATTGCTTCTTTTTGCAGGGTGATGAGATACTTAATAATTACTTGTTTAAGAGAAGAAATAGGGTAAGGTTTGCTAATGAAGGAACTTCTATTTCCCCGCTTTTGTGCAGAGTTCTTCATCAGTCACTTGAGCAAAATGCATTTCAGCAAACTATCCTCATTATTCCATTACAGAGAAGCCACATCCTGGGAGGACTTGAATGCTGCTAACAGCTGCATTTGGTACAGTCCACGGAAAGCAATGCTTTCACGGGATGTGCCATATTTTACAACAGCTGGAACTGCGAGCCTGTAACTACAGCTTGGCAGCATCTGGGAGGCTGTATCTATATTTTCTTTCCCATAATTTTCTGAATGTTGATACAATAGTTGTTAACAAACCAAGGACTCTGGCTTTGTTTTGCCCTGCTGGAGAAGAAGGTATAAACTTTCTGAAGTAGAAAATAGCCTGGTGGATCTATTTCTACTTGTATTTTCAAAATTGACATTTTGCACCAGGAGCAGGTGACTTTCATCTCCCTCTGGGGCTAAATGTGAATGCTTGGAAGACTGTGCATACCCCTCAAGGGCAGCTGAATGTCATTTGGAGGCTGGCAGAATAGTTGAAGTTTGACTCTTTTACACCTACAGCTACAGGTTTATGACTAAACTCTTTTTAATACTGTCCTGTGACTAATCTCATAGTTTTGCAATTTTTTAGCAGAACTGTAATAAGAAAAAAAAAAAAAAAGAATATGAGTAAGTACTTCCTTCGTCATTCTGTTGCAGTTATTGCATACTTCTCAGAGCTAAGAAGCGTATTAATCAAAGCTCCTACTATGTTTATCACCATTTTTGCCAAGTGAACTGGCACATAAATGAACAGGGCAGAGAAATGGAAGTTGTATTGCTCTGGGGAAGAACCTGTCCATTCCTGTTGTCAAAAGGGAATGCAGCTGCTTTAATCAAATTGAGCGCTTTGAAGATAGAAAGAGCTATCAAAAGATGAAGTGATATTAATATGCACATTTAATGAGTTACAGACGAGATTGCTTTCTGGGGAGAGAAGAGGGATTTCGTGTTTATGGATTACAGGAATGCCATGTAGTACTTTATCTAACAAATGTGTAAACACCCTATTAATAAATGCTTATATTGGTTCATCATTTTTGAACCCTTGGCAATGATTACTTTTACAGCACATTATGGATCATGAGGCTGAAAATGACCAGAAAAGGTGCTTGTATTTCTTTTCACCTATTTTCTTTAGGCAGAGGAGCATGGTATTTATACACGGGTCACCTTGAAATTTTGAGACTTGAGAAGTTTAATTACACTTGGCTGAAGCCTGCTTGTCTTCAGCACATTTTGGAAACAGACCAATGTGTTGATTTGCTCCGAGGGTCCATCTGACTGTAATAGTTCAGAGGAAGAGATTGGACACCCTGCATTTAGGGTTAGCTCTGTCCTCAGTCAGGTCACCAGTGGCCATGTAAGCGAATGCAGCAGGCAGGCCACCTGCCTGGTGACTTCACCCAGGAGTTATGCGCTGTGCCAGAGTCACTTTCTCCTTTGGTTGAATCATAGGACAGCTTTACTTTCACTAACATTAACAGATGATGCATTTTAATGACCTAAGCCTGTCTACTTGTGAAATATTTATTAGTAAATGCAGCTTTTTAGAAGTGTTTTAGATTCCTTCTGGCTTTCAAGGGAAGCAATTATTTATTTTTTTTTTTCCAACTCCTGTTAGATGAGAAAAACATTTATGAACGTATCTGTACATTTAAAAATGGTGACCAGTTTAGGATAACAGTATATGTAGTCACAGGCCTCATCTCTGATTATCTTGATGCATCTTTGGCGTGTGATGAAAACTGAGCGAGGCTCTGTTCTTGTCCACTGGAACAGCCAAAGCCCCAAGAGATTTGTTAACATCTTGGCAAAGCAAGGAATAAACCACACTCTCTGGATTTTTATGTGATTCTGTATGGAGCCAGGAGTCAGACTTGATCCTTACAGGTTCTTTCCAACTTGGGATGTTCTATGATTCTATGATCTTACATAGCTTTACAGTGGTTTTGAGAGACCTTGAGACCTTTGCGTGGATGTAGGAAAGCATCAGGTGGTATTTGTGCTCTGCCAAATGCCCTTGACATCGGAATGGTGCTGAGCGATTTGTGCAAGAAGGGTTGTCCTTGTCTGCTACCTTCTTCTCTGTCACAAATTTGGATTCTGCAGGTGTCATCCATGCACTGTAGCCATAACTGCATGCCTTTGGGGAAAAAGCAGCAAAGCAGTGCTGCTCATGAAGATATCAGGAGGGAAATCTGTCCTCCTTCAAGTCAGTCTGTGGGAGGAAGGATGGAGGATGCATCCACAGCCCTGCCTCTTGGCAGGGGGCATCTGGTGTTTGAGCAGAGTGTGAGCAGAACTTTGATCAATGGTATCTTAGAGAAAAAAAAAAAAAATCCTAACACCACAATTTTTGAACTTGGGTAATATCCCACACATGCTTGTTTGTGTGATTATCTAATGTGGTTATCTGCCTCTTCAGTTCTGCCCTGAAAAGTGTGGTATTTTTTAAACAGCCAGGACATGTCTGTGCCCTGGAAAGGAAGGAAATTGAACTGGCAAATCCTTTTGAGTAAACTGTCTCAGGAGCAGACCTTATTGACACTGACTTGTGTGGAGAGTGGTTCTCTTCCATCTGGCACATACAGTCAGAGTGGTCCTAGATTTTCAAAGACATGTATTTGTATGTAGCTGTAGGCACCCCAGGATTCAGCAGCTTTCCATATACACTTCCCAAGCAGTTCACTTGCAGTCATTTTTCATGCTGCATCTGTGATTGTGTGTGTTTTTTGAGTAATCCTGGTCCTGGTTTCTGATGTTAGGTAGCCATTTGCAGAGTGAAGTTCTGGCCTTTATTTTTTTCTTCCTTCCCCTTCATTTTTTTTCCCTCTGTTGTTGTTGTGGCTTTTTGTAGTTGTTGTTATTTGTTTTGTAAGGAACTTGAAGTTGGTGTTAGGTGTGTTGCACTCCCAGCCTCATTCTTAAGCTTGCTGGTCTGAACTTGGACAATGCCAGGGCTCCCTGGGGTCTCCCCAAGGACCTAAGGGCCAGTGCTGATGTGGCAGGCTGGAGGCTCCCTTGTGCATCTAGATGGTAATTCCAACACATGGAGAGCTTGGCGGGGCTCAGACAAATCAAAATGCAATGGTGCCTCTCTCCATACTGGCACTGGAAAGCACTCAAAGTCCTGAGAGCACTTGATGATGCTGAAGAGGATTTGCTTGTTCTTGGAAGCCCAAGGCTTCTGAAACATGAAGTCAGTGCTTAACTTATCCAAACTTCCTTCTCCAATTGAATCCGGTGTGTCATTTCTTCAGGTAATGTGGAGTTGGTGTCCTTCATTTAGGAAAGGACAGCTTTTACGTAGCAAGAGGAACGGTAAATGTTTTGTAAGAAATATTTTGCTTCCTACCCAGGTCATGTATTTTCAGTTATGCAAAGCATGTGCTTTGAATGGGAATCTCCAGTTGAGGACAGCTTTTGAATGCAGTAGTCTTAGGCCAGAAATCCTTGAGGTTTGTTGCTTACAATTCCCTGTCTCTTTTAGGGGATTGAGTGGGAATGAAAGTATTTAAATATACATATATATAGTTTTTTCTTTTTTAAAATCTAGACCAGATAATCTTTTGTCTGGGAAGTATATTTTGATGTAATGTTAATTGCAAGTGTTTGACTTCACCTCAAAATCAAGCAGAAGAAGGCTGTGTTTGAGGGAGTGGCTATCAGAAAGTTTCCCTCTTTGTGCTTTATTGACTGCCACAAGGCTGGGAAACACCTGGAAAATAACTTCTGACTTACTTTCTACCTCTTCTTTTCTTTAAAGGATTTGCAGGATATGTGTAGTAAAAATCCTGTTTCTTCCGAAGGTACTTTTCTGTGTGGTAGAGTTGCCTTGGGGTGTTCAACATCATTAGGATACTGAGAAGTGGCAGCCTGGGGATGGAAGAAGTGTTGGTACAGTCTAAGTACAGCAGTTAATGCACAGCAGATTGCTGGCAGATTTGTTTCATAATCTTTTTTTCTTCCAAATTTGCTGCTGCATGAATATCCGTTTACTAAAAACACAGAGGAAGAAAACAGATTGATGTTGATAAGTGAGCACACCTGCTGTCCTCAGTTTGACTTTGCATATGCTGTTGCATCAGTCAAGGTTTTCAAATTGTTGCACTCTGTTTAACAACACATTGTAAAAGACAACTGAGGACTTTTTGTAACATTTCCTCTGTGCAGATCCTACACAAAGGACTACTTTCAAGTTGATAGGCTATGTTTCCTCATCAGTAGTTGTTGTAGCAGGGATCTATCATTTTGTTTGTGACACCAAGCAACTCTTTTGCCTTGAATGTCCTGTACTCACTAAAATGAATGAAGTCCCCAAGCAAGTTCATGTTCCTTCTTCCAGACATCTTCAGCGTAAGTGACATAGCAAGATATGATGACAGTGACCCCTGGAAAGGTGATTCAAATGGCAGATATTCATGTTGTTTGAAGTTCTGTCTGTGCTGAAGTTTGCATAGCACTTTGGTTTAGTGGACGGGGAAATGAGGAAATTGCTCTGTATTTGCGGGGGCTTGTATTTACATAGACCTTTTCAGCAAATACTTTGAACTGAGGGGCAGGAAAAGGAAGGGAATTGTAATTCATGGCTTCTGAAAATCAGGTGTGTATTCCTTAACATAATTTCCATGTCTCTTATTAAAAGTTCAGTAGGTTCTAAGCCAAGAATTAAAAAAAAAAAAAAAAAAAAAAAAAAAAAAGAAAGAAAGAAATAGTCCCTTCTCAGTGTATTTGCATATGTGAATAAAACTTAGAATTCTACAGTCTGAAATGCATGAGATCACGTGCATCTTGGCATGCTCATGGTGCATTCTCAGTGAATTTCTTTCAACTCTAGAGCTTCACCACTACCTCTTGCTTTTGAACTGCTCCTTTCCTCTTTGATAGGAGTAAGATCTCATTTATTCTGGAGCCATGAAAAACAAGTGCTTCACCACTGCCTTTTCTAGTCAGGGATTCGAATTGGCAAGTAATAATGAGTTTTAATCTGGCTGTGTACTTTTCACGATTTCTCAAAGTTGATTCTCAACTGATACACTGTTAATATTTCTTTTGCATTCAATTTATCATTCCATTCTGGCAGCCAGGCCACACTTGTAAATATATTTGCACCCATATAATTTCTTTAATGAGTTGGTAATTCAGAAAATTCAACCGCTAGTAATATTATTTCTTTACTGTAGACGAGGTACCCCTGTCAGCAGGTAGTTGGCACATGTGCATAGTCTTGGCTGAGATGCTTAGCTAGTGATTCTCATATGGATTCAGCAAGTCTACCTGCACTAGTTTTTAGAATCAGTCATACTTTTTGTTCTTGATTCAGTGCTGTCTTACTGTTCTTTATATTCTTGGTAGATTGCAGGAAATTGTGTGTCTTAGTATTGGTTGTTAATTTGTAAATCAATTTATCAGTAAAACATTTAAAGGCAAATGCTTTGACAAAAATATGAACAAATTTTCTATCAGTGTGTTTTGAAGAAGTAACTGTTTGGTGCTCTACTCGCGTGTCTTCTGTGACTTTCTAGGTTAACTGAGGAGCAGGTGGTGGTTGGGAAGTCAGTGGAGAAATGTGATTTCTGTTGCTCAGTCACTTGTGCTTTGTGGCTGAAGAGGTCTGTCCCTTGCTTTGGCTTTGGGAAGAGTTCAGTTTAAAGGCAAAGTACCAATGCCATGAGTGCTTTGTAACTTTCCACATGTCAAAGAGGTGGTGGCTGGTAGCTTACAGACTGATAGCTCTGACATTGCTCCTGGCCCTCCAGGTACCAGGGTATATATAGCAGGAGACAGCCTTTCTGTTCGTCCGTCAAAAAGGGAAGAGAAGCCATAGTCCTGTATGATAAGGATTGCATGGTCCCACCATACAGGCCTTGTGCTGAAATGGATCTTCCCATGTAGGAATGAGATAACCTATACAAGTTACTTGCATGTGTTGTTTTTGTGTTGTTTTTTTGTTGTTGTTTGGTGGTACAGGTCTAGAGAAAAGATGAGCTGTGTGCTCGTCATGCAGGTAACTGATTGCTAACAGCTGCTGGTAGAGCAGCTGTAAGGTAACTATTGAAATAGATAAGATCATTTGAAGCTCAAAAATGAGCCTGTATGCAAATTAGATAGGTTTTTAAAGCATATTCAATTTAGGCAAGTTCAAATTAATGTGTGGAGCTGTCACCTGTACAAAACCACAGCTGTGATGAATGCTGTGCCTGGGATCTGCATGGGCTAATGGTTAATTGCATTTTGTGTGAGGCACGGTCACCTGCATTTGAGAACAGGAGCTGGCTTTGCTTCCTTTAAGCTCAGTGTATAGATCAACAGTGTAATTACTGCAGAAAAGGACCAAATCTTTTTACCTTTTCTATGAGAGTGTTATCACAGTGAATTAGTTACTCTCACCTTAAAGCAGTGGGTGCTGGCATCTTGTGCAGGTTCCATGGATGCCCTGGATTTTGGCTCATCCTGACCTGAGCAGAAACAGGGCCCGTGGCACCCCAGGTGCCTGCCCAGCACGCTGCAGGCAAGGGCAGCCCGCGTGGTGTTACGTGATCAGGGTGCTGCCCTACTGCTAGCACCGGAATGCCAGGGGCTCTATTAATAGAGCTAAGAACTAGATGATTTCTGGGGTTATGTGAGTGCTGCTAACTCTGGAGATTATAGGTAGGTGCTCTGGTACCAGGAAATCAATCTTGGGTCACGCGTGTGCTGGCAAGTGAGTTGGAAGCTCAAATACTGCAATCTTGAAATTGTCTTTAAGGTGAAAAGAAGTGTTAATGTGTAAACATCCACGGCTGTGTTGGAGAGAGGTTGGTTTTCTGTGCGAGCAGATGAAACTCGCTCTGTGCTACTCAGAAACATGCGAGCACGTGTGGGCACTTAAAGTGTAGTTGCCACTTCTCAGTATTTTGTTAAACTCCTGGTGTGGGGGCCTGGGGATTAGCTGCTATTAATCATACGCATGAGGTATAAAGCCAGCACATCAGAACTTGGTTCTGGAGGTTGGTAGCCATGCTGTCAGTGCTGATAGTTTTAGTGTATGGTAACTGTGGTGCAAATCTTTTTTTTTTCTGCTTTTAGAGATGCTGTAATGGCTAGGGAAAAGAAGTCTGATGGAAAGGTTTTGAGAGGTCTGTGTTTAAGCGTCTTTCTGATAAGGTTTTATTGCAGCTGTAGGGCAGAAAAAGTGGATGCTGTCAGTTTTATTGACTTTTAAAGCCATTAATGATGACTTCTCAGAAAACTCTGTTATAAGTTCACTGAGTGCTTCAATTTGTGTAGAATAAATTTCAAGGTAATATTAAAAAAAAAAAAATAGGCTCACATTGCTTCTGGGGAGAAGGGGGAGAAAGGGCAATGAGGACAAATGTCTGTTCAAAATTCAATGAAAGGTTTCAGAGCATCTAACAAAAAATACTCTAGCCATGTCTCTGGACGCTAGATACCACCTGTTCTGCATCGTGTTTGAAATTACTACCAGGTGTTTGTGTCTGCCTGGCAACATCACAGGTGCAAATTCGTCCAAATTACCCATAAGCACAAGGTTTTTAAAAGCCTATTTGCACATGTGCAGTAAAAGGGCTTTTGAATTCAGTAGCTGTGGCCTCTGAGGTGTTTGTCTTAAGTTTTGATCCATGTTATGGGCTCATCTTTATGTTTTCTGATCCCGGCCTGAATATAAAGAGCAGGGATTCAACAGAATCAAGACAACTCTGATGTTATGGTCTTCGTCCACATTGCTGGGATATGAAGAGAGCAAGGAACGCAGCAGTGAAATGGAAGTAGGTTTCGGTTGAGCAGGAAAGGGCAGTCTGAGACTTTGCGGGGGGAAAATTTGGGAGTGAAGGGGATTGTGCTCTACATATTCATGACTGAAATGCTGTTGTTCTGAGTAATGAAAGGTGTTTCCTTGTTATGTGTTATCTGTGCTGTGTGATTTATTTTTTTTCTTCCGAAAGTTTTAACTTCTGAATTTTGTGCTATGAGGGGTTTTGATGAAACGTGTATTTTTCCACAGTCTTGCTTTGCATTTGTGTAGTTGGGCTCGGTGGTATAGATTTCTTATTTTCTGGATGTCTGCTTTGTCAAAAAGCATACTTATTTGTCATTTAGAAACTACTTTTTTTTTTTTTTTTTTTTTTTTTTTTGTACAAAGAAAGGTGTGGGTATGTAAGTTGTCCTACTCGTTGATTTAAAAGGGTGTACATTATTGCTTCTGGCAGCATTTTTTTCAAGGTGAATATTATCATTTCTATCAAAAGGAAGGGTTTTTAAACACCTGGGTTTGACTCCTTGAAATAGGCAGAAATTGACTAAACCTGATTTCTCCTCAAAAACCTCACAGATCTGCCTGTGGGCTGTGTTTTATGCCTTGACGCTGTACACAAAAGATTTTGGCCAGTGTGGCCTAGTAGAGGATGAGAAATTTGTTACTGGAAGAAAATGGCAAAGCTTTTGGGCTTTCAGGTAGTCCTGCAGGTCTCTTAGCTCATCATGCAGTGTAAATTGGCTAGCTGAGCACCTGTTGTTCTGAACAAAGGCAGCATGTGGTCTGATCCCCTTCCCTTTCCCTCGCACTGCCTGCTGCCAAGTGGCTTGGCTTTGCCCAGCCTGGATAGTAGTTTTGTTGCTTCAGGACCAGTGTTCCTACTGCCAAAGCTCCCTTGTTGTGGGTGCTAACTGGCTGGGCAAACAGTGTGTATACATTCATGCACCTATTGAAGCCTGTATAATGCGTTTTGGAGAATGTTTTGCTTATGAGCACCGCTGTTTTGGTAAAAATAAATAATACATATAAATCACATCCGTACCTTAAATAGCTAATCTGTGGCATTCTACTTGAGAAAAGGGCCTTGGGAAGCCTTCAGAAATCCTTGTCTTCGAAGCTCACTGTATGGTATTTCACTGTTGATGGGGAGAATTTCTTCCTGACCAGGCTATGACCTGAGGGTTTTGTCTGGGAACAATCCTTCTGTAGGACATTATCCCTGCTTTTGCAGAAGTGTCTCATTCACTTAGTGCTTGCTAGCTATGCTTGTCTGACACACTTGTCAGCAGTGTTGGAAGAGACAGCTGCAAGATTTGGTACAACACTTTCATAAACCTGAGTTGAAGAAGGTTACCTGTCTGCTTCATGTGCTCAAGGGGTTATAGGTAACTTGATATTTTCCTTCAATAACACTCCACTCATTCAGATCTCTTGCAGCTCTCTAAGTATTATCAGTATGAGCAATGTGCTGTTTATCACTGTTATTCTTCAACTTTTCTTTCTGCCATCAGTGATGTCAACTATAAAGCTGTTCAACCTGTTGTATTCCTCCTTTGGAAAGGCCAGTGTAGACATGTAATAGAAAACTATTTTAGGGTCACATTTCACTGTGAATAACTTTGCAAGCATGGCTTTGACTACCTTTATTGCCATTCAGCTGAAAGGTTTGCTGGAAGTCTCTTTAGTTAGCTTACCTTACAGTGGTGTTGGGCTTTGCTGGCTTCCGTAGGAAGTTAACGTTAAGGTGAATCGTAAATTCAGGCACAGGCAAATGGACAGTTGGATAGTTTGGCATTTCTAAGGCTATGATGTTGTTTTCTTCACCATCATCACAGTTATAATCTGTTGTTAATCCCTCAAGTCTGAACCTGTGACTTCCCAGAGGGCCCAAAGCCTTTTGTTGATTTTGATTTGCAGCCCTATTATAGACAAATTAATGTACATGAGTGACAGCATGCCAGAGAGAGACAAGAAGAAAATGAGTAATTAACATATATTGGGTATTACTGATTGCTTTTATGATTATCTGGATTTTAAGGTATTAGCTGGAAAAATAACTCCTAATCCCTTATTAAAGATAAAAGGCAAGCCATTAAAAGTAGAAGGTTGTTTTCAGTCCTGAGAAGTCCTGAAAATATGTCTTGGCTCTAGCAGCAAACTAACTTTAAGAGCCTGTAATTCCAATGTTACTCAGCTTAGTTGTTCTCCCTTGGTAAGGGAATTTCTGAAGTTTCCCATGTACTGGGAGGTAGAGGGGCTGTGAGACAAAGCGACCCTTGTCACACAAACTGAGCACTTGGCAGTGGGTCAGGAGCCTTTGAATATCTGTGTGAAGCGAGCCCTGCCCAGTGCTAGGCTGTGAACTTTTGGCAGTGTGGTCTGAGGTCACTTAGCATGCAGTGGGAGCTTCTGGGGGGATGATATCTCAGTTTCCACTGCATGTTTCCATCTCACGTAAGAAGCTCCCATCACACTTCAGCTCCTTCCCGTTCTCCCTTCCTGACAGCAGAGCCCACCCTTTCCATTATACCCTGTCAGTGGTTTTTGTATCTGGGTGCTAAAATTTGCAGACCACAAAGCCCAGCAGAGAAGAGGCTCTGAATGACTGCATCGCTGGGAGCAAGGAAGTGTTAAATCTCACAGAAATGTAATGTCTCTGTGCTATTATTCTTAAACCCACCCAGTGTGTGTGTGTGTGCCTGTTCCTGAGGTTGGAAAGAAAGCAGCAGCACCCCTTGCTGATCTGTTTTAATTAATGATTTGCAAAAAGTTGCCACACACAAAGTGTTGCTTGGTAATCCAGTCTTATTAAAAAAAAAACAACATGGAACAAAATACGTTTCTGTATTTCTGGATAATGACATTTGAGCAACAGGAAAACAAGAGTAAAGTTTTTAATTTCTCTATTTGGGTAGTTTGTTTCAACACATTGTACTTACGTTCTTCTAATTTCAAAAACCAATTTAAAATGCAGGGAGACAAATGCAGAATACAGCATTTAATGACTCTAAAAAGATCAGTAGTTGTACAGTAATTTACATACATTTCTGAAATCAGTACTTATGCCTGATTTGCCCTGTTACTAGCACCTGTTCTTTTTTTTTTTTTTTTTCTGAACTCTCCTGGATTCCAGCTGTAGCTGTATTGCTGGGTGCAAAGGAAGCCACTTCTTTGTACTTGTAGATGGATTTAGAAGGTACAGGCAGAGTTTGACTCTGTGCTTAGTTGGCTGAGGTCTATTTCCTGAATGCAGAGACAGATGGTGAGTGTAGCCATCTGGGGCTAGAAATTTTCTGGAGATAGTGTGTAAAGCAGCCTCTGCTATCTGTGTGTGCGGGTGGAAATACCAGTTGGTGCAGATCATGTGAGAGTTTTCCAAGACCCCTTTCTGCAAGCCCCGTTCTATGCACCTCTTGTTTAAGGGTGCCTTGTCTTCAAAAGGTGAATATTTTTATGGAGTGCTTTGATCTGAAATGTTGGGTGTTTCCCTTACGTAGCATATGTGCCAAACACATTCAGTCTGTAGTGTCGTCAGAGTTTTAGTGCTGAAGTCTCAAGTCATGCTGAGGAGAAATTTGTCGTTCTGAAAACGCATACAGAGTCAATGATTTTGTGCCAAACTCTTATTTAGGTTCCCTGGACACAAGGTGTGTTTTTCTGCGGTTGTTTTGCTTTTTCTTTCTTTCTCCTGGCTAGTCTTGAGAGACAGCAGGTGGAGTCAGGTCAGTAGTAGTGGAGCACCTCTTAGCGTTTCCTAAGAGCCGAAAGGGTCCTGAAAACCGTCTTTTATTGTGTTTAGTGTCTCCTGTGAGGATATGTCTGGGAAAGGTCTCTTCAGTTTTTAATGATTATGTTTATGCAAGAAATTTACATTATTTCTCTAATCCATTTTAAACCTGAGCTTCCTATCGATTTAGTTTAATTGCTCCCAGTGTCTCTGTTCTTTTCTGTGTCTGTGCACTAACCGGAACAATTTGGGTGTGGGCCTTGAATAGTGAAACATTTTGGGGCTGCTGACACAGCCCTGTAATTAATAGCTCCATTTTACTAAGAGCCAACAAAGTTGGAGATAAGACAGTAGATGAGAAGAAGCTAAAGAAGCCCTGCTTATGGAAAAGTCAGCATGTAAATTTACCAAGTTGGATGTTTCTAATACACAAAGTTGGCTTTTTTTGCTACAATTTCAGAGCTCAGCTTCCAGACCATGATGCCAAGTAGATCATTAAAAACAGCATGAGGTTCCGAGTCACTTTTCATTACTAAAAGATCTTCTGAAAGCCTGACAGACTGTTCCTGTTTGGGCAGCAGATGTGATAACTGGAGTGGAGATTAGCTATATGCGGTGTTCACTAATGGAATAGAATAAATGAGGTTGGAAGGCACCTATGGAGGTCATCTGGTCCAAATCCCAGGCTCCAAGCAGGGCCAGCTTGGTAATTACATTATTAATGTTGGTTTCTAAGTTATGATATAATGTCCCAAATGCTGTTTTGTAGATAAGAAGTGAAGATGAAATAGAGCCCCAAAGAAACATGTCGATGTATTTCTCCCAAATTTATCTGGTCTACTTGGGTACAACTGGGCTGACTGTGCTCAGAGCAGAAGATAGGTAGCTGTCCTTGGGCTCTTTCTGACACGTGTCTTCCAAAGTGATTTTTGACCCAATAGAGTTTAGAGATGTGGCTTGAGTGTGCTCATATTAAGACATTTGGAAGTCTGGGTGCTAGATGCTGTTTGTCTTGGCTCTCCATATCCTTTCACTGTGTGGTAAAATGACTTGCTATGTGCCTGATGTAGAAAATGGCTTTGGTTTCAGCTGGGCCTTGTACCAAGATCAGGTCAGCCAAGTCGATTAGAGAGAGAGAGAGAGCCATGCCCTCAAAACTGCCCAGGGGCCAAAGCTCACACTGCTGTGGGTAGGCTTTGTGCTCTGATCTGTGCCAGGCCTCAGGAGCATGGCTTCCGGGGAAGCACTGTGTTTACTTTTCTGTACTTGTGGAAGTTTGACTTTTTTCAGGTAATTTTCAGTTTTTTGTTAGCGGTACAGGTGGGTATAAATAAAAGGTATGTCTGTTTAGATGGACTGACAGTCTGGATTGTCACTGAAAAGAGCACGTGAGGGTTGTGAGTGATTTTTCCTGTGGAACATAGTATGCTCCTTCGTATTCTAAAAGACTTCTTTCTCCATACTTGTCAAACAGGGCTGTTGTACATAACTCCTGATCCAAACTGTACTACAAACCATAGGACTTCTGTCATTATCTTCCTCCCCATCCCTAACTGCCAAACAAAAGTAGTTAAAATTTGGAGAAAATGGCTCACCATAGTCTTGTACAGAAATGTGCGTGGACAAGATGAGTTATGCAGGCCGTACTCTGTGGGAGGAGTCTGTCTGGATCCTCCTTGTGTTGTTTGGTCTCAGCTTCCCTGTTAGGTTCTTCACATCAAGTACAAGGAATTGCATCTTCTCTCCCTTCTCCTCTAGTTTCCTCTGTACCTCACATACATGTGCTTTAAGCAGTGAAATCAGTAAATGAGTCCTGCTAGATCCTTCTTACCAGCAAAACAAAGCAGACATGATCCTGTTAAAAAACAAACAAACAAAAACAGAAAACAAGGTGTTCACTCCTGACTTGCCCGCTTTGAGCTAACTGTGGGGTTGACCATTAGGAAGGTCAGTGCTTATGCACAAATCACCTTCCATGCGTTTTACTAATTACAGGCAGCTGTTCTGTTCAGTCCAAGCCATCCTTAAACTGACCTCCTACTTGTTTTTTCCTCCCAACTGTCTAATAATTAACAAACTACTTAATGCACGACAAAAGACCAATTAACCCTAAAGCGCTTAGTAACTACATGTAGATTAGTTGTAAAATGTTGCTGTAAACATTAAATGTTAGGCAGTTACATAAAGCAATAATTGATACAGTTGCATTTAGGAGCTTAGAAGAGGAGGAAAAAAAAAAAAGTGCTTGAGTTCTAAGAACTCTGCTAATAGATTTTTCGTTTTTAGCGGCAGTGGTCCCAGCCTGTATCAGTCCAAACAGGCTGCGGCAGCTCAGATTTGTTGCACTTCAGTGGTGGAAGAAAAATAAAGGCAGGCTAACCTTGTGCACTTCTTGAAACCATAATGTGGGTGAATGGTCATAGAAAACCTCCAAAGGGCAGAACCTGGTATCTAGGAAGAAATGGAAATCATATAAAATAATTTACTTGTTTCTGGTGCAGAGGTGGTATCCAGTGGTAAAGCGTGCTATATTAGTTGGGTACCAGGTTGTGTTGATTTCAAGGATTCATTCTTATTTTCAGTTTCAGGCACCGAATAAAGCCCGACTTAATAAAGCCCGAGTGTTAGGTGTGCCCCTGTTAGGTGTGAACAACCATGGGTTTGATCATTTATTGCTGGTGACTTCAGCTGCGTCTTCTGTTTCTATAGACACTTTTCACATCCAAACTGCCTCACATTTTGGCCTTTGAAAAAATATATTTCCGTTCACCTTATGGGGTAGAGTTTCACACGAAGAAGCTGTTTTGCTTTTCTGCAAAATCTTTAATCCTCTTAATTGGCTGTATTACTCCAAGGTGGTCCACTTGATCCAACAGTTCTCAAGCTCCTGCTGCTGATGTTCTTAAATAATTTATTTTCCTTGTTTGTCTTATGTGCTAGTTCTTTACTTTCTTTGAATCTTTGATATATTTCATGTTTGCTAGTTTTTCTTTGACCTAAGCTTACATGGGACTGATATATTCCTTAATGGTAAGCTTTGCCACCTTACTCTGTATATTTGTTCAGCCTTATGGCTTTCCTAGCCTCTTTTAGTTAAAGTATATCTCTATTTTACTTGCTTCTGTTAGTTCTGTTAGTTGTCTTTAAATTCTGCAGATATCAAGTTTCTTCTCTTTCAGTGAAAAATGTTAGGTTTGTTTGAAGTAGCTTTCTCTCTTCTCTTCCTCAGTTTTGGCAGTGTCCTTTTCCCAAGTATATTGATCTTAATTATAGTAAAGTTATTTCCTGAAAGCTGACCTATGCTTAGTTTTGCTGTATAAATACGTTGGTAATGAGCTTTTATTTTTCTTTGACACAGTTCTACTGGTATAAATCCTCGTTATATTCCATCCCCCAAAATGGAAATTTTTTATACCTTCTTTTGGTTGGTTTAATTATGGAAATATGCTTAAAGCATATTTTTAACCACCTACTATCTTTCAGTATAGGTGAGTCCTTAGCAAAATCACTAGGTTACTGACTTGCCCAAGTCAGTTTTTCTCCTTGTACTCTGGAGTTAAATGAGAATTGCTCTTTCCTCTTCTGTGCTGTAGATGCCAAGGTTAATAGCAAGATCTGGCCAGCTGACTTTCAGCCAAGGAAGGGTATACATTGCTAGCCTGAAATTGTTTTTCATTAACATTTCACTGCTTTTTTTTTTTTTTTTTTTTTTTCCACAAGCTTCTTTATCTGAACTTCTCTTCCTTTCTCTGATGTTTGTTTTATGCTGTTGACATTTGCTAAAATGCCTGCTGTGTGATACCCTGCCAGTTTACCTCCCTTCCTCTCCCTAATGAGAGATCATCCACCATTTGTAGGCTTATATATAATGGATCAAAATATACCTATGTGCAGCCTTTGGCAGCAGTTGATCTAACTAGGCAAACTTTAAATTTGCCAATTCCTGAACTACCAAGTAATGGAGCTTTGTAAGAAGGTTCTGCTGAGCAATGGGGTGCAGCTGAGGGTACAGACTTTGGTGTAGCCCTTCTTGTGAAGCAGCAAGCTTGTTTTCTTCCAGCATAATCATGTTCTGTGAAGGGTTAATGCTGATATAGGAATAGGGGGTGAGTCTGTGAAGCAAAGACTGAAAAGGAGGCAGAAGCTTGAATCATACTTGCTGTTGCAAGGGGAAACCAGCAAAGAGCAAGAACTGCAGAAATGTTACCAGGCTTTCAAGAACAAGTTAAATCCAGAGTTTCTTTCTGGGAAGCCAGTTGGAAGGAGTATATTGCTGGCGGCCTGGAACCTCTCAGAGCCTGAAGTTAACGGCTGTTAATTTTTAAAGGCAGGAGCAAAAGTGGTTACTGTGTGTTTCAATGGAGTCTTTTCTGCTACTGAAATGCCATTGCAAAAGACTTCTGAGTTGTTTGGACTCAGAGAGGAAAAAGAAAATTCCCTCAGAGAAGCAATTTATCCACCAAAAGCTTCACTTTGACATACAGGTTATAGTACAATGACAGTTCTGTCAGGTTGTTTGTAACATCTCCAAAGGTGGTGGGTGAGGGATGTACTGAGGGTGGGCTTCTGTTGGACTTTAAAGGGTGAAATAAAGGAAGATGCCCAAAGTGCAGTCTGAAAAAGGGGTCTTCCTTGTTCAACTTTCTTTACTGCAGCAAGGAAGTATGAGGAAAGCCAACACTGAAACAAGAAAATAACTGGTTTTGTAACCATTCTGTCAGGTCAAATCCTGCTTCTCTGGAGGTCAATGAAAGCATTGTCTGAATTCTCATGCTGGCTTTGTAACTTTCTAGGTAAGTCACTGTTAACCTTAAGGAGCCAGAAGGGCAGTTTCTCACTGAATGAAGCTTTTCAGAAAGTAATGGAAAGAAAGAAAAGCTGAGCATTTTCAAAGCATCTCCGAGGAGGCTGTCACTTTATTCCTGATGATTTTCAAGATGAGGTGGGCTCCTAAGTGCCAAAGTGGTGTGGCTTACAGAGTACACATCTTAATGTTTATTCTTTAGAGATGTGCATTTGTCAGAGTAGCCAACAAATACCAATAATCTCTGTTGCATGCAGAAAAATACGGTCTTCCACATCAACCACCAGCTCTGACAATGACTGGCTCTAATTAAGAAATGATAAACATGTATTTTGGTGTGTGTAACTTCACTTTCCATTTGACATGCTGCAATGCCTGCATCCCACATACACGTATATGGCTTGGACAGATGCACTCTTTGCTGGATTGAAAACTAGCTGGACAGCCTGCGCCCAGGGAACGTTGGTGAATGAAGTTAAATCCAGCTATCAATCAGTCATGATCCAGATAGTGATCCAGGGATCGCTATTGGGGCTGGCCCTGTTTAACAGCTTTATTGATTATCTGGGTGGGGGTATTGAATGCACCCTCAGGAAGTTAGTGGGTGACACCAGGTTTGGAGGAAGTCTCGTTCTTGAGGTTAGAAAGGCCCTTCAGGGGGATCCAGATAGGCTGGATTGATGGACTGAGGCCACTTCTGTGATCTTCAAGTTCCAGTTCCTGCACTTTGGTCACAACAGCTCCGTGCAACACTACGGGCTTGGGGCAGAGTAGCTGGCAGTCTGTGCAGAGGAAAAGGAACTGGGGGTCTTGATCAACAGATGGCTGAACATGAGCTAGCAGTGCGGCTAAGAAGGCCAATGGTATCCAGGCTTGTATAAGAAATAATGTAGCCAGCAGGACCGGAAAAGTGATTATCTATACTTGGCACTGGTAAGGCTGCATGTGAAGTACAGTGAAATACAGATAGGCAGATTTGGGCCTATCACTACAAGAAAGACACCAAGGCCCTGGAGTGTGTCCAGAGAGTGGCAGTGAAGGCTCTGGAGCACAAGGCTGAGGGAACTGGGATTGTTTAGACTGGAGAAGAGGATGCTTAGGGGAGACCTTATCACTCTCTGCAACTCCCTAAAAGGAAGTTGTAGCAAGGTGGGAGTTAGCCTCTTTTCCCAGGTAACAGTGATTGTACGTGAAGTAATGATTGTAAGTTCTGCCAGTGCAGGTTCAAGTTAGGCATTAGGAAAATGTTTTTCTTAGAGTGATGAGGTATTGCAACAGGCTGGCCAAGGAAGCGGTGGAAGTGTTCAAGAAACATGTAGATGTGGCTCTGCGGGACATGGTTTAGTGAGCACGGTGGTGAAAAGTTGACAGTTGCAGTTGATGGACTTAGAGGTCTTTTCATAGAATTGCAGAATCAAAGAACGACTTGGGTTGGAAGGGACCTGAAAATCATCTAGTTCCAACCCCACCCTGTTGCAAGCAGGGCTGCTGACCACCAGATCAAGCACTAGATCAGGGTGCCCAGGGTCCCATCCAACCTGGCCTTGAACGCTTCTGGGGATGGGGCATTCACAGCCTCTCTGGACAGCCTCCAGAGAGGAGGCACCTCACCACCCTCTCTGTGAAAAACTTCTCACTGATATATCAATCTCCCTTCTTTAGTTCAAAGCCATTCCCCCTTGTCCTATCGTGATTTATCAGAGAAAAAACTTGATTTCCCTCATGTTTATAATCTCCCTTTAAATATTGGAAGGCCACAATGGTGTCTTCCCATGCAGTCTGTCTTTGTAGGAGAGGTGCTTCAGCCCTCTGATCATCTCTGTGGCCCTCCTCTGGACTCTCTCCAACAGCTCTATAATTTTTCTATGTTGGGGGGCCCAGATCTGGACACAGTACTCCAGAAGGGGCCTCATAATGGTAGAGTAGAGAGGGACAGTCACCTCCCTTGCTCTGCTGCCACCCCTCTTGATACAGCCCAGAATACTGTCAGCCTTCTGGGCTGAAGGATTTTCCAACCTTAATGATTCTATGATTCTATTCAAGCCGAGCAATTCATTGCTGCTCAAAACTGTGCCTACTGATTAATACTGACTCATTTACACCTGTGGGGATTGAAATTGTCAGATGGGACCAAGCTGTTGGTAGCTATTGTGTAAATAATGGCCTGGTGTACAGAGCACTGGAAAAATAAGTCTAGTTTGTTTATGTCTCCTCTTTTCCTCAGCAGTAACTTGTGCTTTTAAGACTGGCAGCTAACAAGAACCTCTGGTCTCAGAATGGCATCTCTTTGCTACACCATATTGGAAACAAGGCAGGTTATAATATGTAACAGTCTGCAGAACCCTCTTGGTGCATGCAAATTGCTCTCATGCACCAGTTGATCTCCTGCAGTGACTGCAAGGAATATTAACACCTTTCTCCCCTCTGTGCTTGAAGTGGATGAGGTATTTAGCAACATTTTAAACAGAGGGGGAGGAATGGAAAGAGTTGAAACTAAAAAGTACCAGTACTCTATGAAATACTGGCTGGCAGCAGAGATCAATTTCAACTGGAGACTGCTGAAAAACACATGGGATGAAGGGCTCGGTACAAACAAAAGTTGAAGGAATAAAATATGAGCTTGCTCTTAGCTTTCTTTTTTTCTGCCCTCACTGAAGAAGACTTCTAGAAGTGCTGAAATGGTCAGAGCTGATGTTGAGATTGATTGAACTGGATAAACAGACAATGATGAGATCCTGTTGTGAGAAGAGCTTAATAGGCATAAAAATTGTCTATTGCAGCCTGAGGGTGGGTTTTACAGCACAGAGAGGGAAAGGAAGGGTGTCTGTTTCTTTTTGCCACTGCATAGAAGCTTAACTTCAGAAAGAGAGTCTGGAGTTGATATGGCTGTATCCTTAAAAAGGTCACTGCATCCTCATCATCAGGTACCTAACACAGGGGATGCAGGTAAATGACCAGTGATAAATTTAAAAATGAATTAATAGTTCTGCGGGACTCTTGCATTTGTCGGAAGGGAATGACAGTACTGAGGGACTGCATCTCAGCTTTAGAAACAATTTTTAAGAAAGATGCACCTTGCTTAAAAAAAAAAAAAAAAAAAAAAGGCATTTCCTTTTTCAACAAGTGAACAGGAATTTTTTCATGTGCTACCTTACATTGCGCAGTCAGACTGTGCACAAGCTGTGTTACTATCATTGGAAGTATTGGGGGAGTTACACATGATTGTTAATGTGATTAATGGCACATTTAAGGTACTAGAATAGTACAGGGAGTTAAAACAGCACAGACCTCTGCAAACAGATTGTAAAAACCATAGTTTCAAAAAGGAAAACAAAAGTCAAAGAAAAATAGTGAGAATTAGGAAGCAATTTTTGAACTTTGCTATATATGGCAGCCACCGTGCTGCTAAATTGTTTAACTGGCAACTTCACTGTTATTTGAGTCCAAGGGTGGTGTGATTCCAGACAGCATCCAATATCTGTATGACAGTGGGAATCATTACAAAGCTCAGAAAAAAAGAAGCCAGACTTTCTCTATATGTGGCTTTTTCTTTATTAAATTCTTTTTGGCAGTTGCTCAGTAATAGCTTCTTAAAAATGTGCTGCTATGGCAGTTTTACCCAGCTTTAAGTAAGATGCCTGACCTCCAGGACGAGCCAAAAGAGACCTCTGTGATCCATGCTTTGTAAGAAATTGCTTGTTATGTATATAGTTTACGTAGTGCTGGGGTTAAAAACAGTATGGTTTATTACTGTAGCCTGTGACCTGTGCAGATGCATGGGCTGGCTGTTTAACAAAAGGAAGTGTTGTTGCCTTTCATGTAATGAAAAATGTCACTGGATGAATCTAAAAAATAATAATAAGAAAATAATAATAAAAATCTTTTTTTTCTTTCTTTTTTTTTTTTTTTTTTTTTTTCCTTGAGCAGTTAAGCAACTGCAGGGCTGTTTCTAGATCAGTGCACCCTGCACATAGAGAGCAGTATGGTATACATGCACCTGATTCTGCACCTTGAAATCAGTGGAACTTTCTGTGGGTTTGAGTGAGCAAAGACTGAAGTGATTAATTTATTAAATATTCGGTCTGGCTCAAATTGCTGATCGTGTACCTGTGAAATCCTGCTGATATTGCATTCTGTTATGAATATGCAGCTGCCTCTTTTCCTGACGTGTTGCTGTTATTTTTGTTGTCAGTAGCTGAACGAAGCAAACACCAGTCTTTGAAAACAGTTGCCTGTGGAATAATGCAATGGAATAATACTGGGGAAGGTTCCTAGATTAGAGGCATAGCATGCCACAGTCTCTCCATTGTAACTATGTTCAGAATTAGTGGGGTATGTTTTTTAGGCAGTGCTTTTCACGTTGGAGCTGCCAGACTGCTTGTCCACATCGCTCAACTTGTGCAGTTGTGTGGCGTCTGAGGATTCTGTCACCTGTGAGAGTACCTGGGCAATTGAGCAATCAGCACTGATCCGTGCAGCTGAGATACCTTTCCTCTATGAATCAGGCCAGGTAGATGCAGAGCAAAAATCTTGCTGTGAAATCAAGATAATCTGAATTCTTGTCTTATCAGTCAGGTTTTAATCGCATTGGTCCAGGTTTACTGCTGCTTCTGTTTACATCCCCGTTGTGAAAGGGGGTCAAGGGAAGGTAGTAAGCATTTGTAGTCTGCATTACAGCTGGAAGTGTGTGAACGGAGAACTACGGTTAAGGGAGCCAGAGTTTCTTTCTGTTCTCCACTCTTTAGGAGCAGCTTTACCACTGTCTTTGTGCAGAGTTCTGTGCTTGTGTTTCACTTCTTGTTATACCTGCCAGGCAAAAAGCTTAGGGAAAGCATTGTGCTATAGAGTAGAGCAGAAAGGAGAAAAACTTCTGGATAGAGTGGGCTGTGCCATTTGCCCGGGCTGGGAAACTGCTAATGCACTTGGTGAGAAAATCAGGTGGCTGTGGTGGTCTGTGGTTTGTGAAAACTGCCTGGTATCTCGTTCTCTTTAATAATGTTGACAAAAGCATTGGGGGTTTTGTCATCTTTCTTAGTGGCAGTTGACCCTTGAAGGTTTCTTGAATTGTGTGTATTTAAACTCCAGGGCAGGTCTATGCAAGAGCACTCAGGAATGTGAATGGGAGCTGATCAAAGGTGTAAATCCTCAGGGAGATTGAGTGGCATGAGGTCTTGTATAGACATTAACATACAGAATTAAAGTTGTTTAATATTAATTGATTCATTTTGGAAGCGAGGTCAAGTAAATGAGCAAGAAAACCGCTTTAAATCTGATAAAAGCTTCTGCCACAGGTGTTTAACTCCACTACTCACTCCAACTTCAAACTGATTTGAACTGACTTCTGTCTGACTGAGGGCAGCCCCACGAGTTAATGGGAGGGTAATCATATCCCGTTTTAATAACTGTATTTGGAAAGCATGTTTTACAAATAGTCCTGTTTGATAATGTTACCTTGGGCTTTGAGGAGGGATTTATGGCAGGTCTCTTAAGGGTTTTTATAGCCACTGCTGTACTTGAAAGAAATGGAGTTCTTTGTATTAGATAGGCTCTTTGGCCTTAATGGAGGAAGCTGTTGGCTGAGGTACGAGTTGGAATGGTATTCAGAGGCATTGCTGGTTAAAAAAGAGGGGAAAAAGACTCAGAAAAAGCAATAGTTGTTGGTTTGAGGAGTCATTGTACATCATCACAAATGAGTGCTCTGCAGTTCAAAGGAGGCCTCTCACATTTGGAAGCAGGATTGCGACCAACCTTTCTACGTTGTCTTGTGCGCACTGTGAGCAAGGCCCCTGGTACTGGAACCTCAGAGTTCTTCAGGACATGTACTTCTGTCGTGAGGCCCCCCGTGCTCTGATGAGCAGCAGGGGAGCCCTTTGGGCAGCCCACTTGCCTTATTCCTTGGCTGGGCAGTGAGGGAGGGCTCCCACAACAGCCAGCAGTTGCACAAGTGGGGCTGGGGAGTTCAGCTGTGGCCTTGTCTGAGGCTGTCATGCTAGGATGTCTCTCTGTATTTCTCCCTGAGATTTCTCTGTGTTGATGGAAATTGATTTTGCCTTTGGGAACCTGAGGGTATAAATTGTACTCGTAATTGGCCTGAGCTGAACTAGGAGAAACTGCTGATGTGTTCATTCTCTTCAGTGAGCGATTTGTTGTATAAGCCACTTCATGGACTGCTTTTTAGTGAGCGTGAGGAAAGGGAAAAGGCGAAGCAAGGAGGTGCCGTTATTGGGCATCACTACCCGTATGTAAGTGCTGCATTGGAGCATTCTGCCATCTGCAGTCAGTACCTTAATTCCTCTTCCATTCAGGGAAAAATATAATCCTAGCCGTCTAAATCTGTGGATTATCATTTTCTCCAGTATTTACGTCTGTTATGATCAGGTTGTTTCTTGAATGAGACTGCAATAAAAACAATGCTGAAAGGATGTCTGGGCAGCTATCGGTGCTGATCTGAGCAGCTCCCAGGCTGGCTGGGTTAGTGGATGGAAGTGAAGGTGATGGTCAAGGCCTGGGGAGGCCGGTGCTCAAAGGTCGGGCAGGGGGAGGTCTGCAGGGTTCACTCCCCACGGTAATTGCTCTCCTGCTTTAAGCCTGATACTCAGCTGTCTACACGGTGCTTAGCACAGAGTGTTCACTGGGGAGATTAGGATGAAAATATGTTCTCCTTGCTAAAGAGCACATAAACAACCCATAAACGGCCCATTAACCTACAAAATCGCAATAAAGACCATGTGGTAAAGCAAAGCCATAGGAGACCTGTGACCCAGCAAGTTCATTAATTGGATTTTGAACCTTATCTTTTGTGCTAAAAGCAGCTAATCTGAAATTAGGAAAAACAAAGGAAAGAAGGAGAGAAAGGAGTGACTTGAGATGCATGTCCAGAGTGAGAGTGTTTCTGTAATTCATTTTAGGACACAGCCCAGTGAGCAAAATTTTGAAGCCCATTGTGGAATTACCATGTTACAGGATCAGACATCAGTAACATTTCCAAGTAATAACAATCACTTGAAAACGAGTGAAACAACATAATTTTGTTATTGGCCACAACCAGTACCTGTAGCAGTTCTAGAAACTCCTCTTACTGGCTGCTGAATGCACCAGCCGCTTGCTGTGCTCCAAGTTGCTTTTTGAAGCTATAAGATGTACATCCATTTTATGGCTTTTCTGGCTGTGATATTTAAACTCTGTGAAGAATTTTAGAATGTGTACTGAGAGGAAAGCTGATTAAACTTCTGAGTACTTTGCCAGCAGGTCTTCATCTTCATCTGGAGGATGGCAGCAGAGTTCAGACACCCATAAATGGCCCTCAGCAAGAGCTGAGGCTTCATTTGCCTAGACTCCTTCTGTCACTGTGAAACCATCAAATGGCAGGAGAATAGCAGCTGCTTCCTAGGATTGCTCTGTAGCTAAATTGAAAGCATATCATAGAAGCGTGCAAGTTCATGCTATCAGCTGTTTGGTGTTCTTTCAGACAGGTGTCGTCTTTATTAACTGTGTAGTTTGTTGTGGAAGGTGTGCATCTCTGTGTACATGCTCATGTCTGAAGCATTTCAGAAATGGGGGGAAAAAAGGGTTGTTAGATTATAAGCAATCCACTAGTACAGTTGTATTTAAATAGCTTAGCTGAAACTTTGGACTGTTTTAGTAGGTATTTTCCATATGTACACATGGTGAGAGATCTCTGCCCTGAAGCACATGTGGTTTGAACAGAACAGGAGGAGGGAGGCTGGGATTTGGCCATGGGAAGCCAAGGCACTGAGTGATGAAGTGGTTTTGCACAAGCCAAAGTGGTGTGGCAAACCCAGAACTTGAGACCTGTCTTCTGGTGCTCAGATACATTGATTTCAGCACAAAATCCTGGCGCCACTGGTTGATTTGAGCTGGCTGTATGAAGACAAGCTTGAGTGTGATGCCTAATTGAGTTTATAGAATAGGAAAATCTTAATTATTTATACAAATGTTGATTTTAAATGTGTTTTAGATGCAGTTTTTCAATCCTAATTGCCTTTATAATTACAAGCAAAATTTTCATGCATAAGGTTATGTGTCTGCAGATATTTTGGAGCTGTTACACAAAGAGCATCTGTTACACTCAAACTGAGTAATTAAATACTCGTTATGCACATCATAGATCCTGAGAAACATATCTGGGGGAAAAAAAAAAAAAAGGTTTCTAGGAACTAGTGCTTGTATAAGAGTGCTAATTACCAAAGCATTAATGTGTATTTTCCAAGAATCCATCCTCAGGCTGTGCTGCCTCTTCTACACCTGTCCCATGAGGCCAGAGGCTGGATGGAGGTGAAGGGTGGTAAATGTGCGTAACTTACAACCAGGCCTCTCATGCCTGTAGGTGTTTTAGGGCAAACCTTAGATTGTGAAACTTCTTGTTTCTAGAAGTGTACTGCTTTCAGAAGTAAGCCTGGTCTTCTGTCTCACTGCAGGAGAGTTCTGAATAGTTTGAGCAAAACCATTTGGCTCCCAAGCTTTTGGGGGAAAAGTATTCCCTTTGGTGAGGTTTATTCCTACTGCTATATTACTGTGAATGGCAGCGTTAAAACCAGTGTAATGGGAAAAAAAAGAAAGCATTGCCAACTACAAAAATAATATCAGTTTATTATATTGACTGTCAATATACTTTCAATTGAAAAAAGACTTTTGTATTGTTAAGGCATCATCACCCTAACTGGTGAAGGAATGCTTCAACTCAAGCATCAACTCTTGCATAATAATTTAAGAAGAAAGCTATGGAAGCTTTTTTTATGATTATTATTGTTATTATTATTATTTGTGTGTGTGTATTTTATATATATACACACATATAGGTATGTGACAAAACAGGAAAGGGTATGTTTCTTCCTGGTTCATTTTTCACATTACACACTGAGACTTTGTTTACCCTTGAAGAATCAGTGTTGATTGGACAACCGGTGTAATTAATTATATTGCAACAGACAGACAGCTGATCTTTTGAAAAGAAAGGAGTTTTTAGCAGGACTGTTCAAAGTTCATGGTCTGCTGTTAAACTCTAATGCTAATAAACATTTCTTCAGAAAGATGTCTGTCTTTAAATTTCACAGTATCGCACCTTCATTTTAAAGTGATATGATAAGAAAAAAGCTGTAGACCCCAAGAAGTCCTCCAGCGATGCTGCTTTTGGGGCATGGGCTTCAGGTGCCTTTGGGAGATGCATTTTGGTCTTGGCATGCATATGGCCATGTTTTCAATTGTTCGAGTTGCATCTGTTTCTTAACTAGGAAGGGGCTTCTGCTAATTTTTCTTTACCGTAAGCACAGATGACTTTCACTTGCACTACCAGAAGAGCATGTGTTGGCTATAGTTCCTTTTGTCTAAATGGCCAACTCTGTTCCCAGTGGTACAGTTGTTTTTTTTCAGTTCATTGGTGCTTGACTAAATGCATTCAGTCACATTCTTCATGTATAGATGAGACAAACTTTCTGTTAAATATTCCCGTGTTTTCTAGCAATAGGGCTGGGAAGGTTATGGCTTGCCTTGCGGGCCAATGAGAGCATGAGCTGGGCTGGCAGGGAGGGGAAAGCCAGCTATGGGATGCTGCCACAATAAGCCCCAAAACAGTTTGGCTGAAACTGGTTTTACGTCATATAAAAAAGGGGGCTAAGGATCTCAGCTGATCAGAGTACTAAAGGTCCTTGGGCACGCACCATAGAGCATATTGGTTTTGAGCTTGATAGCTCTTTCTTTTTACAAGGGCTGCAAATTGCTGTGACATAGTTAAGGACTGTAGAAAGAGGCAAGTTTTCCTGAACTTTACTCCCAGCTTGAAGTTTTAAGAAGTAAGTGAGAGGCGAGGAAGGGAAGAGAGGGTGATACACAGACCCTCGCTCACGCCCCTCTGTCCCACGAGTAGGATGTCAAACGGAAAAGACGGCTTGGAGAAACAACTGAATGGCTTTGGGGAGAAGGGGAAGGAGAGAAGCCGCACATCCCTGGTCATCTCTCAGGCTGTTAACCGCAGTATTTTCACCTCTGCAGTCTCCCCTGCTGCTGAACGTGTCCGCTTCATTCTGGGAGAGGAAGATGACAGCCCAGCACCCCCACAGCTTTTCACGGAGCTGGATGAGCTTCTGGCCGTTGATGGACAAGAAATGGAATGGAAGGAGACTGCAAGGTGGGTTGGTTTTCCTTTACCTCAGAAATCTCATGAGAAATTCCTCTTTATGTGGTAATGTCCATATTACTGGATGGCTTGGAAAATCCACAGTAAAGAGCCTTTATGGGTGAAATTATCTTTCCTGGATAAATCAGAGAATTCAAGGATTTGATTCAATATGAATTTAAAACCAAGTCTAGAAAAATTGGAGTGCCAGATTTACTTGAATGGGTTGTATATGGAGAGTCAAAATTCATATGGACTTACCTAGTGCTTTGCAAACAGTGACGAGATTAGGGCAAGAATAAAACATCTGTGGAATAAATACATCTGTAGATGTATTAAAACTTTTAATTCAGGTACTCAAAAGTACGTTTTAGCCTGGCTCCACCACACAGCCCAAGTTGGAACGTTTTTTTACTCCGTTAGTGATGAAAATTTATTTTAAATAGGCAAAAGATCCTGAAGATTTTTTCTTCTGAGGAAATAATTCAGGATTTGTGTTAAGTGCTGGTTTGAATTGCCCACTTTGAGGTTTTTGACCAAATTCTCTTCTTGTTTCTTTAGCGGTGCTGGTTTAGGACTGGAATGGAGTTTTTTGTGCTGTATTTGACACAAGTTATCTATAGCTTATTCCTGAGTATTGCAAAAGGAGCCGTTGGTTAGGATACAGGATCTAAAGTCTGCTGTGTATCTCCTCTAGCCTTGTGATGTTAATTTTTTTTCTACAGTGAAAATATTTTTCCTGGTCTTGCCTTGAAAGGTAAGCTTTTAACTGCAGATGCTGTCAAGGGCTGAAACCTTTCCCTAGAAGGGGGTTCTTAACTAGCTGGTGAGCAGCCGAGGGCTTTGCCTTTCCTATTTCCAATCCCCCTCTTAGCTCTGGGCTTTTTATTTCCCTTTTTGTGGCTCTGCTAAGCCCTTTTACCACCTTCCAGTCTTTAGGGCCCCTGCTGTATTCAGAGGTAGTCAGTCCATCTTGTTTGGCTACCTTAATCTTTACCTGATGAACCATTCCACCACCTACTCCTTTACCCCCTTATCTTTATTTTTACTTCTATATCACTTGTAGAACCTATTTAAAGACTTTTCACCTTTTACCCTTCAACTCCTTTCTTATTGGTCATCCTTTTCTCCCTTTATTGCTTTTCGTGCCTCTTATCGTTAGTTCAGCACTTGCATTTTGTCATATGTACCACCCACCCCTGTACAGATCTTTAAGAAGGGTTTTTAGTGACAATTTATTGAGGCTTTGTTGTTAAGATCAACAAAGATTGTTTTTGTTGTTAAGATCATTTTGTTGTTAAGATCACTTCAGATCTTAATGATATTCTTCATACTGAGCACTATATGTTTTCTTGTTTTCCATATTAATACTGGGAGCTCGGCTTTCCTGGAATCCACAAATACTAGCCATCAAGAGAGAGAGTGATATGTCCTGCATGACATATGACAAAATACATGTCTTCAGAGACATCTGCTTCTAGATTCCAAGGAACTTGTTGATGCTCTTTTACTATCAGATATCAGGAGAGAAAAAGAGGTGTTTTTTTTTTTTCTTCTCTGGTAATGCTTTCAGGTTTTGTGTTTTCACACATCTTCAGTAGAAGAGCTAATTGGAGCTGTATATACAATTCTTTCTAACAGTATGTGTATATTACATACTGAAAGAAGAGATGCCATGTTCAAGTACAGTGTAGTTCCTAACCTTGGCTAACTTCCTAATGTGTGTGTGTTAGTTTGTTGATGGTGATCTTTCATGTTGCATTCTTGTTCAGGATTTTTCCGTATCTTCCTGAAATGACTTAATCTTGCAAAACCAAACCTGCTGAAAGCTACTGTGTGGCTCTGCTGCAGGACATACCAGCTTGAGCTGGCTAACTCTACTTCAGCAGGTACAGGAGCTGCCTGCTCTGCTGCTCACTGGAGCTTTGGGTCTGACTTGAATGATGGTAGAAGCTGTCAGGAGAGAAGTGTTTGAATCATCAGAGTTCAGCAAGTGGGTACTGTCCCTTCTAGAGGCATTTCAGTCAGCAGAAAAACAACCAGTATGTCATGGAAAATTTCTGTCAGGAACCTGCAAGATACTGATTAAAAGATGCTTCCAGAAGAGGTCCTTTTGTTGTTTTGATTCTTTATTCACATGAGTTCGGTGGTCTGTGCTCCAGCCCTGGTGTAAATAGGCTACCATTCCTCCCTGTGCACATTTCTGGTAGTAGGTAAGGTCAGCCCATGGCCAGGGCTTGAAGATGTCCTACTCCTTTTCATGATCCTCTTGCCTGTTAGCATGGTATCTAGCCATGGTTAACAATAAAGAAACATTTTGGAAGAACATTCTCAGTGTAGACAGTGCTTCATAACACAGCCCTGTGTTAAATGCATTAAAAATAGAGCAGTAAAAGGGAAGGTTTATTGCTGTTAAAGGTAACCTGAAGATTTGGGTTGCTAGGTATTCCCAGTTGGGCTTTTTCTGGAGCTTGTCCATCCACACCAAGTAAATTGATTAGAAGTTCTTGCACCGATATGCATATGTTGCATTTCACTGATAGCTAAAGGATACAGTGCAAACTATTAAAAGGGAAAGGCTTGAAATATCTGGAGGCCACCATGAGGCTCAGTTCAGTACATTTTGGAACCAGGGTGTGTGCACCATAGTGGGGACTGTCATTCTACAAGGCAGGGAGATGGGAGGAAGATCATGAGATAACAGTGAGAAGGAATGAAAGATATGTGAGCTGGTGGATAGGCATTTCAAATCTTTAATTATGGTCTGTTTCTTTACATAAGCTCTCTCAAGCAGTACATTTACATCCTTCACCTCTTTTCCCATTCTAATATCATACCTTTTATGCAATCCTTTTTAGAGCCTTAAAAATAAGAAAGATGGGTCCTGTGTATTGGTTAGCAGATATAATTGCCTTTACAATATGTGCACACTGAACATACTGAAGACTCCCAGAGATACATTTGAAGAGTAAGAGGTTACTCTGGAGGCAGCCAAGTGCACCGATGGCAGATTTTTCTCTCAAATCTTTGCCCTTTGGAGCTGGTGGTGGCCAATACGTTCCAGATTTCGGAAGTCCACAGTGCCAACTTTGCTGGAGTCAGCAGTTTAGTTTCTAAGGTCCAAGAGTCATAACACAACGTGGATGTTATTAGTTACGTTGTAGTTTTTTCTAATGTGGTCACTAGAATTTTTCTAGCTTTGCCCTGAAACAGCACGTTACCATTGGGATGCAGACACCTTTGCCTTCAACGCTCAGGAGGCTCTGTTCTGAGATGTATAATCCTAAATACATCCAATTGGAAAACTTAACTCTACAACTGTCTCTTTTGTCCTTTCCACTCTCCTCCACCCTAAAAGTCCAGTGCTTTCTTCCAGTGCTCACCTACTTCCCATGCAACTTTCTGGGTGTGAGTGAGCTTTTCTGCAGCGTGACGTGTTAAAAAAAAAAATCATTTTAGCCTGATGTATGGTCTTCTGGTTGTTTATTTCTGATAGCACATAGTGTCCTACTTTGTCCTAGTTTTTAATGGTGCTTCTGTGGCCTGGCGCAAGCGAATGATTTTTGCCATAACGTAGATGTACGCTATGCAAAGTGCCGAATGTATGTCTCAGTATGTTTAGGCTCATTTTCTAAACATTAACAGGTATTCTTGGTGTATCCTCAAATCTCTATCAAAGAGAGGGGATGTGGATAGCTGATGATAACTGTACAGTAGCAGTGTATCTTCTGGTAGGTTAGTTGAGAAATATTGCAGCAGGAGTGAATCTTCCATGGATTTCTCTTGGTGTAATGAGGAATGACCACATTGTTCAATGTCCTCAAAGCCATGTTTGCCTTCAGAGTGGCACCTTTGGCTCCTGGGAAGTGGATTGGGCGGTCTTTGTTTCAGATTTGGCTCGTATTTATCTCTTCAGTTGTAATCTGTGGATGAAATAGCCCACCAGATTGGTTCAGTTCAAACTGAAGGTGCCCGCTTGCTTGTAAGCTCGTGCTCTTTGGTAAACTGGAGTATTTAGGTAGGTGAAGTGTGCAGTGGGGAATAATAATACAAAACAAACTAAAGATAAAATTCGTTACTTGTGTGGAGGGCCATGTGGAAAGCATTGCCTGAGTACTTGCATATATGTGTGCATTAGGACTTCAGAGGGGACTTCAGAATGTGGTATTCAAAGCTATTTCAGACCATTTGGAGAGCATCTCAATCGGTTTTCAATGAAGTGGATGGGCACAGATTCTCCCTAGGAAAATGGTTATTCCATGCTCTATAATGTTTTGGAAGAGCTGAGTGACTGTCAGTGAAGCTGAGAGACTCTGCTAAATCTGTCTGGTGGCAGGTCCAACAGATTTGAAGTTTTGTGTTATAATCAGGAAAGTACACAGAAAGCAAATATTGATAGTTGTGAATTACACAAACTTTCACCAAAGGTACAAACCCTTTATAATTTGCAGCCTTTGTTGTTGCAGGGTAAAGAGCGTCTCGTTGCACTTGACTCAATCTACCCACACAACTATACAAACAAATACAGAACATGTCCTCTGAACTCCACAGATCTGCAGATGCCCAAATCCCTTTGCTTTCCTAGCAAACACTCAAGTGTTGTGGACAGAATAGAACCTTATTTCTCAGATATTAAGTTCAGTCTCATTGCTTGGGTTAAAATGCGGCTTTTCAAAAACAAAGTCTCAAAAGAGATTATTGCAGTTGAAAAGCATAATTAATTAATCCTCAAATAACACATTTTTCAGGTTTGCATATAATTTCACTTGGTGTTAATAATATTCTTTTGAACCAGTTTGCAAACTTCCATACCCTTAAGTGTATGTTTTTTTTTCTTAATAATCCCCTTGTATTAGTCACTGGAATTTTCATTTAGCCAAATATATTAAAATAGTATCTCAGGACAGGATTAGAACACCTTCTGCTTTGCGATTGAGTTGCATTGAAACACTTTTTTTTTTTTTCCTCCTGCTCTCTGTGCTCGCAGTGAAGCTGTAGCCAGGTGCTGCAATAAAGAAAGAGGCCACTGGCATTTCTCTCGCCTTTATTAATAGGCTAGAGTGTAATGTCCCTCTCTGTGTCCCACGGGGCTGTGTATGCATTCTTCAGCTGTGTCCCCCTCTGTGCCAGCACCTTGCTGGCAGTGGCAGGAGCCTGGAGCAGCAGCGGGATGTGCTCTGCCTGACTGCCCCCACCATGGGTCTTGGGGCACAATCCCTGGGCTAGAGCTCCTGCTTGCCCGCAGTCATGACACAGGTTTAGGGGTGTAAAGAGTGTTTTGTACAGAGCAGTATTAAACCTATTTAACCTTTGCTTGAACCTTCAGCTAGAGAGATGAGCTTTCTGTTTTTTCAGCCTCACTTTGTTAAATGATTAAACAGTGGAGAGCAAACGGAGGGAAACAACAAAACCCTTAATTTCTGTCTTTTCCATTGGTGGTTCGCTTGTCCTCTCCAGAGCATCTTCAGATCCACTTAGGATGTGCTTCTCCCCCCTGCTCTTTGCCTTGTGCCAGCTTGCTCCTGTTGGTACTGTTCAATGCTCCCGATTGGTGGCTGGTCTGCTGAGTCTTGGCAAAGCCCTGATGCTTTTCCTCTGTTCGTATGCTTGAAGATGACTTGAGTCTTATCCAGTGGAGCTGTGGCAAGGATTGTGGGCAGTTGAAAGAAGAGGGATGTAAAAGCTGAGATCTATTTCCTGATTTTTCTGCCTTAGCATTCTCTGTGGTTTCCTCACACTTTTCCTGCTCTGACCTTACTCAATTTCCTAAACAGGAGAGGAAGTTTTCAGATTGTATTGTGTAGATTTGAATACTCAAATGCAAGTCACCCTATTTCCAGAAATGCTGATTTTTTTTTTTTTTTTCTATCTTCTCCAGCTCCCCTGGCTACTTCAAAGTGGTTATTAAGCATCAATTTAATTACCTGGAGCTGCTGAAGCAGTGCTAGAGCTTTACTTGACATGATGCAACATATTGGGTTAGGTCATGGGTGTCTGCAGGTTAGACATGCTTGGGTTAGGTGCTGGGTGTGCAGCCTGGGGAGGGAAGGAGATGCCAGCAGAGTTGTTGAAACTGCCTCTGTATTCTTGACCTGGAGCAAACATGAGGTAAATGGTGTTAGCTTAAGTCTTGGTGAAAGCTATTAAAGATAACATGCTTTACCTCTCATTTGCAGTAGTTTACAAGCATTATCACTGCTCAACGAACACATACCAATTCATTAAGCCTTTGCAACTTGATTGTGGATTTGTGGGCTTAGAGATGCGTGGGAAAATGTGTATGCTTGAACTCATTAGTATGTTGTGATGTTTCAGCTGTCTCGCTTCTTTCAGATCCATGCACAGGGTGCAACAGCTTTAACACAGTCTCATTGCTTTGCCCTTTTGTAGGTGGATAAAGTTCGAGGAGAAGGTAGAACAAGGTGGGGAACGATGGAGTAAACCTCATGTGGCCACATTATCCCTGCACAGCTTGTTTGAGTTAAGGACATGCATAGAGAAAGGCTCAATAATGCTGGATATGGAGGCCTCTTCTCTTCCTCAGGTAGTGGGTAAGTAAGCTTCCTTGGTTCTTGCTCTAAACAATTCAGTTCAGCTTACAATTGACCTCTGTAGTGGTTTCCTTTGAAAGCAAGAAACTGAGCGTCGCTGTTTTTGCTCCTTTGTTTTCAATGAAATACTCAAGAATTTATTATTGCCAAAGACTTCCTGGAACAAAGTGTGAAATAAGTGTTAGAAGATCCCAGGCTTTTTCCCCTCTTATTAGGGGTAGGAGTTTGAAGGCAGCCCATCCATTTTCACTGTATAATAAAAACACTACTTTTTCATTAAAGGAGGAAAACAAAGAAATAGTCCTCCTAGGAATAACAGAAACCTACAAGAACCTCCAAGCAGGAGAAGGATAGCCAATGTATGAAAAGCATTATTCTCATTTCAGGAAGAAGAGCGAAAGAATCTGCTTAAGTGATAATAATGCTTGCTTTGAATTATCTTTTGGTTTTAAATAGAATCCTGGATCCTGAGGTAGATATCCTAAATTTACCATGTGTTTGAAAGGAAAGGCATACACTGAATGAATTTGTTTACTACCAGAAATGTGACATTTAAGAGGCTACCTCACTCAGAATAGGAATGCCCATCATGTATTGCTTTGAGCAGAACAGTTGCAATCTAGGGCTCATGTGGTCAGATTGTAGACTGTTTTCAGATAAATTTGCAGGCTGGGCTGCTAGAAGCAGGTTTAAAATAAAAGTGCTCCTCTGTGACAAAGGTGGATGAAGAGCAGTCACAGGATCAGTTTATGCTTCCCTCTGCTGAATGGGATAGCAGGGTTTTTTTGCAGTCAAAATAGCTGTGGCCCAGGATGATGCTCAGTGATATTGCTGAGAGCTATACCATGTTCCCAGTGATGTGTGGAAAGTCATATGAAAATAAATCTAAGAAGTGAGCCATCCAGTGGAGATACATTTAAACAGTATCCTGAATTTAGAAGGCATTGTGTGAAGAGGTGTAGAAGTGCAAAATGAAAAAGAAAATGCCATAGAACTTAATGCTTTGAATCCTAATCTCAGGCTTAGTATTTTCCTGGCATAAAATAAAATTATCACGTGACAAGTATTGGATTAGTTTGTAAGAGTTGAATTTAGAAGCTACCTACGGAGTTTTGAGCTGCTTATTTTTGTAGGTGCTTGACATGGCATTGTCTTCCTGTATTTTTTGTGTCTGTATACCCCAGTACATGACATTACAAAGTTTTTTTTTTTGTTTTTTTTTTTTAAATAAATTATTCTGGTTGAAGTCACTTTGAAATGTCACCTTGAATAACCTTTTTCATCTCCCAAATGAAATGTAATTTCTGGGACATTAACTCACAAATTGGTGGCTGCTGTTGCTGTACTACTGTTCTGTGTGGGATACTTGTGCTGCTGTAAGTCCAAATCCTTACTCAGATGCAGAGGGATTTCTAAGAAGCCTGCTGGCTTGGTTTCCAGAATTATTTAATCATGATAACTTTATTGATTTCTAGTAGTGACAGGCAGGAAAGTAAAATGCACGGAGCTCTGTTTGTTGACTTGTGTTACATCAGAAGCACAAAAAGGAATAAATACTTGCCAGATGGAGAAGGATAAACTTGATAAAGAAAGGCATGTTGTTCTAAGGAAACATTCCAAAAATCACTAACAAGAAATATGAACACAAGCTTGCAGAAAAACAGCACTTAACAGAATAAAGCTTTTGTGTACATGTATATAATCGTTCTTTTCTGAGTTGGAATGGAAGTCTGAGGCTCTTTTCTCTAGTGATTTGAAGAGGCATTAATTCTTTAGAAGAAGGTGACTTTCTGCCTCACTGAGTTAGCAAGTGTGGTGAGTGTTCTGCCTCCACTTTCCCATAACTTTTATTATTAGCACAAATAAAAGTTACTAGTAGACAAATAAGAGCTGCCACTTTCCCCTGGGGGATGGCATGTTAACTGAAGTAATAAAGGGAACAACTTAATGTGAAATTTATTGCACAATAGAGATTTTTGTAATAAGTCAGGCTACCTTTACTCCTCCCCTGTGGGACAAAGGAACAGAGAGGAAAGAATTGATGGAAAGCAAGCAGTGAGTTGCAGATTGATGATGGTTAAAGGCTGAAGACAAAGTCCTATAACATGTTGTCTGAAAACAGGAGCAGGTTCTGCCATCTGTAGTTGCTGTCATTTTACTTCAGTTACAAGAATGAAAGATTTAATTAGTGACTCATCTCCAGGACTTTTTCCTGTAGATAGATTAGGTTTTAGCAGGGGCCTATGAGGTGACTCAGGGCTTGTTGAAGCTGATAGAATTTTTGCCATGCTATTTTTGAAGTCATACTGGAACTTACGATGTAGTTATAGCTTCTTCTTAACACAGGGTTGGAGCAGCCCTCTCTCTGAGCTAAGAGCAATCTTGTCCTGTGAAAAGTTGTTTGGCAACCTGCTTAATGGCATGAAAAAAAAAAAGGATTTTGATGGAAAAGGTGTGTGTTGGTGGCTGGTGGGTTTTCCTCGGTGGAGATGATTCTTACATTTCAAGAAACGTTTATAAGAGATTCCCATTAGAAATAAAGTGGTATATCTGGTGGTAACTTTGAGATGGGGAGGAAAGAATTCAAAACGGGATGGTGAACATCCTTTCCTCTCCTTTCATGTAGTCAAGTTCTGGGCTTTGGGATTCATTTTCCTTTCCCTTCTCTCATCCCTTCCTGTGCAACAGAAATGATTGTCGACAATCAGATTGAGACAGGGCTCTTGAAGGCAGACATGAAGGACAAAGTCACCTACACGCTGCTCAGGAAGCACCGGCACCAGACCAAGAAGTCCAACCTGCGTTCTCTGGCAGACATTGGAAAGACCGTCTCCAGTGCAAGTAGGATGTTTACCAACCCCGATAATGGTAATGCAGAGGCTAACTGGCTATAGCCTTCCGTTTTAAAGCAACCCACCAACCTTGCCTGCCAAAAACTAACCTTGTTGCCATGACAATGCTTTTCTAACGCATAATTAGCGTAGCAAGACCCGCACTGATGACACATCAGTGTTGGGCTCTGAAGGCTGCTTTTGCCGTGGCACATTGCTCTAACCCTATCTTCACTGGACGGAAAGGGAGAGGAAGGGAGGTGGCAGGCAGCAGGATGCAACAGGTATGTAGGTGGTGGTATAGGAACAACATTAGGAAAGAGAGATTTACAACAAACTCTATGTGTGCCTGAACCCAAAAGTCTGATCATCTGACATGCTTGGGCAGAGATGAAGCTTTTGCGTGTGTTCGATTTTTTTTATTTTTTTTAAATAGATTGTGTCAATGGCACTCTTAATCAAAAATTATGTGAGAGTAAAATCTAGCTTGCATTTTATTGCCATACAATCATTGTCCAGTGTGGGTAAAGCTCATTTCCATTTTGCTTTGTTCAACCTAAAATTGTTTCGTGGTGTATGTCATGTATGCATCTCTGTTTCTCTTTTAAAAATTACTGTATGTGTAGTGCTTATTGTATGTAGTGTTGTCTGTATAAGTGTGTGTGTGTGTGTGTGTGTGTGGATACAGACAGCTATAGAGGCCTTAGCAGTGGCTCTGTACTTACTCAAACACTGAGATTTGCAGTCACGTTAGTAGTAATGTTAAAAAATTTTTGTGTCTTCGAGTTCTGCAAACTGTCTCATGTTGCAGTATGAAAACTTGTCTGAAAGTTGCTATTTTAAAACACCCAGAAAAAGGAGCAAGCTGATACTCATCTTGCTGTCTCTAAGGCCTCTAAGCTTTCTGTGTTCTGCTTCTAAAGCTTGCTCTAACATTTCTCCCTCACTAATTACCTTACTTAATTAATATTTCCTACTTTTCATTGTCCTTGGCTTTTGCTACAGGTGTGTATGTGCATGTGAAGAATATTTATTGCTCTTGATAATGCATCTTATCACATACCAGTGTCTTGATAATTGAATGAATGAAAAAAAATGAACAGAAACATGAATTGAAGAAATGTCCTAAGCGTGCAGCTTTTTGGTGAATATCCCTGCAGGAGTCCAATGGAGCAAAGACCAGGACTGTGCGTTGGACTGTTGCTCCTTCTGCTTATTTTTCAGACCAGGCATTTCAGATCGTATCATAGAATGGCCTGGGTTGAAAAGGACCACAATGATCATCTAGTTTCAACCCCCCTGTTATGTGCAGGGTCACCAACCACTAGATCAGGCTGCCCAGAGCCACCCATCCAGCCTGGCCTCGAATGCCTCCAGGACTGGAGCATCCACAACCTCCTTGGGCAAGCTGTTCCAGTGACTAACTCACGTTTGTTTTCAGTTCGCCTCAAAAACTGTGTTCTTCCACCACATGTTCTGGGGCTTTCTGCTGTCTCCCCTCTGGCCTTCCAACAATTTCCCCACTGTTTGCTCCTGACTTCTGTTTAAAAAATACACTCTGAGATGCACTCGCTTGATTCTTGGCTCCAACTGCAAATCACCTGCTTAAGCATAGGCACTTTGGCACTCATGGTCATGGTGGCATAGAGACCTGTTTTTGTGCCTGCTCATGGTATGTTTACAGTGCCACAGTCAGGCCTAATGGCTCTCAAATTGCAAGGGAAGCTGAAAGACAAACTCCTGGATATAAGGAGTGCCTGTGTTTGGGCAGTGATAGACTCTTTTCCTATCTTATGGTTAAACTAGTAACCAAGCCTACTGTTTTATTCTGAGTACTTAAGGAATTTCTAAGGTGTAGAAATGTAAAGAAACCTTTAGGACTGACTATATGGTATTGCTGAGATTAGTGTCTCCTTCAGACTTGCCAACAATTTAACTGAAAGGGTTAAGACTTGCTCTATTTACAACGTGCATCCACCTTCTACCTCTGTCTTACTTCTATCTTTGCTGAACTATATGTTTGTAACAGCCTCCTTGTTTTTCAGCAGCCGGTGAGTGTTGGCAACCTTTCCTTTCTGCAGCTAAAGTCACTCACTGAGGAGCCATCAAAAGCTCAGAGTGTAAAGAGGAATTAAAACTTATTTACAAGGTTTGAGGGTAAATCATAGGCAATGTCTTATCACTTGGATGATAAATCCTGACTCTTTACCATAAGGAGTTAGACATTCAGTACTGATTTAAAAGTAAATAATATCCTACTTCTCCAGGGAGGTTGACTTTGGTAAAGGGCACTCATCTAAGTTCTCACTCTAGCCACTGCTTATTTTTCATGGCTGTGAGCATCCTTTACTCAGACAGTAGGTGTTTTAGGTTTCCATTAATTTCTCTTTTGTATTTAAAGAGACTGATTCTTAAGAAATTATTTTCTGGCTTTGCTTGGCCCACTGGTTGACCTTTGGCAACTTCTTTCATTTTGTTTTGCCTCTGTTTCCTACCTGGAGTATTCATGTGTAGTGAGAATATAATAAAGCATTATGTTTCATGACAATTCAAGTACTTTTAAGTAGGGAGAGACTCAAATACAAAGGGAAATACTTCATGAATAGTTGTTGCTGTTATTTATTATTTACACTTTAATGAAAAAGTAACTCGGTGAAACACATTCTGGAGTTATACTATGCTCCCTGGAGTTCAATGAGTGTCTTCCATGTAATTCTGAAGGCAGAATTTGTCCTTTACACAGATAAAATTTTAATGAATCCGACAGGAGTGCATCTGCCTTTTAGCATAGCTAATAACAATAATAAAAGGGCCATCAGCCCCAAGCACTCATAAATTTAACTGGAGTTTCATTCCAGGTAGATATTTCCTTTCAGTTTCTGCTTTATTGTTCCAGTGTCAGTGAAACTTCCATACAATATTCATGCTGCATCCAGGTTAATGAGAACGACAGTCATTCTGGACACAGGACTTGTGCAGTGCTTAAGTCTCACCTTCATATAGTAGGTTTACAGGCTGGTATATTTAAAAAACAACTTGGTGTTCTGCTCAGCTGATGTTTACTGATGTTATTAAAAAGGCTAACTTGTCATCTTTAGGCCTACCATAAAACACCTTGATGTAAATTACAGAGTGCTCTGCTAATTTAGTTTGTGTTTGTTAAAGGTTGTTAATGAAATAGCCACTGAAGCTTAACTAGACCCTGCGGTATGTTATGTATAAAAATGTTATGCACTGTATTGCTTTTAGTGGACAATCACGATTCTTTTGGAACTTACGATTCTGACAGGTATCTAATTACACTGAATTACTTTGAAAAGCATGCATTTAGGGAGCACTTTCAGATGATGCCATTAGCAGGGATTCTCACATGATTTTCCCTAATATTTTTTCAAGTTAAACTTAAAGCCCAAATTAAACAGTGACAGACTTTTTTTCAAGGGCTTTTGTTAGAAATCTGAAAATACACCCTGGGTCCCTGGTCTTCAAAAACTCTTAGGTGCACGTATCTCATTTCTTTCAGAATGATAAGGTGACAAAATCTTAAAGGCTTTAAAATTTTCTTTGTGGTAAACTTGTTAGAAGCTACTATTCTGGTATTTATATAGGTCATTCACAGTTAAAAGTTTTGAATTTGAATACATATATATATATGTATACATATTTGAATACATATATCTTAGAACAATATATGCAGAAATATGTGTATATTTCTGCATAAGTCAGGAGAAAGGCAAATAAGCAATAAGTTGCTAAGATGTAGCTTATTACATATTGGAGGTGCTGACACAGCTGCCCAGAGAAGCTGTGGGTGCTCTATCCCTGGAGGCTCTCAAGACCAGGAGGGATGGGGTCCTGGGCAGCCTGAGGTGGTAGAGGGCAGCCATGCTCATGGCTGATCTTTAAGGTCCCTTCCAACCCAATACATTCTATGCTCCTTTGATATTGTAGTGAGCACTGTGAATTTCTTTATAAAAAGTATTGTGGTGCTCTCACTTCTGTCTCTGGGTGTCAGGCCTAGGTGCTGCGATCTAACAGCACAATTTTGTGAGCCTGTGGCAGCTCTGTGAGCTGCTTGTAGACCCTGAGCAGCCCACAGAGCGGCCATTTGCCTTCCCTCATTGCAGTGCCTGATGCTGACTGGTCCGGCTGCTCCTGTGCGTTGGAGAGCCGCAGCCAGGCTGACCGTGGCTCTGCAGCAGGCAGTCATCCTGCTCCCGCTGCCTTTGCTTCGCTGCTCTTTTTGATGACAGCCTACAGAGCAATCAGATTGGCAGAAGAGTTGAGCTTCAGAGTGGCAAAGGTGTGCAGTGAGTGCTTTTTAATCATAACTGTGTCATGAAGATGGCTCCTTACCCTTTCCTAGTGCTTGTGTTTGTGGGAGGATGTTTTCTCAGCGAGCCTTTTGCTCTTGAGAAACTGCAAAAGATGATAATTTCTTGTTTGACGCTTAGTGGAGGAGGATAAATCAAAGCACTTCTTTGCTGTCCACTCAACAGGAAAAAGATGATTATCAAAAAGCTGAGCAGACAAAGCTGTACTAAGCAATTACTAAAAGTTACCTTACAAAGACAGCGCCCTTTTCGTTTCTATTGGCAGGGAGCTGAGATGTCTGATACGTTCGTTGAGGGCCTTTAGATACGTTCCAATTGAACTCTTGCAGAGTTTTTGTATGTCATGTTTTGTTAACTGTCTTTCTGAGAGTTCTCTGTGTTAATCCAGTTGTGTCCTTTCCTGGCACAGGATGCAGCATTTGAAGTGAGCCCCTCCAGTAGATAGTGCATACACTAGACACTATCCAGCAGCCTTTGCCCAACTGGCACCCCTTTGAGTCATAATGCAGATCTGCCATTGGTTTGCCACTGTATAAAATGAGAGCAGTGCTCACTGTTCCTTATGCAGGTGCCTGAGGGCTGTCTCCTAATCATTTGCCAGTACTGTGATGAGGATATTTGCTATGCAGCGCATATTTTCCTTGGTTTTGCATAAAAGTTTCATGCCTGCCAGCATTTTGTATAACAACACCTGTGAGAGCCTTTGGCAAAAGTGCTGAAGAGCAGTGATCGAATTATACTGAGGGCAAGCTGGTGGAGGCTGTAGAAAACTGTAATGTGTTTATGTGTGAGTATCTAACCCTCCTAAATAATGGCATGCTCCCCATCACCATATGAATGTTCAAACACCTAACAAATGTTTTTATTTTTGCTGTGCTGACAGAATTTTGGTACCAGCTAAAATAGCAATTGTACCTTTTAAGCACATTGGCTACTGTACTGACAGAATGACTGCTAGCAAAAGCTGAAAACTTCCCCTGTAATTTTTTAAATACTATATTGGAGTTCAGCCTTATTCAGTTGAGTATTTATCACAGAAACTGCATCCACAATCCTTCCAGTGAGCTGAAAGATATAATGTCAACTGAATAAGGAGGAGCACAGGAGATATTCTCCAGGGACGCTAGAAAAAAAAGAACAACAACCCATGATGCATTCATCCATTTGCTTTATTTGAAGCAGTATGGAATGTAGTGTGCCTTTCCAAGCCCTAAGTGATGTACATCAGGGTATGTATACAGTCAGGATGCTCAAAGTTGGCTCCTACAGGGAAGTAACTTTTTTTTCCCCCCAAAAAAAGCACGGTGTTTGCCATTTTTACTAACCGCTTTGCTTCCTGGGACTGCTCAGCACAGCTCAAATCTCAGCTGCCTTCATCACTTGTTTGAAGTCTACTTCTGAGATGCCTGAGTTTTAGACATGAAGGATGAAAGATTGGCTGCAGACTTTGCCAGCAGGGGACATTCTGTGTTCCAAATAAGTAGGCTTGCTTCTTTTGTTACCAAACTATACAGGAAGGTGCACTTCTGTGTAACTGCAAATGTTCAAACACTGTCTCCTAACTCGCTTCTTTGTGCAACTGCATGAGCATTTTTATTTTTTTTTCTTTGACTTTTCAACTTTGCTCTCTTCCTCCCCTCTGCTGCTGCCTCTGTCTCCTGCTTGCACCACAAAAGCACGCAGCCCACTCCAGAGCTCCGTGCCCTGCCTAGCGACACGCACGCTGGATGATGAAATCCAAGTGCAGCACAGCCCCAGCGTGGGATGGCTCAGTAAGTCAGAGACTGGGATGTGGGGAGTGGGCTGGGGGGCTTCCAGAAGGAAGGATGGGTGACTGGCATCAGCCAGTGCCTTAATGCTCACTGCTGCATGAACGGGGAATAGACTGGAAATCCATTCTTGAGGGAATGGAATAGCTGCTAAACTGACTGCCCATTTACCCCCACCACACCCTGCTCTTTTTTCACTCTTTTGCTTTATATGTTTGTTTTTCCCTCCATCTGTAGTGGAACAGGTAGGTCAGTCTGCACTCCTTTTCAGGAAGTAGGCTATCTTGTAACCCATCTAGCAAAATTTCATTCATGTGTTGAAACATCCTTTGGCTGTTGGGAGCGTTTCATGAATTTTGCCATCAATGTAATAAAATAAATGCAAGAAAGTTAAATATTTTAATTTCCATATAAATTAAATACAGAAATAGGTTTCCTTTGTCACATAGCTCTCAGACGCCTCCAGCTTTGTCTCTCTGTGATGAGCTGGGCTTTTCTCAGGCTGCGTGTCATTTTATCCTTGTAAAATATTACTCATTGGGAGCCTTGCTGATCACAGAGGAGTGAGCTGTTCCCACAGGAAAGCACAGTCTGCTGCTCTGATGACACAAAGATGTTCTTTATAAGCCATGGCAATATGTAGAAATCTGAATTTCAGGATATTGATTGTGAAGGATGACTACCAAGCTTGTCAGTAGAATGAGGCAGTAAAATAGAGGAGTTTGGATTGATTGCCTTTCTTTTTGCACCAGTACTTTACTGAGCACAGCCAAGGAGAGATTCATGTTGCCTTTGCCAAAGAGATGGCAATATAATTGAGGCCTGAATCACGTAAATACCCTTAGCAAACAGTGCTAGGGTGATCATCGTGTGCTGAAGTCTTTGGCTGAAATTTCAGCAGCAGAAACCTTTTACATTACTGATTTGTTTATGGCACTGAGAGTCTGTAGACTGATAGGCTTGTTGCTTTCTTCTGCCCCTGTACTTTTTTTCCACTCAGAGAAGCTGTACACCTGAGGACTCAGTCCCCTCTTTCCTGTCTTTCTCACAAGTGATATTGCTGGGCTTGCCACATGTTTCCCTGTCACGGTCATCTTCAATGTTTGAGTTTGCTCTTATGAGCAGCTCATTACACAAAACCAAAAAAATGCTACATCCTTCCTGACTTCAAGTCTTCAGTGGTGCAGCTGTTAGAAACATGAGTTTGGAGATCTGGGCTGTACAGATTTGAATGATGATGTCCACAAAGCCAAACGGCTTTTGGTACAGGTTTGCACATAACACATCCTGCATTTGTAGCAGCATTTCAGTGGCTTTACTTCACAGTCAGTATAAATGCAGGGATTTGGGGCAAACTTCTAAATGCAAGCTGTGGCGCAGTCAAGTTTCTTAGGTCAGCAAAGATGGTTAAAGGTGATGCTTATGGTTTCCAATCTGTCACTGACTGAAGTAAGAAGTAAAACAAGAAGTTTCTTTAAAGAAAACAGAAGAGCAGTGTTGAATTGCCAGCTAGAGATTTATGGGTGAGAGAGGGGGATGCTTTTCAGCCTGAGGATTGTGACAAAGAAGTTTCATGAGACCCTTCAGCCCCACAGGTTCATGCTTTTTGTACAGAGCTTTGTCTGGTGCCCTCACTTCTGGGCTCCATTCCCTTGTCCTTGTTTGGCCTTGCAGAGGTAATGCTAGCAGTGACGATTTAAGAGCATTTACAAGGCCATGTTTGTAGGGAAATGCGGTATCTTTATGAAATAGAAACGGAAAGGGTGCAAGTTTTTTGGCACATTGGTCTGTCTGTATCTGGAATAAAAATGAGAAACCTCCAAAAAAAGGATTCTCTGAGAAGAGCTACTGTAGTTTGGTGTGATTATGTTGATTGTGCTGGGAAATTGAGAGAAAAGGTAATTGCTGCTTGAGAAGCAGAGAGAGGTGATAGTTATTAGCCACTTCCTTTAGCAAGAAAGGGTAATAATCTTCTAACAAACCTTCAGTCCCATACTTCTAGTAATAGGGGAAATACATGCTGTAGTCCAGAAAGTTATCAGCTATGAAAGCTGGGGACTCTAATTTTCAGGACTGGACCCAGAAATCTGTAAAACTGCCCAAGTGGTGCTATGGAAATGAAGAGAGCTTTAGCACATGCCTTACTCTACAATTATGTAATGCAGCACTTCTGAATAAATTGTATTAAAACCATGTTTAACAACCCTATAAAAAAAAATCGTCTGCATTTTCTGCACTTCTTCAGAGCGTTTTGGAAGCCATATTTAGTTCCTTCTCAGCTAGAGGCATTAGCCATTCCGAGACTCAAAGGTATCATGATAAGACTGGAAGAAGAGGAAATGGGTCTCTGTGCTGCACTCTCCCTGGCTACAACAGTGGAAAAGCTCTCACGAACCGGTTTTGTGCAGGCAGGCTGTGTGGGATCTGCCCATCTCCATGGGACTCTGAACTTCTCCAGATCTATTTAACTCCGCTGAATACTTTTTTCTTTATTTTCTATCACTTGCCAGCACTTAAATGAACTGATACGGACTTTGCTTTGAGTCACTGACCTGCGTGGAACCAATTACCAGTGTGAACAATCTTCACGTTTTAAAGAAAGTGCTTCCCTGCCTTTTCAATTGATTGTATTGGCTCAGATTTGCAAAACAGCCATGTGCATTTCTATATAGAGCTTCAATCTTTCATTTTAATTTAACACTATATTTAAAGATTTGTCAAAGATTTCCCAGAGTTTTGGCAGTATCTGTGCAACCTTTCAAAGATAATTAGTCACACTATGTAAGAAAAAGGAGCCTTGGATTTCAGTAATGGGATTCAATTTTCCATGAACCTGCTTTTTAGAAAAAAAAAAAAAATATATATATATATATATAAAATAAATCCATATTATCTTTTATTATTTATTAAGTATCTGCATCTCAATGTGTTACGTACACCTTTTTAGAAACGCAAAGTAACGTCTCTTCCATGTAAGAGATGCAATGTACATAAACAAGTTCAATCGCTTTTTTCCTGTTTTGCATACATGCTTATCTCCTCTGTACAGATTCATATCAAACAGTCAATCAAGTGCTGTAAATATTTCTAAGTTTGGCTTGCTAATAATTAGGAGAATGGTTACTTATATATGTAACTTAAACCAGTCCTTCAAGTGGCATTTCTCATGCTATGAATGAACACATTTGTAAGAACTTAGCAGATATAGATGGGGTCTTAAGCCTGGCAAGCAGTAACAACATGAAGAAGAAAAATCTGAGGATCTTCCTTTTATAAGATACACTTGTGCTTCGCTTTTGCTGTGTCATCATTCCTGGATGTGGCAATAATGCACAGCATATACTGTGATTCAGAGTGGCTCATGAGAAAGAATATCATAAATCCGTCTCCGTATATATGAAACATATTGTAAGGAAAACCCAGCTCTGGGGGGGGGGGGGGGGGGGGGTTGTCCAGATCTTTTACTTATGACTCCTTGTATTTATTAGTTGCTATTTTATATAATTATTAGCTATTTCTTGATATTCAGATATATTACCAAGTTCATTTCTCTGTGGGAGTTGCTGAAAATTTGAACTTTCATTTTGTTATGAATATCAAACCATAAGTTTAATCAATGTTTTCTCAAAACATACGCTAGCCTAGAGATATCTCAGAATTTGGGAAGTGCCTCAGTGCAATTTCTTTCTGAGTGTTTTCTCTCTTTCCAATTATGCTCATGATCAGAAACACTGGTAAGAGCTCCTGTTGCTATGCTTCTGGTTTCTGGGAGAAGGGTGAAAAATTTCAGAACAATTATTAAAGAGCATGCTGATTGCTGAGTGTTGGGATGTTGTATCCATTGCAGAAGTTTCTTTGCTATTCTATGATTTTTCTTCTTTCATGATTATGGCTATTTCTAGATTTTCTTGCAAGTCCTTTAGAACTATTTTCATATAGTCAGCTACTCTTTGAGAACATAAGAGTGAATAGGAAAAGTAATCCAAAAGAGAGTAAGCAGTGCTTGAATGCCATCATATCCAGCTTAGAGGAGCAGCTGGCCTTTGAGAGAGAAGTGGAGTTTAAAGGCTTTAGCTCTTGGTCTCCAGTACTTTTCTTTCTCTCTGAAGTATCTGGTGTCAGGAACTGGAGACTTTTTTGCCTACTGATTTGACACACGTGTTGTTTCAAACAGTAAAACCCCTAAGGTTCATGAGTTTATTTAATATGGCTAGTGGTAGAAAAGTAGAATTTCGTTATCTGCTGTTTCAAAAGACCAAGAGCTGCCAACCTTCCTTCTGTGAGCTGAAGTATTGGGTGCAGAAGAATGCAGGCAGATAGCATCTCTGTAGGACAGCTATGGCAAAAGGTTGGCAGCAAGAAGCGTCCCCCTGTTCTGTAAAGAATGGGTGACCCAGTTGCCTCTTTCAGCAGCCAGTTGCTACTTTGCTTCCCCGCCAACCCAGACAGGAATTAGGAGATGTCCTTAGATATTTTTTTGCAGTCCTATGAGCTGTGAGAATGCTTTGGGTCAGAGGTGAACAAGGTTTAGAATTTTTCTATCCCATGTGCCACGTGAAGTTACAGAAAGCAGCCTGTCATGGTCTTAAATTGCCCACATCAACTTCCCATGTGCAAGGAAAGGTGTTGCTGTAGCCTGAGCCTCTGTGTTCTTCTGACTGGATTTAAATAGGTGCTTTAATCGGTATTGGCATTGTTCTTACAGGCAGTCCAGCCATGACTCACAGAAATCTGACTTCCACCAGTCTGAATGACATCTCTGACAAGCCTGAGAAAGATCAGGTAAGCTTCAGATTTGGACTTCGCTCAGTGATGTGTTTGGTTAGGAGCTGGGTATTGAGGAAGGAATAGTTGTACCAGAGATCTGAAGAAAAAGAAGAAAGTGAGCAAGGTGAGTCAGTTATTTCCAAGTCCTGTGACAGGTCTTACACTTCATCAGCCCTTGTTAAACTCTTGCAAGATGTGAGGCAAGTACCACCATGTATGGAAGCTGCCTGGCATCCTGCTAATGTCTGTGAGAAGGGAACGGATGGCATCCTGATCTTGATGTATCTAATCTGCTTCCTCTGAAAAGAGGCTCTTCAGGGTTTCAGCAGAGGTCTCACAGCACAGTAGCTCAGGTCAAGCAGCACACCAGGGTTTATATTCATAGGTGGGATGGAGTAGAGCCAGAGCATTGAGGGGGATGTGTCCCCACTACAGCAGCTGCTGTAATAGAACGTGTTGCCTCACCCTTTGTGGTGCTTCTGAAATACAGCTATGCTAAAAGGTAAGTGTGGAAGAACAGCTTCAAAACGTAGATGAATAAAAAGGTTAAAATTGGTCTTTAGTGCCTGCAGAACTGAACTCTTTTTTTTAACCAGTCTCCAAAAAATTTGTCTGATTTTTTAGAGTGATGTTTATGGTATTATCATATGGACTTTGTGTGTGTTCTTGTCCTTACTTAAAGCTTAAGAGTGTGAGGGGTGTAGTGATTCTTTGTGAACTCTCTGAAACCTGGTGTTTAAATGAGGTCTCTACACATTTCAAAAAATGTTCTTGGTTTATAAAGTGGGTTATTTTCAAAGCATGACAATTTGTTTTGGCAAACCTTTTTTTCCCTGCATCTCTCAACACTCTCTAGTCTTGTGATTATTCTGAATATGAATGAGAGTTACCCTAGGAAATTATTAGATAGTATATGCTCACCAGCTGAGGAAAAAACTCCAGTCCTTCGAATAAAGCCTGGTTGTATTCTTCTGGAAGTGGAGCTCTTCCATAAAGCAACAGAGCAACATAACTGTAGAAAAAATGAGTTCCGCTTAATTGAATGTGGCATACCTGTTTTTCTCCAGTCCTCCTGTCCTTTATTCCTCACCTGGCATGCAGTTTGTGCTACTGTTATTTTCAGATACTAAAAAGTATGTTATCTTCCTCTTCAGTATCTGAAAAATCCACACAAAGGAAAGAAATGGCTGGTAAGGCAAACAGCCCCATAATGTTGAATGTGCAGAGTTTATGTAATAGAGCAATGAAAAAAATTCCCTCTGGTACCTCCTTTAACATACGGAAAATACTTCAGTGGAAAAAAAAAAGTGCAGTGTGTTTTGCAGTATTTTTCAGTTGGAACATACAGCTGCATTTATTTTTTTCTCCAAAATACTTTTATGTACTTAGCCACACTCAAGGTAAGAGTAATTGTAAAATCGCTTTTTCACTGGAAAGACTGCTGGTTTACATTTTTAATTAGACTATAATTGGGGTCTTAGAGCGGCAGAAAACTAGGTCTGAATGTTGCAGCAGGCTTCTTAGATTTCATTAGTACAAGTGGTCTCAATTGTTCCTCCTACTGAAATGTCTGTGGACGTGTACAGATAATAGAGTTTTTGTCTAGAATTGTATACTAAAATGTTTTGGTGGGGCTGATACTGAGTTCTGCTAATAAATCCAATTTGGAAATGTGCTCCAAAGTTTTTAGCTTTCAGTATAGATAATACTTTACTGTTTATAGTGAAAACTGTTACTTTTAAACTAACAAGTTCCAAAAAGCCGCTTAGTTAATTAGCTCATGTCCTTCTGATGAACTTTGCACAATGGAACCCTTGTACTGTATGCTTGTTGAAGCTGGTCTGAGAAATCACCTTAGCTCTCAATTTTCATTACTGATTTACTGAAACTCCTGTCCTGATAAAATCTGTGAGACTGTGATGATGCCTGGCAAATTTCTTGAGCAGAAGTTAGCATGCTGTACAGGCACGAGGGAATAATTCATGGTGTTATGACAACAGGAGCTGGAAAGAGAACAGATTCTTGCCTTGACATCAGAGTGACTGGCTTTCATTATCTTCGTATCCCATCTGGAAACCTGACAGTTAATGAGGCCATACAGTGAGATATCAGTCTACTGAAGAAAGAGGCTGTGCTGTTTTCTGTTTATTTGTGTGTGTGTGTGTATGTGTATCACAGGTCAGTTTGTCTTTAAACTGTGACAGTATGAAATTTGTTGGTAACAATTTCTTGGAGTTATACTGGGACCAGATCTTTTCCATCAAACATTATTTTTGCATGTATAAAGGAGAGTATCGTGTGTGTGTGTTTTAAAGGAAAAGAAAGGCTTTGAACAAAGTTTAATATAGCATCAATAATTTTCCTGCCTACCTACATCCTTACTTTCAATTTTGCAATCTTTAATACTAATTGGAACGATGCCATTTACAGTAGTGACAATAAAACCAGAATCTCCTTTTTATCTGTTTTTATAGGTTTTTACTGAGCAGAAAGACACCTTGGTAGAATTAAAGTAGAGAGTTCTGGATGCTCTTTCTTCAAAGTGCGAAGTGTACAGCTCAGATGATGTTTCCTGTCTTTCTCCCTTCTCCAGTACTTTGCCACTTGGAGAAGTGGTGGTGATGAATGCTTTGGAATTACAGTATGGCCCCAAGCCCTCTCTTAATGAGGTTTGAGAGAGCAGGTTTTGTGACTGTCACACAGTATTATGTGGAAAAGGATGTGGATCATCCTTTGGAGCAGCTCTTGCCAGCGGGTCCTGGACTCCCCTTGCTAAAAGCAGCTTAGCACCTGAAAGTGGCTGTACTTTTCAGTACTTTCAGCTTACCTAGGAGTATCTTTTTACCCAATTTCAGTCTTCAACTCCAGGGATCTTTAACTTTGTGCATCTTGAGAAGCTGTGTCTCCACTCAGCAGCAGTTCCATCACATGCTGTTGGAAAAGCAGGCTGATCCTGGGTACCCACCTGCTGTATTTCCCGGGGTGTTGTAAGGTCTGAGTGGAAAACTGGTGTCTTCTGTTGTATGATCCTGATATTTCTTTGCAATGTGTTTGCAAAGAAAATCTCTCTGGAGCCAAACCTGGTGCAGATCTCTCTTGGCAGTCTGCAGTTGCCACGCCACCAACAGGTCATTTGTCTTCAGCAGGGACCTTCTAGATTGAGAGAAGATGGTGGGTGAGTCCTCTGCAGGCTCTGTGAATACTGAGGGGAGTGGTGGGGTGAGTTTTGCCATAGATGTTAAGATTATGAAGTGGGGATGTGACTGCTTTCAATACTGAATTGTCAATTTCAACTCCTTGTTCCTAATAACAGGGGATTTCCAGTGGTAGGCTTTGAGGTTGGAGTGAACAAAAGGTCAGAAGAGGACACTGGGGGGAGGGAATTTTCTGCAGAAGAGTGGAATGTGTTGGCATGTTATCTAATATATTTGATCGCATCTTTTCTCTTGGAGCTGGCCTATTATTGACAGTGGTGCTTCGATGTGGGCGCCAGGGCAATGCTGTTTTCTGGTGCTTTCTCATTGTTTTTGTTTAAGATAATTGAGCTAAGGAGCAGTAGGCAGGTGAAACCTCAGCTACAAAAGCAAAAGCCCAGATTGACCCCTCCTAACAAAGGCAGTGTCTGCTGTTAATCCTGGTCTCCTGAGCTTATTTTTCAGTCCCTGTGGAGAGCAGGGATTGCAGAGTCAATTGAGGTTTGAGGTGGGCTGGTTACCTCTTGCGTAATTGCCTTGCTACCTGCAGAAGCAGCTCTGCTATCAGACAACAGCTAAGCAGCTTGAGCTAGGACAGATGTATTCATGCCTTCATGGATCTGTGCCATGACAGCAACTAGGTGATGTGCAGTCATAAAACAGAGAGGTGTTACAGCTGCTTGGATTCTAGCTGAGGGAACATCAGAGAGGTGTGCTAGGAAGCATTGGACAGTTTTTAGGTTTTCTTTGAGATCTGTTAGAGGATGCCTTCCTTGAGGTTTGTCCTGCCCTGCAGAATCATTGCAGGAAGCTGAGAAAAGATACCAATATTCAAAGGCAAATACGTGGTGGAGGTTGTAGCAGCTGGACCATGCTCTTCCAAGAGCAGAGGAGAACAGTGTCTGAGGCAAGTGAGTGAAGATGATAATTCTCTGCTTTCTTGTCACTGAAACCTCTATATGATGAGGAGCCAGGCTCTACTGCACTGATCCTGAACCTGCCTGGATGTTCTGCTCAGCACTCTGGGTTTCTCACAGAGCGCAAAGATGGATTTTGAAGACTGACAGCACTGAGGATAGGAGCACAGCAAGAAAATATTTACAGTGGTCCTAGGACACACTGACGTGAGTACAGCAACTAGAAATAACAAGAGATAAGATTTAATTAAAATCCTACATAGCACTCAGACTTACCTGCAGTAAGCTTTGTGAGGTTGGTTCTTCTGCCCTTAGGGAAGGGATGGTTGTATGCTTACTTCGGATTTACTTTGATCTTGCTTTTGTTTTGCTTTTCTCATAGTCTTCGCTGTCTTAATACACTTTCAAGAGTTAATCTTCTTACGGGGTAACCATTAAGCTGTTATCTGAGGTAAAGAAAATGAACTTAGAATCTGCCTCGGAAAAGGATGCAGTCAGGAAAGGATGCTTGGGCTCTTCCCAGAAGATCAGCAAGTGCTGCCTATTCCCTAAGTGCCAGGGTAAAGAGCCATTAGCTAGAGAGGAGAGGAAAGGAGCTCCTTGCCTGAAAGGCACTGAAGGAGCAGACACAGGCTTTACTTACAGCCGTTTTTTCCCCTCAAAGAATTCATCAGTAGCCTTGCTGTTAGCTTTGGAATCAGCAGCATCAGCTCAGTCGTGCTATTGCTGAACTTTTCTTAAGGCTTCTATCCTATGTATTCTATCTGATGCAGCTTTCTGCAGGCCTCCCGGTCCGAAAGGAGAGTTTAATACATGGTGTAGGTGAAAGACAACATTTTAAATATCGTGGCACATTTTTTCCCATTTGATTTGCAAAAAGCAAACAATGTCAAAGCTGAAACGAGAAAAGAAAGGACTAGTTAGCAAAATGTAGAGTTTACACAAATCTTTAACTACTGGATGATTTGTTGCAGAAGTTACATTGATCATATTGATTCAGCTTGCACATGTCTGTGACAGACAGAACATGGTGTGCACTGAACTCCACTGCATAATACTGGCAGTTACAGCTTGTGGCCTAGGGAAAGGAGTGTTAATAGAGCCTGTGTTTCTGTAGTGCAGAGTCAGGAATGGTCTGGCAATGTTGTGTGCGGACATCCGAACTGTGCTGTCCCTGCTGTGTTGTTAGTATGTGGGCTAATGTCAAATGAAGCTGCTTTGCACCATGCCTGAAAACCCTTGCTCACTGTGTCCTGATGTCTTTGGATTTTTCTGAGGCACATTGTAATAACCAGAAAGATCAACACAATAGGATGGTGATGCAGAAGGAGTAATGACAAAGAGACTAGCATGATGGAAAGGTGTTACAAAGTAAAAGTCCTTACCTGTCTGTGAAGATCTAGGCTTGCAAAGGAAACTCCACAAGGGAGGGATCTCTGACCAGAGACCCTTCCACAGTGACAGTCAGTCCTTAAATGAAGTCTAAGAGAGGTGCAGCCAGGCTCCACCCCTTCTGGTCACACAGGTGAACTGGTGAACTGCCTTCACCTGCGCTCCCAGGGCTGACTTGGTCCTTTCCCCAGCTGCTCAATCAGTAGTTCAGACTGTGACTCGGCAGTTACCATACACACATTCAGTCTTGAATTCATCTTACACTGTTATTTCAAGGCATCTACTGATCACCAAGGTACAATAAACCTTTTGCCAATCAAGTCTCCAGCTGAACTTGTAGGATAAAAGCTACAACAGGATATTTAATGATCACTACTGGGAGGTTTTTGGGGGCAGAAGAAAAGAGAAAGTAGGCTTTTGTTCCCTTTTTTGTTCCACTTGGTAAGCATGTTGTGTTGCAGATCTAATAACTGGAAAAAAGAAGGGAACTCCAAAAGAAGTCTTCCCTTTCCTCCTCCAGCACGTATGGAAAGCTTGTCCTGTAGCTAAACAAAAGGTGGAACAAAATCTGTTGGTAGTACTAAGCACTTAGACAGCTCTGTGTGATTAGCAGTGTATTATTAATGAAAACTGAAGTTAGATAATTTGCATGAACTGTCTCCTCTCTGCTATGAGAGTGATGGTTCATTCGTTGCATTCATTTAGATTGCAAAAGAGACTGGTTCAGCACCCTGAGTGTCTTTCAGAAGTTGCCGTGTCCCTGACTCAGACTGCTCTGACGATAAATAGCTTCAATAGAGGACAATGAATTTTGATTTTGCTATTTTATCATGGTGCTTTTTTCAGGATTGCTTGATATTTTGGCCATTTATAAGGATAAATAAGAAAGATAAGGTGTATTCCATTTCATTGCATTTGTATTGGCAAAACACTTCTTGAAGTAGCAGTGTGGAGAAGTGATTTGCCTTCACTTGTCTTATTTTATGAGGTGTTGGCTGCAGTTGGTCATTTTCAGCTAGATAGGTGAGCAGAGGCAGCAGGACTTACGGACAATTTCTTTTCTGTATTCCAATTGCTTTGATCTGGTCTGCAACAGAGTCTAGTTAAAGCAGGTGCTTCTGGTGGATTACCCAACTGAGGGAAGGCAAGGGGAGATGTACACATGTATATTCTAACTGCTTGTGCTAGTCTGATTGGATACTGGCATCTTGCTGCAGCTGTGAGCCTGGCTGTTCCAGATACAGGAGGTGGAGGAGTTTGTACACCTTGTGCAGAAAAAGGACAGGAGTGCTGAGAGTACACCTTGAAAATTAGGGTTAGATAATAAATAATAAATTCAAAATGATTGTCTTTGTGCCTTAGATTATTAAAGCAACTGTGGTTAGAAAGCATCATGTTTATATTGATGCTTCTGCTGTCTTACATGCATGCTAGCCAAGTTACACATCTTATGTACTCAATGCAAATAAGCCTTTCCAACATGTTTATGTCTCTCAGCCATTTCCTAGTTTTAATTGGTGTTGTCTGAACTCCTGCCAGCCTGCAAAGCAGCCTTTTGTCAAAGAAAGGAGCTGTGTGGCTATGACAGCTGAATCCTGCCAGCAGCATCAGGTGAGGGCCTGCACAGAGGCATCCCAAACTGACTGCCTCCTCTTTGTAGCTGGTGGCATTCTACACTCCTGTCTGAGTTTATTAGAGCTTTGCCTGCACTTACAAGGGTTGCCAGTGTAATTATGCCATACTGGCAATTCTGCATTGCAGATTAAAGCCTCCCCAGCCTGCAGCCATCTGGATGACCCACCCTGGTGAGAAGCAGTCCTGCTGCTGCTGCATGCTGTGCACACTAAGAGATCCATACAGCTTTGGGGAAGCTCTTTGCTCAGATCTGTGTTATCTTTTGCTGTGTCAGTTACACTTGTGCAGCAGTGAGAGCAGGTATCCATATCAGCCTAGTGGCACCTTTGGCAGCCACTATAAGAATGTTAAGTCTGTTCTGTTCTGGCCCTGGTTTTAGTGCCCATATGTTCAGTTGCACTGTTTCTCTCCTGGCACAGCTAACAATGTCTGCTTGCCCTGTGAGATTTTACTGGTACTCCTTTTCCCTCTCTCGGATTTCCAGTGCGCTTACAGACAAAATTTTCAGTGCAGTTTTCAGCTTTCTAGCCAGATTCCAACTATGTTCCCACACATGGTCCCGGAGCTGCAGTGTCTGAGCTTCAGGAGAATGTTTATAAAGGTGTCCCCACATGATTAATGCATGGAAATAGTGGCTTTGCTTACGTTTAGTATTTCTTAAACTGTGCTTGGGATGAGTTCTCACTTGGCAGCATACCTTCAATTTTCACTTGGTTTATCCCTTTTGAGACTTTTCAAACTACGTGGTGCCTGCATCCGGGTCAAGGGCTCACAGTCTTGTTGCGAGAAGGAAGAGGCAAGGCACTTAGCTTGCTGCTGTGTGGGAAGCAGGGCACAACTCTCTTATCTCCTCAGTCCCCACTTACTCACGGAGTATCGTATCTCCACTAAAGCAGGCTGTTGAGGAGAACAAGGTTTTCTTGGTTTTTGCAACACTTTGCAATTTGTTTTCATGGTGCTAAGATATAGCTTTGTCAGTTATCTTTTGATTCCTCTAGTCTTAATCATTTGAAAATACTTATTTGTATTTCAACTGAGAGGGCAGTTACCTGTGAATGAAAGCTATTTAGAAAAGTCAGGGCAGAGCCATTCTGAGCCCCTTCATTGCTGTAGGAAGCTGGGGATGGTGTGCTGTTCCCAGTACTGGTACTACTTCTGTTCCTTGTCCTGTGAGAAGTCCTCTGGTCATGCTTTGTTGAAATGTCCTTGGCAGCTCTGAATGGGTGAAGCACGAGGACATTTTTAATGCTCAAGATGAAAAATAAAGGGAACAGTTAAAGAAAATCTGTTTTTATCCAGGACCTTTTATTGCTGAGCTGATGCACAGCATAAACAAAATGAATAATATATAGGAGATGTTTACTGACCTAGTGTTATATCCAGTTTCAAAGGCTTTGTATGTGGGGACAAAAAGGAACTCTGAATGAATATGGTCAGTTGGAATATTTAGTCAGAGAGAGGCACAAAACCCTTCTTATTTGTTGTGGTGTGTGCAGTGCTTATTCAAATGGGTGTTTCCATATCAACAGGAAACCTATGCCAAAGCCAGCTCTAAAGTTAAAAAAGAAATTGGCCTTGTTGAGAGAAATCTTCATGCCTTTCCTAGGAGGACTGATGGGATCCTACTGTTTGAAATGAAGTCCATTGATTAATGGTGAGAGCAGTTCATTGCTTTTCCTGTTTGAACAACATCTCCTAATCTCCGCAGCCACAAGCAAAGATTGCTAATTTCTATGTCTGTCAACTTGAATGACCTACTTTCACTCCATGGAGCTCAAATGAAAATAACTATCTTCCAGTATAGTTTGTTGCCACCTTTTTTAAAAGACAGGAAATGTTTCTAGGAAGTTTAGTTAACTGGAATTTCATTTACTTTGGCCTTTTGTCTTGATGCATAGAACAGTTTTGCTTGCGTAGTTTTTCCCTACAGTGTCAGCAGAGCACGTTTCGTGCATTCCTTGGTGATGGAGTTCTGTACGTAGACAAAACACAGAGCATTAAAGGTATCCTTTTAGGTAAGCATTCATGGAAGACGCATATGTAGATGGATTCAGAAAAAAAGAGACATAAAAATTCCTGGGGGATTTACTTCGCATACATACTCCTGCACAGAGTAAACAAAGTGGAGCCAATTTTTACACAGGCTCTGATAAATTATGTACCCCCTTCCCTCTTTTTCATTTATTTCCCCTGTAACTGTGGAGTGGTTTGTTCCAGTGAGCCTTTGTTCACTTGACCTCATCTCTGCATGCTCTCAGGCAGTCTGTTGCTGCCTGGCAGACTGGAAGATTCTTCATGTTGCGCTTAGCTTTGATGTAACAGGAGTTTGAGGAACGGGATCCTTTTTCCCTGTGATCAGGGACCGTTAAGCCTTCATTTAGTTGTACAAAGCACTGTGCATGCAATTAGGCTTTCTGTGGTAATCTGTATCATCAGTGCAGATTTTGAATGCTCAGATTTTGCTGTGCACAGGGAAGAGCTCCTCTTAGTGGAGCTGAGTGAGAGCTCCTACCTTGCACAGAGGAGGCAAATTAACTTTCTTCTGAGATTATGGGGAGCAGCACACTAGGGAACCCCAACCTCTGCCTATACCAAGGCTGTGCCTTGCCTCTGACACCAGCTGCAGCACCTTGTTGGGCCTCCTGCTGCACCATGCGCCATGTAGGAGTGGGAGCCTGTGGAAAAATCATACCCTAACCTTCACATTGGTTCCTTCCCTTCTTTTTGGCCCTAAATTGAACGCTGGCTATTTTTAATACCGTGTTGCTGGAGGGTATAGCGAATGCAGAAATGCTGCATGGTTGGGTGAAAAAGATCAGCTTGGAATGGATTCTCTGGTGGAGGTGCTAAATATGACCTGGGTGTCTTCTGCCTGATAAACTGCAACTCTAACAAGAGGAGAGAGACTTGTAAAATGATGAATGGCATAAAGAAGGAGGTCTGAGCATTTCCTTCCCTGTATGGGAAAGCCCTGGTAGCTCTGCTTTTTCCAGACTGTCACTTTGAAAATGTGCCACCTTGGGCTTTCAAGCAGACGCCCAGATATGGAAATTTTCGTTTTTGCCAGATACAGTGTTCCCAATTTTTCATGCCAGTGGAGTTTGCTTTGGTCATTCAGTTCCACTGATGACAGCAACTAAATTATGCTAATTGGGAAGGAGAATTTAAGCATGTGCTTCAGTCCCTTTATATTATGAAGTAAGTATCTGATTGTAACTTCCTTAAATGAAGTCAATGCATGGCCTTTTATTTTTGAGTTAGTTTTATTGTTATTATAAGGATGAGATGAGGTTTATTAGATTTCTGCTGTACCTGTGCAATGAAATTAGATATGAATAATGTTTTTTTTTAATTTTTCCTTTTTGCTGTTAGGATTTTTGAGGCTGCCCTGCTGCAAACTCAGCAGCTTCTATCAAGTGAACACAATGGTGGTGCCCCATAAAGGCAGCTGCTCTCCCACAGAGCAGAAAAGCTCAAGCAAATTGTGGCCTCTGCTTTACTAACAAATTCTCCTTTGCTCCAGCCCTCTTTTCATTTAGAGCCAATTTTTCAAACAGGGCCTATCTGCAAAAGCTGTATGTGGTAGTGAAATAGCTATTAGGTGACACACGAAAATATTCTTGTGAGTGTACTGTGTCCCACAGCAATTAATCAGCAATACTCCCTCCATGCAACTGGCATTTAAATCCAAGCAGTACTAACAGATAAGTCGCTAAAGTCAACAACAGGCATTGATCACCATGCCCAGTGCACCAAGGTGTCCTATGCAAATATGGTGTTACTTATAGGCACCATATGGCATGCTGCAGAACACAGTCCCCAAAGAGCAATTTATTTTTAAGCTTTCACAATTTGGTAACCTCAGTTTGAAAATGAACTGTTCCTGAGCAGGCGGTGTGCTTTACCTTAACTTTAGCTCACAGAGATGGAGAATTCTGTTCAGTAACTCTTCCTTAAGCTAGGGGTGATCAAGTACGAAACAGATTTGTGCAGACAGATTCTGCAAAGATTAGTACCTACACATTTCAGGATGTTTTGTAAAGACTGAGACATCATTACAGTAATGTAACTACCTAAAAGGCTTCTGTAGTTGTAATTTCAATGCTGCTTCATGGTGGCTTTTTTTTTGTTGTTGTTGTTCGTTTTGTTTTTGTGATGCTTAAACTAATGATTCATTTAATGGAGTTTCCACTTGCCTTGGGTATTCTCTTTGCCATGGACATGCCTACAAACAACTTTGCAGAGTGTGTCAGGAGTCATGGACAGGAGCCATGTGTTTGTTTGGCCAAGCACTGCTTTTCACCTTTTCTTTTTCACCTTGTTTCTAGGCAGCCTGGTTGTGCTAGGAGCTCCCAAACAAAGCAAAGAGACTTTCCACACTTGACAAAGTATGTGATCCTATTGAGTGATCTAGAAAAATAAGTCTACTTGGCTTCTTAATTTGTTTCTGTAAATCTTGCAAAGAAGACCAGGGGTAGATAACTCACCTGGGCTCCCTTTTGCTCCTGCTGACTGCAGTTGCTTCTGACTGCCTCCCCTGAATGTGAGCTCTCCTCTTGCATGTCCTTTACACTTGCATTTCAGACTGGAAACGACAGCAGTTTGGAGCTGCTTCATAAGCTGTGCGGCAGTCTGTTCTGCAGGGAAAGCAACATTTGTGAGAAGACAAGGCAGATAGGTATACAGTACAATAAAATGACTGGGAGTAAATGAACAGATGCAATAAAGGCTGTGTGCACTTACTAATTGCTTTAATTTCCGATAAATCTCAAGTGATGCTATAATAACAAATTGTTAAAACATATTTAGGGAAATGGTGATTTTTCAGGTTGCTCTGCCCTTTTGCAGCTACAGCACTGAAGGTTTTTTGTCTTTAACACAGCATTAGTGGTCATGTTAGAACAATGCTCAATTTAGAAGAGTGCTGGGAAAGTGAACATAGTGCTCCAAGCTGCCAGGCCTTGCTCCTGCTCCTCTCTGGCGCTACTGAGACTCAGATCTTCTCTGAAGCTTCTTCAGGGAATGGTTCAAAATGGATTTTAAGTGCTGACTGCACCATTCCCATCACCTACCTGATAAATCATTTAAGCAAGTGTTGAGTGGTACTGCAAAACTCTTTTGGAACAAAAACCTCTGTGATGATCTCTCCTCAAATTAGTCATCCTGTTGCGATGTGCTGGACAGAGAGGCTGAAGGCGCTGATACCTTGGGAGCTTGAGATCCTTCTTGTTAGTTCTGTCAGAAAGGTGCCTGGGTTTGAGTAAACTTTGTCTTTGTTTAGGAAAACATGCAGCAGTGCAACCAGTCTATTAGCAAAGCTGAATGTGTGCTTTATTGTACAATCACCACCTTCCCAGTATCTTTCATCTCCAAGCCATTTTTCATAGGGAAGCTGGTAGCATGTTCCTTAATATTTTCTCTGGTGGAATTCCGACTGGAGCATGTAGGAGTTAAGACTGTTCCAGCAGTCTTCCTGCTGAATCAGTAAATCATGCCTTTTCATGAGACTTCTTGCATTGTCCTACTTCCTTGTGTCACCTGGTAAAGCCCAGCGCAAGGCTTCTTAGGGATTCATTGCCTAGCCTAATGTTATCCCCGATCTGTGTTCCTGGCAGTGCATCTGCCTGTACCATTTACTGCTAGCCAGGCAAGCAGCATCTCCAGAGATCACCCTGGGTGAGGGGCTTTTGAAGGAACCAGCTAAAGGCAGGATTTTCAGAGGCCTTCAACAAATTCTGCTGTTGCTGAAGCAGACAGTTGCAAACAAAGCCATCTCGGAGCTGAGCACATTCAGAAATCCTGTCCTCCTGGCACGTTCAGGCCAGGCTGTGGCCTCTGCTCAGATTTCAAGTGCCAGGGTGATACCAGAAAAGAGCCAGGAGAGGCTGATGTTTGAAATCCTGCTGGTGCAGTGTTTGCCCATTATCAAATAAGCAGCTGATGACATTTTTCCACAGCTGGACTTAGTTAATATTTTGTCAACTAGGGGATGCATGTTGCAGCACACTGTATGCTTGCTCATGCCCACTATGGCACAAACACAATTATAGTAAATAGGTGCAGAGATGAGCATAACCTTCAGGCTATAAGCAACTATTTTTAGTGTAAAGTTATAGCTACATTTTGAGAAGAGACACGGTTGAGAGCCACTCTGGGATCTAGCTGATGAGAGCAGTGCCAGTCAGTAGATTTCTTCTGGTGCTTAGACCTGATTCTGCAGAATTAGAACTCATATAATAATTTGGATGCTTTGAGAAATTTTGCTGGAAATGAATGAATCTTTCTAGGTCTTTTTCCAAACTTTTAATTTTCTGCAGTTTTGACCCTCACTGTTAAATAACACAGCAGGTACTTTGATGCGTTTCGATAAGTGCTGCTTTCCTTACTGGTGGATTGACCTCATGTCAGCTCCTCTGGGGCTGCTCCCAGGCTTGAGGCTTTCCTGTTGCTTGTGCAGGGAGCAGATGACCATAGAAGCCTGCTTTAATACTTTCACAAGTTGTAAGGGAGCAGAAATTCTTTTTGGTCTCCCTTGTCAAGTCAGAAAACATATCTTCATTGTATTTTATTTGATTTTGTTTGCTGGTTGGAATATCCACACACAATAAGTCCCTAATGTAGGGGCTGGGAATGTCATCTGTTTTATGTTCAGCTTTATTTTGATACAGAAAGAAGAGGAAGATCTGTAGTGTCAGAGAGCTCTTTTCCTCGATTATGGCTGCACGTGTATCCTATGTGTCCCTAGTGGAGGGACTAGAGTAGGTGTCTCCAGATCAAACAGACTGAACTTATTTACACTATGCATTGACAAGATGCTTTAGGTGACCGAGTGTTGATGGTGACTTTGTTATCTAGGGTAATCATGTTGGAAGAGGTGGAAATCACAGTTAACGTTCTTGGCTTGCCAGGAATGAGGAGTTAAACTCTAAATATGATGAAAAATGTATTTCCATGTGCTTTTCTTATTACTCAGGCAGCAAAATTAGACATGAAGTTCTATTAAATACTTTTCTAATGTGATATACTGTAGTTAATATATAGATCACTCTGAAAGTAATGCCTCCTGTTTATTTCCTTGGAAATGACAGCAACAACAAAGAGCACAATAAGACTGTTTGATAGAGCAAATTCTCAGCTACAAAACACTACTGTTCAATGTAATCAGCACCATCAGCTATGCATTTTTGCCAATGATGAACAAGAGCCTATAAGCTGTGCACCAGTGGAGATGACCCACTGTTGCTGTCCTCACTGCTGAAACGCGCCACCCGCTGCCTCACTGTGCTCACATCCACAGGTTTTTTCTCCATCAATGTTCAGCAAGTGTCAATGAGTGTTAATGGATGCCATTTTTTTCTAGGTTTTTCTGGGAATGAGGAATTTAGTGACACATCTTTACTCCATACACACTTTCATGTAGATGCCTTTCTGTCAGACTGCCTCTCTGCTGCCATCTCTTACATGGCAACAGAAGTATAAGGGAGTATTGATGGGAAGGTGCAACCTCCAGTGCCATACCACCAACATCCACCTCCAGTGTTGTGAGCCAACATAATAAAACAGGAGGCATTGCTTTTGGATTATTTGCTTTGATATACAACCTGTTGTCTTGATTTGGAAGAAATAAAAATATGATGCTTTTTTTTTTTTTTTTTTTTTTTTAGGCTAGTATCTAGATGTTGAGTATGGCAAAGTTATAAAGCTTGAAGAAGAACAGTGCAATTGCACTGGTTGTCTATTTATGGTGCTTTCACCAGCTCCTTTTGTCATGTTTCTGACACTTCTGTTGTTGTTAATGGAGAATTTGGCAAAGATAATTTGATGGATAAATAGAATTTTCTGTTACTTTAATATGTGTGAGGAAGAGAGTGAAAAAAGACTAGAAAAAGTAACTCCTTCCCAACACCTGGGCTAGGCAGGAAGAGAAGGGAAGGGGAAAAAAAAGAAGAGAAAAGAGAAAAGGCCAGGTTAACTTGAGCTTGCATTACTGAGGACAAAGGAACAGTCAAAGATTATTGAAAAATAAAAGAATAATGGTAGAAAGCATCATGGGAAGCACAAGTTGAAATAATCTGAGTAAAACAGATCAATAGGGCCATTGGAAAGTAATTTTGGTCTCATAGTTCAATTTATTCTGCAACAAAATAGTTATTGAAATGTGTGAGTTCCTCATATACTGTTCTTCTCTGATTACCAGCTTGTACTTCTTAAGAATCTGTTTTTCCTGTGATGATTTTTATCTCTTATTCTGCTTATTCCTTCCCATCCTTTATAAAGGGTAATCTGAGCCTCTGGGGATAAACCATTAATCAGAGTAAGCCTGCTAGCTGGTTTTGTTCCTTTCTGTGCCTTGAACAATGCATGTAGAGATCTTAAGTCTTATTCTTGTGCTGCATGCATCACACAGGGCCTTGCTCTCAGAAAAACACCATGTTGCTCTCATATTTCATCCTAGCCCAAAAATGAAAGGGAAAAAAGTACCATGTTTTGAAGAATCAGCAAGTCACTCTTTCTGTACTCTCAAACATTGCTCTCCCAGAAAAATGAGAAGACATGTCAGTCATCAGGAAAAGCTTCTATTGAAGCTGGTGAAGGCTGTTTAGAAGCATCTTACTTTGATGGCCTGGGCAAGGGGCTGAATCTCTGCTGTTTTCCAACATGCTGCCTAGAGAAGGGGGGCCGAGGAGCAGCATCCTTCCCAGCTGCTGGGTCTTGGAGCTTTCTCCTGGAAGCCTTTGTTCAGGTGTATGTCCAAGGTGGCAGATATTGTGGTCATTTAGAGAGGACACTTGATTTTTCACACCACAGACAATTCCTGGTACAGCAAGGTCTTGTCGAATTGTACAAAGAAGCTTTCGGTTGGTGACTACCAGGATTCCGTATCAGATTTTACTAAGTGCATCCCTGAGTGAAAATTGTCTGAGCGTTTTGTCATTTGCCTATTCTTCTATGGGATATGTTATCTAGTGGTGAATAATTCACAGCATCAATTTAAAATTACACGGATTCTGTTGGTGAATTACTATATGCCCTATTTTTTTCTTGCTTGTTTAAGGTTTTCTACTTTATAAATATTGAAACGATCACTCAGTATGTACTTTGGGGCTTATAAGAGTTGTGAAGCCAAACTGTGTTGTGAGAGCTGCTTGCTGTGAATCGTAGGTGGCTCTGCTGAAGTGGATTTCTGTACTTCACCAGTGGGTCACACTGATTTTCCAACAGCTTGTGCAGTGGTATGTGTGTACTGCAGATGTTAACTCTGCTTTTATCTCTGGGCAAGGCTTTTAAAAACTCACTCTGATATAAAGATATTATGAGACAGAGAAAACAGTGAGATCAAGTTAGGAGTTGCTGTGGCAGGATAAAATAACAGCTGCGGTAACTTGATCATGAAACAATGACTGTTCAGTTGATGGTGGAAGCATGAGAGGTCTTTTAGTTGCATGGTGGCTCCCAATTTTTCATCATCCTTTCAGTGTTTGGAGTCTATGTACATTTGAGTTTTGTGTGTGCAGTAATCCCCTTCTCATTTCTCTCATGTCTAACCTGGCTCCTCCTTCCAGGCTTGATGCTTTTCTTTTTTTCTGAAACTCGCTCTGATTTCTCTCTCCTCTGTGGATGCCCTTTCTCACTTTATTTCTACCCAAGGCTTTTGCTTCCTTTGAGCTCTTCTGGAGATGTGGGATGTACCATCTCTCCTGCATCTCACCTTACAAGGATAGAAAAAGGAGTTTCTCCTGGTCAGGGTTCTCTAACAACAGTACATTCTCCTCTGTACCCCTTCTGACCACAGAAACCTGTGGTGAGGGCTGTGGGCTCAGGTGATGATGTGGGAAATAGTAACAAGCCAGTTTCTCACCTAGACATTGGCTGAGGTTGTTAGTGTTGTTTCAAAACCAGCATACTTGCTCCTTTTGCCCAGTGACTCCTCGTGTGCTGGCCTGCACCAGCAACGGGAGTAGCGGCTTTGGGAAACCTATAGGGCAGAAGCCACAGACATAGGAAACTTGCTTCTAAAAGCCTGCAGTAAGTTAAGTCTTTCACTTGGAACTTGAAAAGACTTGTATGCAATAACATGCATGTGCCTAGCTCCTGGCATGGTCAGCTGCAATGATGTCCACCCTTCAGGTTTTGTTCTTGTCAGGCCAGTCATTTCTGTAGCAGCAGCTGCAGAGCCTGAAATTGCACTTTCACTTGTGGAAAGTGCATGCCCTCTGCCCAGATGACCAGGCAACAAGTTGATGCAGTGCTTCTTCCTGAAACTGCCCACATCTACTCATCTTTCTCAGTGCTACATACCTTTTTCTGCCCAAACTAATACTATCCATAAACAACCTTCAAGAAGCCTGATATTCTCAGTGTTGGCTTGGCTACAAGCACCTGTAGCAGGATTGTTCTTCTGGTGATGATTTTCAGAGCAGAAATATTCAGCTTTTAAAAAGTGGCACGAATGCAAGTATTGCCATCTGCTTCTCTGGCCTGCCTTCTACTTTATATTTATGATGGGGAGAGGGCTACCATTAGTAGACCAAATGAGGATGACACAGATAGGTTTGGGTCCTATGACCCATGTGGAAACATGGCTGAATGTTCGATAAATTTCATTGCACGTTTCTATCTGCATGCCTAACAAGCCTTCATTTTATTTTCTTTTCTCTTCTACTAATGCAGTTGAAGAATAAATTCATGAAGAAATTACCCCGCGATGCTGAGGCCTCCAACGTGCTGGTTGGGGAGGTAGACTTCCTGGACAGTCCTTTCATTGCCTTCGTCCGGCTGCAGCAGGCAGTTATGTTGGGTGCTCTGACAGAAGTCCCCGTCCCTACCCGGTAAGAGAATCCTGCCCCTAAGCAGTGGAAACACATTGGAAACTGCAGTTGCACCTTCTAAAATAATAGCTCCAGGCTAAATGAAGACTTTCTCTGTTGGTTTCTATTACATGACTTGCATACAGTATTATATTTTTTCAGGATTACTGTTTTTAAAAGCAACAAAAACTTGCTTTGGCTGCTAATCATTTCTGAGTTCAAAATTTAGTTGTATAATATAAGTTGTGTGCAAAAACACTGAACAGTCACCTTAACAACTTGATGGTGAAGGTCTCTATCCATGTGACATATGACAGTTGGATATTTTTCTACCCCTCATGATTCCTACCACATGCACATATTGTGCATACCTAAAATTCCCTTTGCCTGCTTTTGCAGTGCATATTTTTCTTTGTAAAAATTCACATTAGATGAAGGATTCAATTTTGGCCCTGCTGGAGGGGGGCAGAAAAAACATCAGATAAACTGGGAATAAAACTATCACTGGATTGTCACAACAGATGTTCCTTTGTATTTCACAATGGCTCAGAAAAATGTCATGCAAATGTTTTATTTATTATGACTCACATTGCAAATTAACCTGCAGTCTCACAAATATGAGTATATCTTATCTCACGTTCTTATGTGTTTGAATTAAATGCATATGCTTATTACATAGGTGCATACCAGGTAAGAACTATAAAACTGATTAACATTAAAAGAGAATGAACTAAAAATGAACTGACGGGGTATTTCAAGGAGAAGGACAACAGGCTGAACTGGACAGACTGCAGGTGTTTTGCAGTGTCTATTTCAACCCTGCAATGGTCTCTGTGGTGCCTTGTTACTTGGAAGCATTGTGTGGACCCTGTTACTGCTGTGCACCTGGGCTCCACTGCACTTCTGGTATCAACTTACAAAGGACTTGGTTTGCGTTTTACTTGTAATTATGAAGCTCACATTGCACCTTTCATATCACTAATGTACAAATGTATATTTTATGTGAATGGTTTCAAGGGCTTTTAATACAGAGTGAAAGTTCTATTTTGAATAATGTCTGGAGGGCTAGAGGCTATATTGAGAAATGCTTCGTGAGACGGGACATGTTAATGCTACAGAAGTACATTACTGGTGCCTCACTAATACTGACTTGAATCACAGCCATTGTAATGGAGTGAAAGTTACATGGTTGTAGAATCTGAACCTTGTCTTCATATACATAGGAGAGAATTGGTGTAGTTTTGGCCTTTGTTTAACTGCCTTGTCTTGGAGTCTGTTTCAGCAGCTCTGTAGAATAACCACATCAACATCTGTTTGCTCACAGTGGATGTTCTTTTGGGAGCATAGGGAAATGAAAATGGCTTAATTTTATGAAAGGTAATTACTTATTTCTCAGTATTATGGAGCTCTGTATACATCAGTATTTCAACTGCTAAGTCTAACCTACTTGCTCCTTTTAAGTACTTCTCAAAATGCTTTTCAGCAGAAGTAAAATCAGAAATTGTTTGTTTTGGTAGTGGGAGCCAGGAAGCTAGATCTAGGATTGCTGAATGACCTCATTATTCAATAGCATTAATCAAGACAAGATGTCCTTCCACGCCAACATTTTTTTTCCAGGAAATAGTATTATCCATTAGCTGTCCTCCAAACCAAATGTTAGCCCTAATCAAAGTAGGGAAGCTCATTAGATTGCTTTTGTGAGTAATGAAGAGGCATTTGCAGTGGCTACATCCTGTGAAATTCAATCAAGGAAATCCCATAAGGGCCCAGACTAGTTATGATGGAGTGCCTCCTTGCTCAGCCCTTAGTTTCAGTCATCCCACACAGTGGACATTTCTGTTGAAGATGTGTACTTAACCCACAGTGTCTGCAAAGTGCTGTAGCTGGAGCCTTGAGTATTCCCCCTTCCTCTCCCTAAAAGGCTTCTCTTTTTATTTTGCTAAATTATGAAGTTCCTGGTAAAATTATCAAAACCATGCTATCAAAATTAGCCATGTGGAGTGGGAGGGTGATTCTAAATAGTGAGTTAACCTTTCAGTGCTCTGGTTTGCTTCACAGGAGTGTTGTGACACAGATACAGGGAATAACTGCAGCGTGACCTGCATCTGTCTGTCTCTAGAATGCAGATTGCCTTTTGTGGGGCTCCAGGGAGCAGGCAGGAGTTCAGCACCCAGGTTTCAGCACATAGCTTTAGGCATGCCAGTCTGCAGTGTGGAGGAGACATGATGTTAGCATGGCCATCTCTTCTTGTCACAGTGGGCCATGCAATGCACTGATATTCAGTTCATGTTTCTGGTGTGCTGTGTTGAGAAATGTCTTTTGAGCTACAGATGTACTGAATATTTCACAGGAGCCTGCAAAGTGCCCTGCCTTAAAGCCATGACAGTTGTAGGGCTTGTTGGATCAATGGCAGAAGGATCAGGAAGGCCATCCTGAGGAACTGGAAGAAGCTGGGAAGGGAGACAGCATTTCAAGTAGAAATGTCATGTCATCCAACTTTCAGAACGTATGAAGCCATCTTAATGCTTTGCTTTTCATAGCACTAGCCTGACAGGGTTTGCAGGGAGGGGGCAGCAGTAGGTGACAATAAAGTCACAACTATTAGCTGGCTATGCAAGAAACTAAGACAGTCTCCTGATGTACAAGCAAATAAGACACCAAGCTCTGTGGAGCTAAAAGGCTCACTGTATCTACAGTCCCTGCTCTGATATGGTATATTCATATTAACTTAATACTTCAGAACAAGAAAGCATTGCTTTGTGTGCTTATGATAGGTATTATTCACCATGTAAATTTCCATTTAATTAGATTTCTTATTTCCACTGTTTTTTTTTTTCTCAACATATTTCTCAATTTGGATTTTTCTTCAAAGTCATAGCGTTTTGCATGTTTTGTAGAATTAATATTTCCTGTGTAGAAATGGCTCTTCCCTGGTTAAGTAATTATTTGTTTTTGTGCACAATTCCCTTCACACTTCCTTGCTAAGTATTTTAACTATTTCCTTCACTTAAAAATAAATTCTTACTTAAAAGTAACTGCCAAGACCTGATGAATTATCCAGGGAAGGTTTCTCTGCAGGGCATTTTATACAATCCTAGTAATAAAAATCATGGAATTTAATTTAGCGTAGAGAACTTCCTGCCTTTTTCTCTGTTGTATTTTCTTGTTACCAATCACATCAAAAATCATTTATGGATTTTGATCTTCTTCTGTCAATTTTAATTCCACGGTGCCATGAACTTTTTATTTTGGTGAGTTCTTAGTTACTGTACTTTCCCCATTGCTTTGGTGTGGCTGCCTCACCTCCTGACGGTACACCAGATGTAGCTTTTTATTTTCATAAAAGGGATGTACAATTATGTGTACAGGTCTGTTCCATTAATGTAATGATGATGAGGGCAAAAGATAAAGAATGAGCAAGGGAAAGATTTTTTGGAGATAAGCTGCACAGACTTGCATAGTCTAATATGTAGTGCTGGGAAATTGCCTGTGTCTACAAGCCTAAAATGAAATGAATTAACTTGCCCAAGGTTGCTTAAAAAGATGTGACAGAACCAGGAGTCAGATTATCCTCCTTGCCTTCTAGCTTACGCTTTTAACTACCAGGGCATCTTTTCTTTTGGTAGACAAGGATGAAACGTCTGTCTCGTTCCTTAATTGCAGCATTGAAATGGTCTTCAGGGCTGTGTCCTTCAGCAGCTTTTCCAACAGAAGATCTTGCTTTGGGACATCTGAGCTCTGGCAACAAATAATACTTTTGTCTGCATTCATGTCTTGAGTACCATGTAAGATGCTTGCAACTTGAAGGAGCACTTGTATGAAAACTGAAGAAGGACGCTTGACCTCCTTTCCTTACTGTAATCTTAAGGTGTGCCCCCTTCATTACACAGAGGTCTAAGTGTCAGGGTTTGGTGGAGAAGATGATCGTGAGATTGTTCTGTCTGCCCTTGAGTCCATCAACGTGCATCTCTATTGAGAATGCTGGGTGACTTGCAGGCATCTCACAAGGCAAAAGGACATTAATAAAAACATTTTCTATGGGATCTGAATTTCCTTTGTGCTTCCGAGGTGCTTTTAGCACTTCTGGAATTACAGTTATTTCTTTCTTCATCCAGATGTGAGAAATGGACGTGGGTGAGCAGTTGAATCTTGTTTTTCCTGTTCCTTTTTTGTGTGTGGCTGAGGGACTTTGTCTCCTGCACTGGTGGTCAGCTTGCTAAAAAGGCCACGGTGAAGCTTTCTTGGCCTTTGGCCAGTTTTCACCACAATCCTTTAGCCCATATTGGAATCTGATGAAGTCATGGGCAGCTCAGATTTCTAACTATGTCTCAAATGGAAAATATTAGTGCTATGCTGACCTTAGAGCCTGTCTGTGTAGTATTTACTCCTTACCTCCTAAGTGATTTCTCCTTACCTTCGTGTGATTTCATGGAGATTTCTAGCCAAACTGCTCACAAGTGCAGCACATAAGACTTACCTGCCTCCTTCAGCAAACTGGATTGAGATTCTACTCTGTGGTCTCCAGAGTCATTTCCCACCTGGGTCCAGGAGGGTTCTTAGTGCTCGTACCAGGTTGTATGGCCCACAGTCTCATGTTAACAGGTCTGCAGTGTTGCTGCAATGCTTTGTTAAGATCTATTTAGTGTGTAGGTGAGCTGCGCAGTACGGTGGCCACTGCAAATTTGTCTGCTTGGAAGAGAAATTCCTCATCTGTGAGAATAAATTTATTCTTGTTGGGTTTGGTGGCGTGGACCATATGCTTAAAAGGTAAATCAAATGCAGTGAATGGTCATTATGTGCTAAGGGTGATGTGTCCAAACTGACAGGAGGAACAGTGGCTTAGGTAGGACAGAATAATAAATTAGTGATTTTCTGACTCTATCAGCTTGGAAGCAGAAGAATGCTGTGAATGTGCTGTCATACAAAGTTCAATACAGGTATCCTGAATGAGGACCATCTGCAATTTCTGTGAGCTGTTGCTCAGAGCTTGTGAAAGGAATTGAGTTTTCTTACAACTTCAGAGAGAGATAAGTTATGCACAGTGAAATCTTTCTAGCCCTGAAATATCCTTGTAAATACTAGGTATCAGAAATGAACATGTGAAAACTCAGTATTTGTTGTGTGCAGCAGCCAGTAATTCTGTGTTGACTTTCAACCCAACAGATAAAGGAGTATGTCACAATTTGAAGTGAGGGCTTTTTTAGCTAGATGTATTCTGAACTAAATGATAGTAAATGTGTGTAAACACAGTCTAGTCCACTCCACTAAAGCACATGAATGCTTATTGTATTTGTATGTGTACATGTGCTTAGAAGATCTTGTTCTACAAGCTGAAGGCAATTCTGAGCTGAATCAGACAGGATGAAGAATTTAGAAAGTCTCACAATCTGGCTTTTTGTTTTTGAAAATGCAGGAACATTAAGGTGGTATGTTTCTGCATTGGAAGAGAGCCAACTGATGTAATTAATTCAAGAGATGGTTATGAAATGAGAGAAAAGAACATGACCTAGGCATGTATGGGTTAGTCACCTCTGGGTGAACCTTAAGTTAATCACTTGAAAGCCTCATGCAAAACTTGATAGCAAGTATTACAGTTAATAATGCCAATTAATACATATTTATGGATCCTTTCATACTAACTTGATGTCTTTTTGTAAAACAGTTGGTTTTTAATGGAAGATACTTGTTAGAATATAATACACTTGATAAGACAATTGATTTAGCACCTCACAATGATTTAGAAAATTAAAATGATACTACAATGCTTTTAAGGGCAACAGTATTTCTTGTGAAGTGTCTCTCAACTTTGCTGTTTCATGCTTTGTTAGCATTTTTGTGAGAAAATGTATACATTGTCAATAAAGGTTGACGCATAATGGTGAGGATGCCTCTGTGGCCCAAAGTGAAGTGGTCTCTTCTGCTTTATCTTGGCCTCATATCAACTTCTATAGACAGAGCGCAGGTGGAAAAGCTGTGCTCTCAGTGCCAGGTTTTTCTAGATGTTGCTGTGAATGGAATGGCTGAGGCCACACCAGGGCACAGCTGATCACTGCTAGAACCCCTGAAACCTGGTCTTGAATTTCTCTTACCATTTGGGTTTCCTTACCTATGCAGCCACTGCTCTTCAAAAGCTTGTAGAAACTCAATTATATTTGGTATCTTTGGGTCTGTGTCATGTTTGAACTTGGTCCCTGGGCCAGAAAGGTGGGTAGATGATGTGAGCACAATTTCATTTTCTCAGGAAAGCACCAATATAGTGTTCCCGAATAGCAACAGGTTATTTCATTTGCATGTTCAGAATGACAGAACTGCCATCTCTTGAATTATTTCTCTGATGAAGTCATTGGTACTTCAGAGGAGGTTCACAGAAAAAATTGCTATGTGACTAAAGAGAGGAAAAACCCTCAAGCTACTTCACCTAAATGACAGACAGCTACGTGTGAATGGATCAATTGGAGAGGATATTTAAAGGACTTTAATTATCAAAGGTTCTTCAATCTAGCTGTCTCCTTAAGAAGTGAGCTGTGACTGCAAAGCCACCAGATGGGTTTATAGGTCTTTGGTATGTGTTGTATGTTCTGAGTGGAAATTCAAGGTATACAAGTTGAGCTTTAATTATTTACAGTTTACATGCTATTTAGATAGATCCTTCAAATTGAGTAGTACTTTAGGTGCTGAACCATACAGAGATCTCAGCCCCAGCAGAGCACTAGTAAGTAGACAGGTTGCTATCTGGTAGCCCTGGGAAAGAAGTGTTTGGGAGAGATGTAGTTTATGGTAAGCAATGTGGACAGTTTGTTCTTTTTGCTGGCCTGAGTGCTTACCTCTATCTGGAACTGTGCTGCCCTACTTGTTCCATCATCCCTTGTGCAGAGAGATCCTCAGGTCAGGGTGGAACTGGACAGAGTAAGCAGTCCTGAGATCTTCTGTCCCCTCCTTCTGATTCTTCAGCAGTTACATCACTAATGCTGTCACTTAAGTGACCCTGAAATAGCAGTAGGGAAATATTTAATGCAGATGCCTTATACAAGGATTAAAGAGCTGTAATGTATGATTGAATAAATACTGAGGTAGTGGATAGGCTTTCTGTGGTGCACCAGAGCATGCAGTCTGAACCATCCTGTACTGGAGCTGCATCTCTTGCACACAGTTCATTTCTGGGTACTGGGTCCTTCCTTCCTCCTGTACATTCATTGCTGGATGATACCTACTTCTGTGTAAGACTGCTGTAGTGCTCTCAAGGCTAATTTTAATATTTTTGGGGAGGAAAACTCTGGGTAGCATCTTGCTTGCCAGAGCAAGTGTGATTGGGATGCAGGGTACAACCTGTGCTCCAGGTTAACTGAACTACTTACATTGGTAGTCAGTGTAAAAATTGGAAATCCATACAAGTCCTGTCCACAGTGCCTCCTATGCATGCAATGCCTGATTATTGGAGTTGCTTAACTTCTACTGATCTAAAGGAGATGACAACTCTGCAAAACCACTATATGGCATGAATGACAACTGCTGGTGCTTTGTGTAATTCTTCCCTGGAGTTTGCTGGGGAATTAAATATTGAAGTGTCATGTGGTGTAGTTAAACATGATCTTATGGGTTCAGATAGAAGTTGTCTAGAGTGCTCTTCACTTGTTAACCTCTGGGACTGCCGAAAGCAGTAGAGATTGTACCTTTCATGTCAGTGAACTGGTCACTGGCTGAGCTGTCACTGGCAGCTTCCAGATCTCTCTGACAAGGGGCAAAACCTTTGTTGTTCTGTTTTGTTTTTTTTTCAGTTGACTTTCTGTGTAGATACGGTATAAGGACTAAGCAGTTGATTTTTCTATCCTAAATGGGAACAATTGGTGTGTTTTCACAGATTTCTCTTCATTCTACTGGGACCTAAGGGCAAAGCAAAGTCATATCATGAGATTGGCCGAGCCATTGCTACCCTCATGTCTGATGAGGTAGGTGCCTTTATGAGTAGATTTTTGAAGTTCCCTTCCAACAGAATGCCTATTCTATTGTATTCTATTAATATTCTCCATGAAATAGGTTCTCCTGGGTTTCACTTCACTAGCAATCATTTTCTCAAGCAGATTTGGAGTTAACCCACAAATTCATGAGTGATGTGCATCTTGTGTCTCATTCCACAATCACAGTAACCCACAGATGCACTCCAGGTAATTACTGCAGAAGTCTGATTGGATGTGCCACCTACCCTCCAAGGAGTCCAAAGTACTTATGCAATATTCCACATCAGTGTTGGTTTTTTCTCTCTTCTCTCATCTCACTCCTAATATTAACACAAGGCCTTCCAGTAAAAATGGCTTGTACTTCTTGTTACTACTAAGTAATTATTATCCTCATTTCTATTTCACAGAATTGAAAACAACCCCTTTTTAAAAGAGTCAAATTGATGAGAAGATATGGTTTTTTGTTGCTTTGTTAAAGTATCTTTTCAAAGTATAATTGAACTCTTGGATTTTTTTTTTTAATGAAAGAAATGGACAATTGTGTTGGTAGTATTTTTGAAAAATAAAAACACAGTTTGCAAAAAATGAGAAATGCCTGCAAGAAAGTATCTTTGTAATTAAATAACCAAAGAAAAGGGCTTTCTCTTTCTTTCAGGTATACAAAATACAAAGTTTTGCTGTATGGAGTCTCTCCTTTCCTTGCAGGTGTTCCACGACATTGCCTATAAAGCCAAGGACAGGCAGGACCTGATCGCTGGCATTGATGAGTTTCTGGATGAAGTCATTGTGCTCCCACCTGGGGAATGGGATCCAGCTATTAGGATAGAGCCCCCCAAGTCTCTTCCATCTTCAGATAAAAGGTAAGAGCAGGTCACAGGGCAGGGTTGCCTCTGTGTGTCAGTTCTGAAAAAGTGAGAGGAATTGCTGCTGCTTGGGTGCTCCAAGTTTATCAAGTAACTCCAGGGGGATCTGTGTCTGCATCTCTTTCTCTAGAAAGCACTGGAGTTATTTTCACGTCTATCTTAATAGACTGTGGAAGTGGATGTTTTTGCAATTCTGTACCCTCTGGGGCAGTGGTACAGGGATATGGTGATAAATAGTGGGTATTCAGACACTTCTGGTATTCTGCTTGCACTTTCTAACTCACTGTGTTTCACACTGGCTCCAGTGGGTCAGCTTTCTAGCCTCCTTTATATAGCATGGCTTCAGGAAAGGCTAATACCTCTGTAGTGGAACATTATGTGGATTCTATTTTGTGGAGCCGTTAGGTAATGCAGTGAGCCTCAGTTTGACTTGTGTTCTTGCCTAGGAAAAACATGTACTCTGGTGGAGAAAATCTGCAGATGAATGGAGACACGCCTCATGATGGAGGACATGGAGGCGGGGGACATGGGGACTGTGAAGAGCTGCAGCGAACTGGCAGGTCAGTAATGCACTGCTCAGTGTGTTGTAGCTTGTGTGATCCATCCAGCATGACAGTGTTTTCCTTTCAGAAAATTCTCATCCTTTCAACTTTCCATCTTAGAATACTGTTTCAATCTATGCAGGTTGAGCTGTAACCCCAGATCATACACTGTGGTTTTGAACACCCATCTTGGGACTATCTGAAAGGTTCTGAATATCTAGTCTTGACAAATTATGAAGTGTCTTAAACAAGGCTTGCTGGCACACTGCATGCTTGTGAACTTAGACAAATTGTAAAGAGTGTAAACATGCCAGGTACAGCTCCATTTTCCATTCAGATTGCTGGAAGCGCTTTAGCCATAAGCAGAAAAGCCCTGTTTTCAAGACATTCCTGTTACAGTGCAGTTGAACAGATTAAGGCTTTTATAGGATACAAATATGGAAGGTAACAGAGCCTGAGGGCTCTCTCTCTCTTTTACTACTTTGTATGCTACATAAAAGTCCGCTAGAGTGAGGATGCAGTTCAGGAGGCTGTCAAACAACGTGCTCAGTACTGTGGGATCAATATATAGGTTTTTGTGTTGCTTTTGTGTTTGTGTTGTAACCTCCATCTATTTTCTAGCTTTTAGAAGAGTATTTAAATTGTGAGGGAAAAATCTGAAAGTCTGAATTTATGCATTGGTGTGTACGGGGCAGTTAATAAATCGTTGTTCTGCATCTGAATGTAATGTGTGCCTACTTGCCCTATAGCTCTGCGTATAGTGTCTGAACAGTCTTGCAGAGATACCGTAGAGAGGCTTTCCAGTTGCTATTTAGCTCAGGTGGCAGCTGAATTGTTATGCATAAATAGATGTAAGTTGCTGTTGGTGGAAAACAGCATGCAAGAGAACAAGAGGCAAAACAAAAATTTTTTCATGTTGATAGAATCAGAGCTGTGTGGAGTTTTTGTGAGTTAAACATTGTTTTGTTTGGACTGTGCAAAAAGAATATGTCTGCAGGTGGAGCTCTCCAAGATGATTTCACTTGCTTCCATTTTTGTTTTCAGTTCTTCTTGTGGTTAATAGTTTGAAACATTTTTTCCGTTTAGTAGATTGTTGGCTCAACCAACCATTGTGTCTGCCACGTGAAGAAATTTAGGCAAGGATTTAGACTGGAATTAATAGATTTTATTAGCTCAACCAATACAACTGTGGGGAAAAAAAAAAGCCAGACGAGCTTCCTGAACTGCAAGCTTTTGTGGTCTGTTTCAGCAGAAGTAGGGCTTGTGTTTCCGAAATCAATCTCTTTCCAGCAGCATCGCATCATGAAAGATATTATCTTTCTTACAACACTGTCAGTGATATCCCTGGACCACTGCAGCTGTGATAAGACTATTAAGTAATGTGATGACCTCATTACTTTCAGATCATCATTTCTGGCGGTGTTTCCAATTACTTATCTTAGTGACTTTCACTGTAAAACATTTTATGCAAGTCTCCTCTTGCTTGTCTTTTCAGATTCTGTGGTGGCTTAATCAAAGACATAAAGAGGAAAGCACCGTTCTTCGCCAGTGACTTCTATGATGCTTTAAATATTCAAGCCCTTTCAGCCATTCTTTTCATCTACCTGGCCACAGTGACCAATGCTATCACTTTTGGAGGACTGCTTGGTGATGCTACAGAAAACATGCAGGTTAGCAATAGCTTTCAGATGAAATGAATAAATCAGAGCTGATTTGCCTTTTGCTGTCTAAGTCGGAACTGAATTCTGAATACATTAATAGAGGTATGGTGTTGCTTCCACTGAAAACTGGCTTTTTTTCTCTGCTGTTGGATGGCTGTCCATTGAAAAATTGTACCATTACCTTAAATGGAGTTTGAAAGATGGCCAGGCAACAGAGAAAAACTTAGTAAGAATCCTTGCTCCTATATAGAAAAGTTCCTCGGATTACTCTCTGTGTTTTGTCTCGGTTGCACTGTTTCAGTCCAATTAAGTTTACGAAGTCTGATTCAAACTTTCCATGTCATCAGAGCATAGCTCTGTATTCTCTGCATGATTCGTACAACTCTTAGCAATCTCTGGACTTCTGCCTCTCTGCTAAAAAGAAAACACTAAGATTGATAGGAAAGCAGTGAAACAGGTGGTGTGGTAGAGGAGAAAAGTGAAAATTCTTTAGAAATGATAATGGAAGATTAGATTCTGGGAAGTGTATTTTATTTCCAGAGACTGACTGGATCAGTAGTAGACAAAAGTAGGGGCTTCAAGGCATGGCATAACTGTATATGAAGCGTAAAAGAAAGGGATTCTGTTAGAGCACTGTTATAGATTGTGTTTGATTGGGGCAGAATTATGCGTCTTAGGATTTCTTTTGTACTTTTAACGAGGAAGTAAATATAAGAACTTTTATTTAAATAGATTCAGTGCAGTCAAGTTGAATGTCCTAATAATAGTTAAGCTCATATTGACAGTGACTGAATTATTTAACTATGTAAATTTATTTTAAACAAACATAGAAAAGGGGCACACCTTTCCAGAGCTATTGACTTCCCCATCATAAATTACAAGCTAGACTAAGATTCAAAGATTCTAGCACTGATGGAGTGCTAGACATCCGTCCCCTTGGATAAATATGGTTTTCCACTTCCAAAACTGAAATCTGCAGCAGTTGTGCAAACAGATGTACAATGCCCAACCTTAAAAAGTAATAACAGCAAATGGAAGCAGAGAATGAAAAAGCCTCCAGGATCCACCAGGGATTATCACTCTTCTATCACTGAGCAGCAGCGAAAAGCCTGCCTGCTCTGAACCTGCACAAGGAACAATATTTAAAGTAGGGGGAGGAAGGGAAAATGTTACCAAATTCCAAATTTAGTGCATATAATTATGTCACCTGTGTGAAAAATCCTTCTTGATACCTTTGTATTCAGTAAACATATTTATCAAGTTGGCAAAAATTGTTTTTGCACTGAAACATACAGTATAGTTTCTTAATGCTCACAAAGAAAAACCTCAAGCAATTTAATTATTAACAAAACAAACAAAACAAAAACACCTTGTATTTCAAGAACCTGGAGATGTCATTCATCTGAAAAATGGTAAAATGACTGCTGATTTAAGCAGAGACAATCCTGTTGCTTGCACTTGGTCATATTGCTCAGAAGGACACACGTATTTTGCTGTCCTTTGTTTTGGCTGCTGGATCAATGGAAAAGAGAAATGTACTCCTTTTTGTTCTGCAGCAGTAGAAAAATACTACCTTTGGCACCTGTTTTTCCAGCAGCAAAGTAAAAAGCAAAGATGTCCTCCATGGGGGTCTTAGAATCGTAGAGTGCCCTGGGTTGAAAGAAACTACAATTGATCATCTGGTTTCAGCCCCGCTAATATGCAGGGTCGCCGACCACTGGACCAGTCTGCCCAGAGCCACATCCAGCCTGGCCTTGAATGCCTCCTTGGACAGCCAGTTCCAGAGCATCACCACTCTCTGTGTGAAAAACTTCCTCCTAACAAGAGGGTCCTCTTGGTGGTGCTGCCAGATTTGCTTGATAGTGCAACTGCCTCACTTTCCTTGGGAGAATTTCTGCTGCTAGGCCCATAGCTTGCTTTGAAGTTGATAGAACCCAGTGTACATTTTCCCACTCTTCAGAAAAAGACAAAAGCTGCAGGAACAGCCTGTTTTGAGCCCACTGTTTTATTCTCCATGTTGAGGAGGGAAATCATTGATACTCTGTACTTAAAAATACCACTTTGGTAGCAGGGAAGTTCTGGAGCAAATATTAATGCAGTGCAGCCTTTTAATGACAAAAATACAAAGAGAAGCAGAAAGCAAGCACTCAAGTCCTGCTGAATGCTTCACCCATTGATTCTCAGGTGTTTTGTCCTCAGGAGAGAAACAGCCTCTCAGATATTTCTCTCCAGACACAGCAATTTGCAGAGCTAAAATTGGCCTGTTCATATGTTTCTGGGGCCCAGTTTTCACTCCTGAACCCAGTCCTCATAGGTGCAGAAATGTTGAGAACTCTCAGACTCACAGCAATCCTGAGAATCATTGCTCCTCTTGGGGTGTAGTGTCTATATGAAGAGCAAGGAGATTCACCAGAGAAAGAAAATATCTACTGAGGTTGCTGCTGTCTTTGGGCAAGTAAAAGCAGGTGGAGGTGGTACAGCTTACAAGTGCATGTAACAACCAATTGAATTCACTGTTTTTTATTTATTTAATAATTTAAAATGGAAGCACTCTTAGTTTCTCTGAACAGTTCAGGTGGATCAGAGGCTCAGCAAGCATGGGCACAAACTAGCTTTTCTTTCATCATCTCCATTCAACAAACCTTCATTCACTGTCATTCTTTGAAAAGGCATTAGGTATAAAAGACTGCAGTGGGAGCCTGGAAGAGGTTTTGATTGCTGCTTTTCAACAGAAGAGAAAATGGTGTGATCCTTGTGCTCAAGTGCTCCTGTCCCATCAATCTGAGTGAAGCTTTCCAAGACAAGCAGTTCAAGTTATTCCTGTAGGGAACTGCTCAGAGGGATGAGAATCCAGGTTCAGTTCAAGTGTTGTCCAAACCACTCTGTATTTCTGTAGTGGAAAAGAGTTCAGAAGTGTGGTTTTCTGCAAGACATCTAACAGTGTGAGCTGCATGGGATCTTCATTCTCGAAAACACAGAGGAGGGAAATTAATGCAGGCGCAAGACCCGATCCTCACCACAGGCTCCAGTGTTGTGAAGAGAGAGTGAGAAGGCTCTTTGTCACAGGTCATCTTCCCAGGATGTTTTTGTATTGGCAGAGCCTCATTAACTCCTAGTTTACATCAGCTCTGAGGAGCAGCCTCCAAAGGTTTACCTCCCAGATGTATTATCCTCATAATAAAGCAGTGTTCTAGGGACTACAGCATTTGTGCTTCTTGCGTTTTGTAAACAGCTATGTAACTAGCTCTGGATAAAACACTTCAATTGCCCAGGGCCAGCGTTTCTCTAAAAGCTCACTCCATAGTTCTCTGTTTCTGAGAAAAGACACTATTCTTAGCTGCAGACACATGGAAGAATGCAGGGGAAAAGAGATTCCAGATGCTCTGCAACCCGCACACCAGCCACACGGGCCTTCTCTGTGAGTAGTGCAGGAGGAGCGAAGAGGGATCAGCTGTGCAGATGCCATTCCTTTTGCTGAGAGTAATTGTTTCATCCTCACAGCCCCCCAAAAGCAGTGAGCGAAGGCTTATAGGTTCCTGTCTGCATCCCCTGTAAGACAAACTGTAATTTTTATATCAAGACTGAAGGGCTTCACATTGAGTAGGGCTTCTCAGTGAGTTTTCCCTTGCATGGATCAGTTAGTGACTGTAGTGATGGGCATTCACAATAGCATTTAAAAATGGAAAACACGAAGGATGGCAACTTATGCAGCGGCAAGGTTGGTTGTTTCCAATCCTTTCACATCAGTAGTTTTCCTACATTGACAAGTGACTAAAGTGTGGCAGGAACTAGACAACTTTCAAATCTTCCTTGCCTTTTGCTTCTCTGCACAGCTGTTCTGCTGTTGCTTTAGTTCACCAGCTTGACACTGGTATTTTGAGATCATGTTTGTGTCTAGAAAAAAAGTTCCTCATTGCTCCTTTGAAGGTGAGTAATTCAGTAGATAATCTTTTTTTCTGCTTGTACTTGGCGACATACTGGTTTGACTTGTGAGAGCATAATACAGTGTCAACAGAAACTTGGGTCCTTCGAAGAAATGGAGGCACAAAACTTAAATTCTTTGTTACCACGGATAAGTCAGAAAAATGGCAGTGCAAACCTGAAGCTTGTCATGGGTGGAAGAAGGATCTGTGCGTGCCTTTGTGACTGCTCAGCACATGCAGTGCTCAGGCTGCTGATTCAGAAACAGCCACAACAAGGCACATAAGTTTGCGCTTAAATCTTTACCTCATCATTGAGCAAGGGTTGTCAATTCAGGTGACAAACACAGCTTAAATAGAGAGTCCAGGTCCATGTAAAAACAGATTAGTCTGGATAAGAGCAAATGAGGTAAGGTCCACCTATTTCTGCCATTTTTATCTAATGACGGATGCACTGTCAATAATCATATTACTGGCAAGAAAAAAATGCTATTTATATTGCATCAACAGCTTGCCTTTTAAAAATAGGCATCGTCCAGCTATAATTTTGATGAAAATCCAAGAACACATCAAGCACACTCATTTATCATTCCCCAGTGAAGATATTTTGCCACACATGCCAAAGGTAATTGTAGAGTCTATTACATATGGAATTTACGACTTGCTGGTTACATCTGATGAACTCGGGTTTCAATAAAGAACTGCTGGATGAAGTAGCCTTGTTTGGTTCGTATCTCATTTACTAGGAGTTATGTAAAAGACTGGCATCTTGTTTATCTAGGAAAATCTGCTCTGTTGGAGGAAGGAGCAAAAAGAAAATAAACAACAAAACTGTGATGTTCTAGAGGATGGCAGGACTATTGTGTAGCCATGCTCTGCCCTGTCAGTTTGGGGAGCTCTGCAGATGTGTGATGCAGATGATCTAGAAGATCATATCCCTCACGTGGTCTTTGAAAGCACTTTCCTCACTTTTTCGATGATAAAATATAATGTAGTGTTAGTAAACTCTGCCTCAGAAATAACTATAGGACTTGCTGGTTATCCTGAATAAACTGTGCAAGGTGAATAAATCTTTCTTCGTGGCTGCAGGAGAGGGCAGAGGATATTCTTCCCTTCACCTTGGATGTGTCAACATACAGCACCCTGCTAGTCACCACTGTAGTGACTGATTTTCCTGTAATAGTGCCACCAGAAAGGGTTATTAACAGAACTAACATCTCTTCTGTCTCTACTGCAGGGGGTGTTGGAGAGTTTTCTGGGCACAGCAGTCACCGGAGCGATATTTTGCCTTTTTGCTGGCCAGCCACTCACTATTTTAAGCAGCACGGGACCTGTCCTTGTCTTTGAACGACTTCTCTTTAATTTCAGCAAGTAAGCGAAAGGGTGGAGAGAGGGAGGAAGGGAGGAATGTCTTGCATGAGTAAAATGCTAGCTAGGGAATGAGATGGCTTGTGGGGGGGAAGGAGGGGATTTAGTGTATGAAATGAAACATCCATTTGTTCCTTGTTGAGACTGCAGTGCAATCACATCAGGGATTTTCACAGGCACGTATGCCCAGAGCACTGCCTGGTGTACAAGGGTCTGTCTCCGCTGAGCCTTTTGGAAATGCTTTGCCAAGCCTGTGCTCAAGCCTGTGCCAAGCCTGCAATGCTTTCAGCATACTGTTCCCCACTGACTGCTGTGCCTGTTTTCCTTGATTGCTGTTTCCGAAAGGAGCAAAAAAAGCAACAAAATCACATAACAAAATGCAACAGGTCTCAAGATTACCAAAAATTTCTTCCTGAGTCAGTATTCATTTGAAGTGTCTGTAAAGCTGGCAAAATATAATGAGTGCCCAAAGGAATCAGCATATTCACTGATAATTTTACGTGCAGGACTGTTGATATTTTGGATGACATTTAGGAAATTGATAACTTTAAGCTGTACAGAAAATTTGCCAGATTTCTTGTGGTCTTCCTTCCTTATATCAAGGAGATAAGGGGAGTTCACAGCATTGCCAAGGCTTCTATGGCAGGACAAAAAATTGAGAACTTTTGGTTTTAAAGCGTTGCTGCGCTTTATTTCAAAAGCACTTGCCTGTGATATGGAACAGCTTTTCTACCATTTGCAGTTATTTTTAGAAAAGCTCTATTGAATTATTAAGGTAAACACGGCTGCAGGTTGTAATAAGGCAAGATACATGGTATGTGTTTGTCTCTTTAACTGTATCTCCTTCCTTACATTTAATCTGTGTAGGTACTTACTCAGAAATAATTGAGCAGATGAAATATGACTGTGCCTTTCCTGTGAGTATTCTAGGTGTAGGAAGAGTCTTCTGAGGCACAGGACCTCTGCTAGGCAGACAGTATATTTATATGTCACCACACATACAGAGGACTGCTTTGGTAACATTTGCTCAGCAAATTTAATTGATAATACCTGTATCAGTGTGGTTCTTGTCTGCAAAGGTCCTGCAACACAGGATGAGATCAGGTCTGATTCTCATCCCATATTGTCCAAGTTAGCACTATTTTATAATCTATAGTAGGATTTTAAGCCAGGTTGGCATTGTGCTGCTCTTCAATCCCTGTTCAGCAGAGCTTTAGTCATGCCAACACAGGCAGAGACTCATCTTGGAATTGCAGGTGCCGTGGAGAGACTTGCTGGACCTTTAAGTGGTATGCAGTCTCTTCCTGCCTTCCCTAGGGCTGCCACTCTCCATGGCACTGCTTCCATGATCCTCCCAGTCAGCTGCAGAGGAGATGGACTTTGCAGACCTTCTCCTTGAGATGAGAAAATGGGAGGAAAATCAGACAAGCCTGGAGAGGGAAACTGGAAGCTACCCACTGGTGAGATCTGTAGCAGGTCAGGAAGAGAGAGCACCTTTCTTTTCTTTCCTTGATGGCTATGAATGAATAAAATCAGGAAGAGAATGAATAAAATTAGAAGCTGTTTGAATCTAGCTTGCAGATCTAAGCCTGGATGCTGCATGTCAAAATTAAAAAAAACAAGATAGGAAAACATTTCCTATTATTTTGGGAAGAAGGGTGTTATTTTTAACTAGAGAAGGAGATTTTGATTATAAAAGCAATTGTCCTGACAACCTGCTTGGGCAGAAGGGCAAGATTTTTTGAGGGAGCCTTTCTCACAAGGAAATTGGAATCAAGTGCTGTGATTTTCTATAATGCATTTGTGGCTGTTCGTATTCACAGCACCCTCTTCCCTGCTGGGAGCAAAATTACAAAGCCTTGCCATCTACTGATTCATTTAAAGTGAGTGTGTCTGTGTCTGCGTAGATGCTTAAGAAAGCCTCTACTGAATGACATCTAGCACTGCTGAAAGAAATTCAAAATACATCGTGATTGGGTCTTCGTTAGCAACACAGTGCAGTTCTGTATCAGTCTCTTTTGCTGTGCTGATCCTTTTCCTTCTCATTCACCCTTTGTTTGGTGCAGCAAATCAAACATTACAACTTTGCTCTGAAGAATTTCGTTGACAGCATATAATAAAACACTTACATGTAAATTTATCCTAAATTTGCTACTAATTAAAGAATCACAAGGACTCACACACCCACAGCAATCACTGTATTGAGCTGGTGGATTGCCTGAGACTGCTGCTCCCATTTTACAGAGTGCTAAGGAGGAGAAGGCATTGCAGAGACTCGTTTTGAATGCAGATGCATGACAGTGCCTGAGCCTACAATACCCTGGCCCAGGAGACTCACAGGAATGCATGGCACTGCCCAGTAGCAAGCCTTTAACTAGGACCTTGCCAAGTCTTCAGCATTTTCTCCCACTTTACAATTGTAAGATTGTAGTTCCCTCCAGTTAGGTGTAATTCTTCCAATTCAAGATCTCTGTAGTTTTGTACTGTGCACTATAAAAACTGTCTTCAAGCCCTTGTGTCTGCCAGCGTTCCCCTGGTGGTAGGTTAGGTGCTTGGGGAATCATGGAGCATGGCAATGAGCTGCTGCAGTTTGCTGCCTGTGGGCAAATCCTGACAGGATTCTTTGTCACACCAAGTTGGAGGGAGTCCGCCTGCAGTGGGGATCTGAATACAGAGCGGGACCAACCTGCTGCCAGCTCTAAGGATGCCCTGTTCTACCACATTACTCTGCCAGGAGTTTGAACTAAAACTATCCCTCATACTAGGGCATACCAGCACTTCCCACTGCAAACGGGTTTGGGGGGACTTGTCTTCAGGACAGTTTAACAGTTTCCTTCTCCCTCATGCCTTTGAGAGTGTCTTGTTCCTTCTGTGCTGTTAAGTTTCAGTGCTGTGGGTGGTTATCTAGTGCAGCTTGCATTCCTAAGGTGTCTTGAAGAGGACTTCTGCTCCTAAAATATTTTCTAAAGAAGATTCACAGGGAGCAGCATTCATTTTTCTTAGCAGACTTAATGTAATTGGGGGAAACAAGGGATTCCTGGACTCTGCGGTTTCCTCACAGCTTTCTGATGCTGTCAGAGACCTTGCTCTGAGACTTTGCAGAGAAAATGCTCCTCCTCCTTTGTTATCACAGTCCAGCAGGGCAGGGCTGCCTACTTCCATGGAGAAATAAATAGCTGGGGCTGGGACCCTGCTGCCCCCTACTCCCTATCCCAGAATGGGCAGCAGTCTACCTTGGCAGAGTCTTATATTCTTTGCTTTTTGATTTTCATATTTTTTTGGTCCTAAAAGCCTCCCTTTGAACTCAGTGCAGTTAGGGCACGGCAGCCTCCCCCAGCAAACAGACTTCCCAGGGAGGAGTGATATGATTCACCCCATCATCTCCACAACTGCCGCATCCTGGCACCCGAGTTTGTCATCTTCGGCTTTGCATTTCTTCTGCTGCTGGTACTTTTCTGCAGATAATGCAAGTGTATGAGACATGAAAATGCAGGCTTCTGAGTAAGAAGCTTGGCAGGAAATTGCTTTTCTAAAGGAGATTTGTAAACTGTAGTTAAATCTGCAGCTGGTGGAAAGCTGTCCAAGTTCAACTGCTCTTGGTCTGGGTGGCTAGATGCTTGGCCCTTTACAACTCTGTGTGTGTTTGCCAAGGCAGGATTTATACTGGGAAGCCTAGAAAGAGCTTGAATTCATTGGTACCATTTATCAATGGAAGCAGAAGCAAGAACGATCACTTTTGCAAGCTTTTCTGCTACCTCAACAGTTGAACTGCACCATGTACTTTTATGGAGTCGGCTGACTGAAAACAGCTTAGTATCTGGGCACAATTTTGCTTAATCTAAAATAAGCCCTGGTCCCAGAGGCTTTACATTCTACCACTTCTCACTAGAAAGTGCTAATTCTGTATGGGTTTCTCTAATCCCTGATATCTTCCCTCCCTTCCACCTGTGTCTTGTTGCAGAGACAATGATTTTGACTACCTGGAGTTTCGTCTCTGGATCGGCCTCTGGTCAGCCTTCCAGTGTCTCATTCTTGTTGCTACTGATGCCAGCTTCCTGGTCAAGTACTTCACACGCTTCACCGAAGAAGGTTTCTCCTCACTTATTAGCTTCATCTTCATTTACGATGCTTTCAAGAAGATGATCAAGCTGGCAGATTATTACCCTATCAACTCTGAGTTCAAGGTGGACTATATCACACATTATTCTTGTGCCTGTGAACCACTGGGTCCAGGTAAGAGAATACTTAATTGACCCTCTGATTTGCAAACACAAGATATTGCTTACTTTCATTTATTTATTCATTCATTTATTTATCAGTTGCACTGTGGCTCAGATAACAGAAAAGTAGATGAATCCTTCTTTATCAGTTTTCTTCCAATATCTTATCTTAGCCTTTCTATCCAACATTTCTGACACTCCTCATGTGAGCGCTGTTATGAGCAGAGAAGCTGTCTGCGTACCTATGTCTCCTCACAAATATGTGGCCATTAATTCTGAACAGTGTTTCTCTGAGGCTAGGACACCACCAGAAGTGGTATCAAGGGCACTGCTGTGGTACTGAAGTCAGTCCTGGTATCCCCCGTGTGGTCCTGACAAAGGACAGGAGCTGGATTTATTCAGTGCGTTACCTAAACATGGGTGCTTTTGCACTTCCTGGCTGCGCGTATGAGCAGAAAAGCATGAAGAAGTTCTCATTAGAGTATAAGGGAAGAGTATCCATCAGTTCAGCCTATTACTGGAGTGTGCACTGCAAGGCAATTGTAGCCAACATATGTGTAGGTCTGGTAATACAACCGTGAACAAAAGGTTACAAAACAGATACCAAACAGAAGTAATGCTGTTACCAGTAGGGAAGCTGTAATCTCTCCTAGGATTCTTCCAACAATGAGAACTGAGTAAGCAACTTTATCTGTACTCAAAGTAAACATCGTATCATCTCAACGTACCTGTCAAACAGGAAAATAATCTAGCTGCTGCTAGGTGCCTCTTTGCAAAAGATGATGGAAAATGGACACTTATATTAGCTATTAAATGCAGGGTCACTGCAAGCACTTCAGTGTTGGTCTAATTCTGCCTCCATTTGAATGGCAGGGTGATTTCTCTCCTGGTGGTTGAGCAGTTAGTCTGATCATGTCTCTGTCTAACAATGCAATGCTGGAACAGTCTCAGCTTCCCAGATAAATGCCTAGGGCACAGACCTACTGCACAGGACAAATGTGATGATAGAGCTGGAGTGTGTTGTTTCATTCTGTAAGAGATTTGTGCCCAGAAATAACAGCGCCAATCTCTACCTTCATAAGCAAGTGGGGGAAGGATTAGCATGCACTGTTTGATAAGGTTCACAAACCATCGCCGCCATGATTCTCTAGCTAAATGGTTATTTCAGAAGGTAAAGATAATTTGAAATGAAATGATTCCTTCCTAAAGCCTTGCTTGATGTTTCCATCCCAGAGCAGAGGAGTTTTCATACCGTGGAAGTCCAACTTTGTGAGCACCTCTGCATGTGTGTACACATACCTTTACATCTTTGTGCCTAACTCACCTTAAGCAGTGCTGGGCCAGTAGTTGAAGTGAGATGGAAGTGTCCTGAAATAGGAAGTAGAGAGGGATCAGTGAACCCTTTGATGGTCTTGAACCAGTAAATAGATCCTACTGGCTGCATCGTTAGGGGTTTTATCAGCAGGGTGGAAGTTGTCATCATCTTTGTATGTTTCCTCCATAGTTTTTGAACTAACACTGAATAAGCTTTGAAAGGAGGAGTGAGCACAAAATACTGGATATACTGTCAGCAGACTGTTCAGGCAACCCTCTGGAACTTCATTTCAGACACACCAACCTCTCCTTCATAGACCTGTGTGGGTGTGTGGCACCTCAGACACAGAGACTTTCACAGTATGAGTAATGTCTGCATTTCAGAAGCTGCCAGTTGAGGGTGATTGGAAACAGTAGGCTACCTGGGAAGAGAACAGCAGAGTGATCCCATATTTAAACTCAGTCTGAAACATGCTGAAAAACAAGAGTCCTATGCATGTGCAAGTGCTAGGGTTAAGGTATTTTTTTAAGGTATTTATACTAGGTGGACCTTTTTGGTATTCTCATCTGTTGGTTGGTGGCAGTTTGGCACCCCTGCAAGTACGCATGTCTCTGCACAAACCCACAGAGCATCCAGCATAGATTTGATTCTTATTTCTTTAAAAAAAACAAGTTTCCACATCAGCTGCTTGTCACAGCTGCAGAGGAATTTTTCTTCTGCCATGCAGCAGGTAGCAGCAGCAAAGTCCCCCATGCACCGATTTAGGCTTTTTACAGTTACTTTTCACTTCTGTCATTGAGATTTGCCCTTAGAGTCTGCATTGGTACCCAGTCTAAGTTGCTCAGTTTCTGTTCTGTTCACCCGCACACAGAGGCCTCAGCCTAGAGAGCAGTATCTCCCCAGCCCCATCACATGCTCTGGCGTGGACAGCTGTTTTACAGCCCACACACAGAGAAGGCTCTCACAGATGTTCAACACAGATCTGTTCTGCTGACAGGATGAGAATCTGGCCAGGCTGCCAGCCTTAAGCCTCCAGTAAGTTGCAAGCAGGGATCAGGCTTGGGTAAGCACAGGATGCATCAGCACCAAAGATGCCATACCAGCAGTTCACTGCTGCTCCATCATACAGGTGGGAAGAAAACTTTCTTCATTTAGGATTGAATAGCCTTTAATTAGGGTGTGAAATCAGGCAAGACCCTACAATAATGCCTTTGAAATCACTGATGGGATTTCTGTGTAAATAATTACACAGTGTGTCATGCAGAGATTTCTCCGTGATCTCTATACCTCTAGTCTGTGTCTCTGAGTAACATGCACTGTTTTACAATGCAGGTGGAGAAACCCAAACACAAAACCACACTCCATTCACTTTTTCAGGAACATTATAATCCATATAGCAGCTATTGAGACTGGAGTCGAAAGAATCACAGCTGCATAGAAAGTTTCTCCGTGTGCCAGCAGAGAAGTCAGAAGCAGCAAAAGAAATCCTCTGCACTCTTGATGTATTCTGTGGAGGGAGAAGAAGAGGAGAGGAAAAGAGAAGGAGAGGAAGAGAAGAGGTAGTGGGGAGGACAAAAGAGGAGTGTTCCTGTGGAACCAGGAAGGAATGCAACAGACAGTGAGGCCCTCTGAGGCTGGAGCATCTGACAAAGCATAAAGGCTGTGTGCTTGAACATAGAAAGATCTCAATAGCTCCTTCAGTGCAATGACTTACTGAATTCCTCTTCTTGAATGTGCTCAGAGTAGACGAGCTTTTCAATACGAAAAGCTTTCTACCTGATCTATGAAATGTATGGAGAGGGTTTTGATTCAGTTGGAGATGTCAGAAAAAGAGCACAAAACACTGTAAAAAAGATTTAACTACTACCTCTTCTCAGACTTCCTGTCTCCAGAACAGAGGTGCATCACTGTCCAGGCTCAGTTCCATCCTTGCAGCATGGCTTGCAGTTTGGTTCAACTTTACACTCTCAGGTGCTGGTTTCAGGGGTAAAACTCCCTACGCACTTGGGGTGTGCAGGCATTTCTGTACAGAAGGGGGTTGGTGCCAGTGCAAGGAAGATGCCAGCGGCAAATCTGTGGTAATGCTTCCAAGCATGACAAAATTGATGGCCTGGCAAGAATCATGAGATGTTACAGAGGCCTGGAAAGGCTGCCTGTGGTTAGTGGCGTTCTAGTAGTTATCTAGGCCTACCTGTTATATTTCAGTATAAAAGTCACATGCACTTGTTCTTTCCCCAGTTAAACCATTGTGCTCTGTATGGTATTTTAGTAAAACTTCTATAGTGTTACCAGTCATAAGAAGACTTAAAAACCTAAATAATAGAGGAGGACATAACTGACAAACCTATTTGTTTTTCTTTTTTGCTGTTCTGGCACCATGCTCTCAGTGTTCTTTCTTCTGTTCTCTTTTGCAGATAATAGCTCATTTTTTAACAGAACAACTGTGTCGTCAGCTGAGGGGCCATTCTATTCCTCTGCTGAGATGGTAAGTGAGGCTTCCAGGAAGGCAGGCTTTGAAAACACTGGTGTGGGGTTTGGTGGCTGTGAAAGAGATGGGGGCTAGCATTCTTCCATGGCTCATACTTTCACTCTGCAGAGCAGCAGTACTGAAGCAGCAGACCAGCCACAAGAGCCAAAGAAGCAACTCTTGCTATTGTTTTTTTTTTTTTAATTAATCAACCACTAATCTCAAAATGGTGGAAATTAGAATAGGTATTTATTCTAGCAGTGCTGTTCCAACCTTCATTTTGGAACATGTCCTCCTATAACCTGGCCATTTGTGACCGTGACCTTCCAGTGCACTGATGTAAAAACAAACAAACAAACAAACAAAAACAAACAAACAAAAAAAAACTTGCATGGTTGAAACCGCTGGTGGCTCCTAGCTCTGCTCTCCTTCCTGTGGTATGACAGAGCCAGCAGTTTACACCTTGTATTTTTTTTTATTTCAGTTATTCTTTCCAGTGACATTGCTTTCAAGTGCAGCCTGTGGGCTTCTCTGTAGTTTGCCTGGAAATTTGCTGCCTGTTTCCCTGATGTATTTCATTTCCCCAAGGCTGTAAGGGCCATGTGTTTCTGCTGTGCCATACAAATAGAGCAGCAATTGATCTCACATCCTCACACCAAAACTACCAATTTTCCATCAAACACCGTAAGAAATTTCTACTGCACTTCATCCTCCAGGGATTTATTGTAGTACTGCATACAGAATACCATGTGCACAACTGGATATCAGCAATTCCTTGTGCATGGCAGCCTCTTCATTGCTGCTGGAAGCTTTGTGTGCTGTCAGGAGGTGAATGGCCCTCCTTAGGGATCAGTAGGCTCCCTGTGTGCAGATTTCATTGTGGCCAGGGCAGCAATGATAGTAGAGTTGTAGCCAGCCATTCCTCTGGAAGGCCCGGTCTTCCATCCTGTTTTGTTTTTTGTTTTTCTGGCAAGCTGTGGATGATGATGAGAAAGGACCAGATCTTGATGGGTTCGGATATTTCTGTGTTTTATGCATAGGAGGTTAAGAGGCAGAGTAGTAACTTTGTGCTGAAGCACACAGATCCTCCCTGTCTGCATTTCTTGTAGGATGTTGCTCTCTCTGTGTGGCACCAGGTAGCCTTCTCCTCCTGCTGGGCCTTTTGACATGGATGTGCTGTACATGACACTCCAAGCAACAGAAGTGAGGCACAAACCTGAAGGAAAGGGCATCCCCCAAGGTCTCTAAGGGGCTGGTAGCAGAGTGAGGAAACAGAAGCAAGGTCTTCTGATGGCCATGCTGCGCCACGTGTGCTCTTTCCTGCTCCTTGCCTTCCTCACTGCCCCACCTCTGTCAATTTGCTGTGCTTCCCTGATCATCTGAGTTCACTGCTTCTGGAAGGGCTGCAAGTGAGGGCCTAATTGTTCAGCTGCCCGTCACACAAAATAACACTTGGGGAAGTGATGAGCAGCCCCGAGCTCTGATACAATGCCAGCCATCAGGATGCTTAAATCCACCTGTCAAGAGGAGAGTGCCAGTTGCCACTTCTGTTTCATTAACAAGAAAAACTGTTCATGTTATTTATGTATTTAGCATTTGATTTTCAGTCTCAGGAGATGGGTTGCACACATTAGAGGAAGGCAAAGAACTCAACTCAGACCTGGAGTCAAGAAAAGAACCCAACAAGTTGCGTTTCCAGACTGTCATTTGCTGGAACAGTAATCTCAGCCCTTCTCCCCCAGAGCCCTGTTTTGTGACACCATTCCTGCCACCCAGCAGGCCCAGAGGCAGCTCCCATCAGACTCAATTGTATCTCTTTGGCTGATGCTGCAAAGTGCTGGGGGTGGGGGGGAGTGTATGCTGTCCCCATATCTGAACTCTCCTGCTTTAGCCCTGATCCATGCTGGGGAAGTGAGCACCAGCTAGTCCTGGAGTCTTCCACCTATTTTACATCTGCCAGTTAGCCCTTTGTTTCTGTTCTGCCTTTTGGTACAGCCAACAGTCTGAAATCCACTACCAGTCAAATGGTTGAGTGGCTGTGAACACTTCCAGGAGGGACCACTGATGCATACAGGTAGTAGATTTGAGGGAAAAGGGATACCCTATTCTTTCTGCTCTTTGGTATTCCAAACAGTAATTTTAACTATTGAAAACTCAGGAGTTTATTTCTGTAGCTGGAAAAGCAGAAGTCATAGTGGTTTAACTCCATAGCAGTAGGACAGATCAATACGATGGGAAAGGCATTACAACAAAGGTATGAAGACAGAAGGACTGGTACAACAGAAAGATACTATAAAGGAAGGGAAGAAGATTGCTCACCTGTATCAGAAGATTCTAGGTTTTCAGGGGAAAGCTTCCTCAAAGAAGGATTTCCAGAAAGATCCTTCCCCCGTGGCAGTCAGCCCTTAAATGGGGTCTAAGAGAGGTTGCAGCCAGACTCCACCCCTTCTTGTCTTCACCTGTGCTCCCAGGGCTGACCGAGTCTTTTCCCCAAGTGCTCAATCAGTGTGACTGTGACTCAGCAGTTCCCATACAAACTCTGGGGGGGGTATGCATGCAAATGCATGGTGTACAAAATTTGCCCCCAAACTTTGGGTTTTCTCATCTCCACTCACCCTCTGCTGTGGTCCAGAAGCTAACAGTCAGGGCAGACCAACAGAAACCCCACTGATGTAGGACAAATTGCTGCTGCTTCGTGCCACAGAGAGACAGAATGCTGAGAGAGCAAATGTATCATTACTTTTTCAAACAAGAACACGTAGCTGTTTTTTCTGTTGTTGTTTTCTTCTCCCTTCCACCTCCTGCTGCTATCACCATCAGCACAGTCATGCCTCAGTTTAGCTAGAGCTCCTTGAGTTCACAAAATCTGCTGAAGAAATTGTAATTTATTACATGTATCTTCAGAACGCTTGAACATCATCCCATTTTTGGAGGCACATGTGATGTACTTTTTCAGCACACCCATATGAACAAGATACTAATAGGTAGGACATGAGGCCATGAAGCTTTAGTCTTCAGCAAGAATCTTAAGTATTTTGAAGACTTGGAATGTAACTTTGCTCAACTCCCTAGATGAAAATTTTCTTTCTAAGCAACAGCGTATTTTGTATTGTACTGCTTTCTGTAAAGAACATCATTCTTCTGGTAAATTGCATGTCAGCCTGAATTGGTCTGTGTTCACGTTCATCATAATTTTTCTACAGCTAAAATATTTGGAGTAAAAGACTCTCTTCTCTCTATTTTATTCACTGTGAGGTATTTTGTTGTAGTTGTTTTAATTTAAATATTAATTCTCTATGTTATGGTTCCTGGGACTATTATTTCCTTCCTCTGGGTTTTCATGCGGAAACAGAGCAGTAGAGACAATGTGATTCTAAAACTTGTCAGATACACAGAATTTTTTAGGTACTTGGATTTATTTTAAACTTCCTGTGTATTAAGCATGTGTATTCTGCATTCCCAATCTCCCTTAAGACCACGTGCTCTGTGCACACCTAGAGTAGCCTCGTGAGCTCAGTGCTTTATGCGTGTTTAAATTCTTGCTCTCTTGTGGATTTGTATTTGTTCTGTCCTCCTCCACTACACTGACATTATTATGAATTATACAGGTGCAGGGGTAGGTAAAGACCCTTTCTCTGGCTCTGCTTCACCATAAGCATTAGGAAACATAATCATCTAGCATGCCCTGCGCAGCTCTGGATTCCATGATGAAATATGAAATGCGAGTAGTATCTTCCTGTCTGTGCAGTACAAGTCATCATTAGTAATGAACTATTCAAATCAGGATGGGCTGGGGAGCCCCATAGTGGGAACTATGGGATCATACAAACAGTGGGAACTGAAATATCTCCCTGAAGCTGGCAGTGGTTGGGTTTGGTGGTCAGCCTGTACAGTGAGCGCTCATGGTTGAAAGTATGATGGAAAAGAGCTTTGTCCATCCTTTGTATATAAAGTTGCTATATGAAGAGTTGCAACAGAGAGCTTAGTTTTTACCTTTAATTTACTACCTAAGCCAAAGGTCTTCCTCCCAAGGCCTTAGACTGTCTTAAGTTCAAAGGTAACACCATCCTCTCTCTGAATTAAAATCCATTCTGCTTGCCCACAAGCACAGAAACTTTTAGCTTCTGCTCCATGCTTCCTTTAACTTTCCTACCTTTTTCCTGATGCTCTGTCCCTGTGCCTGCTCTAGCATGGGCAGCGCTTATGTGAGCATGGCTTCATGGAAATGTTCTTTTTTCTGCAGTACAACACCACCATCGACTGGTCGTCTCTGACAAAGAAGGAGTGCTTGAAATACGGAGGACACCTTGTGGGCAACAACTGTGGATATGTCCCTGACATCACCCTCATGTCTTTCATCCTCTTTTTTGGCACCTATACCTGCTCCATGGCCCTGAAGAAATTCAAGACTAGTCGCTATTTTCCAACCACTGTAAGTCTCTCCTTTCACACTAGCAGTTGGCTTCTTTACTCTTTCAGAGTGCAAAGATGAGCCATCCTTTTGGTATAGCTGTCACATGGGGACAGACGCTTTCCAGGGAAACCAGATTGTTTTTGTTGCAATAAAAACATGGTATTGGTTAACAAAGGTATATCATGGAACCAAAAGGGACAATTAATTAATATGTCAGAAAGTTTCCCTGCTTATAGCTAGAGGAGGGAGTGTTTGCTTTGTTACTGAATAAAAGTGGGTAAGCTAGTTGTCTGCACTGAAAAGGAGAACAGACACATCTTTTTTGTTACCAGGTAGCATCTGAAATAGAAATCTGCAAAAATACTGAATTCTGCTACACCCCACATCTAGTGTTACCTGTTATGCTAGGGACTCAAAACAGGAATTCCATATCTTCTCTTAGGATCAGGGATGTCCTGATAACCTTTGAATTGACTTAAACAAGGTTTTGCTCAGACTTTCAGCCAACTTATGTGCACCTCTCAGGTACATCTGCTTATTCTGTGTATGGGAACTGCTGAGTCACGGCCTGAACCTCTGATTGATCACC